>NW_028240896.1:0-445000 GCF_964263255.1 Lissotriton vulgaris
TTTTTGTCATTTATGTTGATGTAAATTGAAGATTCGTTTTCGTGCTGTGGTCACTTTATTCGTGTGCGAGTGAATTAGAGTGCAGACATGACCATGTGTATGAGAGTGTTGTAACTAATAATTTTGATTCCTTTTCAGCTCGATTTTGGTAAGGGGGCGATGCCGTACTTTAGTAAACTATGCTTTGGCTGTATTGACCGAGGGAGCACGAGGTTGGATGAAAACCAGCCAGCCCCTCCGGAGGGAACTCCCAGCCATGATATGTATTGCAAGCACGGAATCAGGCCCCTCCTCGTGAATACTTAGTGGAATAAATACACTAAAGATAATGTAGAACTGCAGTGGCCAAAGACAGGGTCTTTTGATGAGAAAAAAATCCAGTATCTGCAAGAACGTCTGTTTGCTAAACGCAGCAGACAGGCCATGTTTGATACTCTGAATAAATGGCAGAAAAAGGCGAAGCGGAGACGCATACGGTCCGAAAAACTCCTGAAGATACAGCAAGGGCAGACTGTAACTCAGAAAGCCATTGCTCATGATAAAAATAAGACTGAGCAAAATATTGAGTATGCAGACAGACAGTTTAGGTTACATGTGGATAAAAGTTATGTGACACGAAATGAAGCAGAAGATGAGATAGAGGACTTGTTGAATAAACGACCTCCCCCACCGTATGCGCCTCAACGCATATATCCCGCCGTACCTCTTCAGACGGCTGCCGCGCCCCAGGCCTCCGCACCGGAGGAAGACGTGCCTCATCTCCCTGGGGACTACCTGTGCCCCACCTACCTCAGTGAGAGACACGGCTACACTCATCCGTGACCCCGACAACCCTCGGGAACGTCCCATGTGGTGTTAGCAGCTCCAAGCCCCATATGGACCTCCCAATCAGCCAGTACAACCCCCGGAGATATGGAGCGAACCCCGATGGGGGAACCGGGAGGTCTGAACAGTAAACGGTTATTCACGAGAGCCTACTTAGGGTATGGTGAGAAAGAAGCTGTAGCAGACCAGGCAGGTAAATGGATGCGGAGCAATATATACACAGTAGATGTATGGAGCACTATTAAAGATTTGGAACCGGTAATGCAGCAGTATGCTTTATATCAAATGTCTTGTTACCTCATCGAGGCCTGGGAACTATGTTTCCGGGATGGGATGGCCCCTCAGGTACTGTATACCATCCGGACTGGACTCATAAGTTTAACATGGATTTACAGGAGCTATACAAAAATGTAGACAAGTTAGTGAAATATCGAGGCAGAATGTTCATAAAAAGCCCCAATTGGACTTCCCAGCATCCCATGCGGGAAGTTCACCCTATTTTTCACCCTGAAATTCCAGAGGCTCTTGATAATGGTAACCAAGTTATACGAGCTCAAGTAGAAGCCTGGTTCCAAGAGCAATGGGTATTTATTTCGTGGAAACGAAGTGAGGTTCTTGCCCTTAAATCACAACTGCCCGATCCCCGCAAGAACCCCACCGCTTACTACAAGGAACTGACTGAAGCCGCCGCCTCGGCCGTAATGACATTGGCAGATGTTGAGCTATTCTTCGGGTTATTGGTTCCGTTCGATATATGGCGACAGGTCCATGACACTGATCATTCTGCAGAATTAGGGGGGACTTGGAACGAGCTAAAAGACTGGGACCGAGATCGAAAGCCTGGAGATAAGCCTAGAAACGAAATTACCTCTTTACCAGCAAAAATAATAGCGTACATGCATACCCAGATTCCTCCACGGAAGGTTGACTGGGACCAACTGACAACTGTGGAGAAGTGTGGCTCACTGGTTAGAGCAGGCAGACCCTGAAGCAGAGGTCAGACCCGGGACCAGGGTTCAATTCCCGACGCGGCAGGGTCTTGAGCTCTAATGTCCACGGACTCGATAATTCTCGCTTCGGTGCCTGACCTAATCATGGGTTCACACTCTGCAACTCCTGGCATTAAGCTTGCTTAATCTCCACAACGGCCCCCTGCGGCGGGATGCCTGGCTTTCACCTTGGGGATGCCCTGTAGGGGCTATCTCACAGGGAAAAGCCAGTACGGGTTCCCAAGGCAAGCGCTTAGAGACCCCTGGGTGATAAGCGCTATATAAATCCAATATACAATACAATACAGCTTGTAGGCAGAAGAAGGACGAAAGCGTGTCCGACTTCTTTACCAGGTTTAAAGGAGTCATTGACTTTAGTGGACAGGATTTGGCCCAGAAGGTGGGGTAAGGTTGTTCGTGAAAAGATTTGTTACCAATTTGGCTCCATAAATCTCTACACGGTTACAGGCCGCGGAAAGCACCTGGACTAACTCTACCCCCTCCGCGATCTTAAGCATGGCCCAATATTACGAGCACAGGGAAAATGAGAGCAAGGATAAAGTGGAGAAAAAGGCCAAGGATCTTAAAACACGGGTGTTGCTTCAGCAAGTCGTCCATGGAGAAGGAGGGGGGAGAGGAGTCAGAGGGCCTGTATCCAGAGGGGCGGGGACAGGCAGAGGCGCAGGCACGACCCAGACTAAAGGGATAAACCAATGCTCCTATTGTAAGCAGGAATGACACTGGAAAGCGCAGTGTCCGTTATTGCTTGCCCAGAACGGAGCGGTCCGGGGACGAGGTGGCCGAAGGTCGGAGTGATATGCACAGAGAAGAGGCACCATGCAAGTCCAAACTGAATCATTTTGATAACCACCAAGGCAGACAATATTATAACGAAGGTTACGCATTCGAAGATCAGGATGGGTATGTCTACCCATAGGGCAGCCAGGGACAGAGTAGGGGCCAAGTGTCGATCCCAGTCAATTAAAAGGGACCTTATGTGAGAGGGGAATTGATGGGGACTTCTGAGAATTTCCTGATTGACACGGGGGCAATGAATAGTTCAGTTGCTCGATCATTGGGTCCAGGGGCAGCTCTGTCCGGGCAAAATAATGTATCTGTAGGATTTTCAGGAGTTCCAGTAGTAAGCCCAGTTTCTAAACCCCTTTCCTTCACGATCGGTCCCGCTACTGTTGAGTCACCTTTTCTGATAACTTCGCATTGTGGTGAGAATCTATTGGGCTTGGATATGTTAAAGAAGTTGAATGCTAAAATATACTGCTCCCCGGATGGGGTTTACTTAACGATACAACCCCACACAGACAGCCTGAAGCAATGTTTTGCTAAAAACTAACCTCTTCCCCCCCCCCCCCCCCCCCCCCCCGAGTTTGATAGCATTCCTGCTGCATTATGGGCGACAGGGGATGCGGATGTGGGAAAACTAGACATCCCACCAGTCCATATCACGTTAAAACCTGGCGCAAAGTTACCGCGCATACCACAGTACAAAATTTCGCCAGCCGGTGAGCGGGCTTTGCTATAAATTATTCAGAATCTGATTGATAAAGGGGTAGTTGAGGAGACAGCTGCCAATATTTGTAACAGCCCGATTCTTCCGATTTTGAAGAACAGTTCTGATTCTGGTCCACAGGGAAATGTTGATGCTTATCGTTTTGTGATTGACCGGAGAGCAGTTAATAAGGTTGTGTGGTAACTGACATCACCACTATTCTTACGATGATCCCGCCTACTGCTCAATATTTTTCGGTCATTGATCTGAAGAATGCTTTCTTCAGTATCCCTATCCATCCTGATAGCAGACAGTTCTTCGGCTTCTCGTTATCTGGCCGAAGCTTCAGATTCTATCGTGCACCTCAAGGCTATACTGAGAGTCCAAGCATCTATAGTCAGGCCCTCAAGGCTCTGTTGGACGATGTCGTCTTGCCCGAGGGTAACGTGCTCTTGCAGTACGTGGACGACTTATTGATTGCATCAGATACTGAGGAAGGCTGTAAGGATGCCACTGTTAAATTACTGCATCATTTGGCGCCAAAAGGTAATAAGGTGTCCCTATCTAAGTTTCAATACTGTCGACAGGAGGTGACCTACTTAGGTCATCTACTGTCGAAGGAGGGTAGGCGTTTGACTCCTGAGCGTGTTACTACCATCTCTAACTTGTCTGTCCCTCGCACTCAGCGTGAAGTTCGTGCTTTTCTTGGCAACATTTCTTACTGTCGCGAATGGATACCTAATTTTTCTCTCCTTGCTAAACCTTTGTTGCATTTAACAACTAAAGATGTGCATGTACCCCTCCCTTGGACGGATGAATGTCAGCATTCTTTTGACTCTTTAAAAACTTCTCTCTGTTCTGCACCAGTCTTGGGTACTCCTGATTACCGTAAACCATTTGTACTGTATGTGCATGAGGTCGACGGTTGCTCGCTTTGTGTTAAAACAAGGATTTGGTGGTAAGCAAAGACCTTGTGCTTATTTGTCGGCCACATTGGATAATGTAGCCAGAGCACTTCCTAGCTGTCTGAGGGCCACAGCAGCTGTTGCGGTGGCCATCCGGCAGTCGGAAGGACTCATTCTAAATTCCAGTCTAACAGTGATGGTGCCGCACGCTGTGGAGGCATTACTAAACAAAACTAAGACACAGCACCTTACGAGCGCACGCCTCACTAGATATGAATTTACACTATTTGCTCCACACATTACGATTACGCGATGTGCCACGTTAAACCCGGCTACATTGCTACCACTCCCTACGAGTGAAACTACCAATGATATACATGATTGCATATTTCGAACTGAAGAAGAAACGGAGGGCAGGATTGACCTTACTGACATTCCTCTATCTGGCCCTCAAGGGGAGTTATAGGTGGATGGGTCCTGTTTCAAATGAGCAGATGGAACAACAACAGCTGCATATGCAATCACGCCCTTGAAAACAGTAGTTGAAACATCTCGAGTGCCCCATCGGTCAGCCCAGGCTGCTGAATCGGTGGCGTTGTTACGAGCCTGTGAATTGAGTGAAGGGCTTGAGGTTAACATCTACACAGACAGCCAATACACCTTCGGCGTAGCCCATAGTTTTGGACGGCTGTGGAGGGAGCGGGGTTTTCTCACGTCTCATGGCCAGAAAATACAGAATGGTCCCCTGGTGTTACGCTTATTGGACGCCCTAACACTACCCAAGAAACTAACTATAATCAAATGCAGCGCCCATAAGGCAGTGGTGGATGAAGTGGGCGAGGGGAATGCTTTTGCAGATCAGGTTGCCAAACAAACGGCCCAATCTACAATGTCGACTATGTTTGTAATGTCCTCTGCAAGGTGGGTGGAGGAATCTGATTTGTTTGATAATACCATAGAAAGTGTGAGAGAATTGCAGAAGGAAGCCACCCCAGCTGAGTTAGAGCGATGGGAGAAGGAAGTGGGAAGACTAGACGAAAATAATTGTTGGGTTGATTTGACAGAGAAACAGAGATGGTTGTTACCCAATGCATTGGTGCAAGCCGTTGTAACAATGCCCACGGTCCGGCTCATGTTGGAGCTAAAGGTATTTGTGTCGGTATTTGTGCCCTGTTTGACCCAGTATGGAATAACCCTAACATGCAAAGGACGGCTGTCCGTTTGGTCCAATACTGTATGGTCTGTATGCAACACAATCCGGGGAAGGCAGAAAATGTTTTGAGCGGAGGTTTTGCATCCCCAACGTTACCCTTTGAAGTACTCCAGATGGATTATATCCATATGGAGCGCGTCAACAATTTGAAATATGTGCTATTGGTGGTCTGTGCCTTCAGTAAGTGGGTTGAGGCCTAACCCAAGAAAGAGAATACTGCCTTGGCTACAGCAAAGGCCCTTTTCAAGGAGTTTATACCGCGCTACGGTTTGCCCAGTTTGATTTGGTCGGACAACGGGGGGCATTTCCATGGGGCCCTTGTTATACATATTTGTAATGGATTACAGATAAAACAGAAATTCCACGCAGCCCGACACCCCCAGTCAGCAGGGCTCGTGGAAAAATACAGTGAGATTCTGAAACTGAAGATGGCTAAAATTCAGGAAAGCACGGGTTTAAAATGGCCTGACACCCTGCCCTTGGCCCTCATGTCATTGCGAGTTACCCCTCATTCTCGCTCTGGTCTCTCTCCTTACAAGATAACCTTCAGGCGACCAGCTAATATATGGGGGGTACCTAGACCACTGTCCTTTTCTGATATTGAATATCCTATGTGGATCGATTACCTGTATGCCTTGACTAAAGACCTCCTTTCTATTCATCAGCAGGTAGCATCTGTACTGCAGCCTCCGCCAGAGGGCCCCGGACATCGCTTGGAACCTGGCCAGTGGGTACTGGTTAAGAAGTTCGAACGAGACACATGCTTAGCTCCAAGGTGGTCTGAGCCGCACCAAATTCTGCTCGCAACCCGGACGGCTGTAAAGGTGGATGGGAGGAAGCACTGGATACACGCCTCCCATCTTAAAAGGCTGCCACTCCCGCTTCCTTATGATCAGCACCGCTCTGGGGGAATCTTGACCCAGGAAACCGAGAGAGCCACTGCATTTGTACCTTTTTCCGACGCCTGCGAAGTAGAGAAAAGGCAAGAAGAAGGAGTGACGAGATCGGGCGAACCGGTCTCAGCTGAATCAGCAATTGCTCTTAATCCGGTCATTGATATCCCAGCAAGCAAAAGCTCTGATGAAGGAGAGGTACCTTCTGTGCTATTTTCTGATCAGGAAACTCCGGGTCATGTGCGATACAACCTACGGCCAAGAAAGCATCACGGTGCCTCAGACCCCACTGCCAGGAGATAAGGAAAGACTTGATTGAGTAGACAGGGTTTGCTAGATTTCAGGTCTGAGGTACTGAGCGAGACACTGGACTGAACCCGTTGAGAGCTGGAACTTTTGTTATTGTGCTCTGTTCAGAAAGAAAGACTAACACTTGTGAACGGCCAGGTTGTACATCGGATCCCTTTGACCACGACGTTTTGTTTTCTTGAGATGAACGATAGGAGTCTGCCTGTGAGACTCTGACGGACACAGGGAGAAGAACCCTCTGGCAGGACAGACTGCTAGGCCCGAGTTTAGTTTTTGACTTTTAGCTAGGAATGTACCCTTTTGGTCGTATTGTACTTGAAGAAGAGCTTCCCATTGCACCACGATATTTGCCATTTTATGAGCCAATGTTTTCTACATGGACCACACGAGTAAAAATAGCCCTTGTGTTGGTGATACCAGTTATATTAGCTATTTTTATGAGTCTATTCATATATTTAGAGTATAAGTACCCCCTGCAAACTCTTCTGCCCTCCACCGTTGCCCCGCCTGAACATTTCATGTTCACTCTGGCTCCCCACAAAGAACGACATCGCCAGACTTATGCAAAGAATGTATTTGTAGAAATGCTCCATCAGACCCATAGCGCAACCAACATTACCCATTGTTGGGTTTGTGGGCTTTTGCCATCTGTTATGCATAAACATGACATGTTCCTCTCATTGCCCTTGTCCTACTTAGGAAGCTGTGAAGCATAGTTTAAAATGTTTTCCGTTATGTACAGCCACTATGTAGAAAATCACAAACAGTACACAGAGAAGGACTAAAACATGATCCTAGCATACATTGAAACACACCAGGGATTTGACCCAGAGGTAAATGGGGGACAGGGATCGTTGGATCCAGAAGCCTGTATGAATTTGTATACTTGTGTGTGATAACAATAAGAGAGAGAGGGCAAGGGACACTCTCAGTCCTCCCGATTAAATTTGTATCAAACAACAAAAGAGTGTCAAGCGCAAAAAGGTTAGTGTTTAAGCACCAAGGCAGAGACAGAAAAAATTCCCTTATCAGAACACACTGGAAATCTTTTAGGGATTTTCTAGAAGCCCTCACTCACCACCCTGGTTGGTGACATGCTTGATCATCGGGCCCACCAGGAGAAGCTGAATGCCTCCCTGGTGTGCTACAACGCCAGAATACTGCGGAGCTGGTTTTTCGTGACAGTGATGTGAAAAAGGAAATGTGATTTAAAAATGTCTGAAACTGTACCAAACAAAAATTTTATTCACTGGTCAGTCAGACATGGTTAAAAGATATGTGTGGGAAATCTACCAAAAGTTATTATGGAAGTTTCCATTTATAGTAGGGTCGACATGTTTCTGCCCGTTTATGTGTGTGATTTACTGGGCATTCTTCAGGACCATGTTAAGTGGTCGGCGGTGTGTGCACGCTAAGGCCCACCCTGACCAGAGGACGTGAACGTTAAAATTAGGTGCTAGTGTAAAAATTATGTGCAAGAAAACAAACCAACAAGTTGTGGGATTTACCTCTGATATGAGGAACCTGTATAGTCTGGAAAAACAAAAGGAGACATACATACATATAAGACAGACATATACTTAATGCTCTTTGGTATACAAATGTTTTCTGCTGGATCATTCTCTGCATCAAAGTGCTATATGCTAGTTTGGTGGGTGACTCATGTGCCATAAGTTATATGTTAGTGCGAGAAAACGCTGTATAATTGCCCAGGGGGGCATTACAGGTGTGTGGGCATGCACTATGGCAAAGAGGAATGGGGCCACAAGACAGAGTGGCTGGTTATACATCACTCGTGAATAGCGATCAATGAGCTATAAATGTACGGCCAAAAGTGCTAGCATTGAATCTAAAGTGACAAGCTGTACAATTGTATTAGACATGTTGGTCTCACTTGTAGGTTCCGTCCTTCTACTGAGTGCATCAGCTAAGAGAATGGAATTTATTTCTCTTAGTATACCACGAACTCCTATTCATCATTTAGGAGCTGCAAGACACCGGCCCTTGCCACTCGGGCATGTCGGTGTCTGTTCTTTGCAATTCACGGGAATAAAGCTCCGTGGTTGATAATCCGGCTTGAGTTTCAAGCCTCTCTTTGAATCGGGCCCCACGATTGGTTACGGCCCTGGCTTGCATTCCAAGCCTCTCTTCCGCAGCGGCCTTCCGATTGGTTGCCGCACCCTGCGCGTCACCCGGCCCCCACCGGCACTCCTCATTAGCTTTCTCCGTACTCCGGCTCACATCCACGAGGTCCGGTTACAGGAGAAGCTATGTGCCGAGCGGGTGCGGTGGCCCCATTCCTCTTTGCCATAATGCATGCCCACACGCCTGTAATGCCCCCTTGGGCAATTATACAGCGTTTTCTCGCACTAACATATAACTTATGGCACATAAGTCACCCTCCAAACTAGCATATAGCACTTTGATGCAGAGAATGATCCAGCAGAAAACATTTGTATACCAAAAAGCATTAAGTATATGTCGGTCTTATATGTATGTAGGTCTCCTTTTGTTTTTCCAGACTATACAGGTTCCTCATATCAGAGGTAAATCCCACAACTTGTTGGTTTGTTTTCTTGCACATAATTTTTACACTAGCACCTAATTTTAACTTTCACATCCTCTGGTCAGGGTGGGCCTTAGAGCGCCCACACCGCCGAGGTACACTTAACAAGGTCCTGAAGAATGCCCAGTAAATCACACACATAAACGGGGAGAAACATGTCGACCCCACTATAAATGGAAACTTCCATAATAACTTTTGGTACATTTCCCACACATATCTTTTAACCATGTCTGACTGACCAGTGAATACAATTTTTGTTTGGTACAGTTTCAGACATTTTTAAATCACATTTCCTTTTTCACATCACGGTCACGAAAAACCAGCTCCGCAGTATTCTGGCGTTATAGCACACCATGGAGGCATTCGGCTTCTCCTGGTGGGCCGATGATGAAGCAGGTCACCAACCAGGGTGGTGAGTGAGGGCTTCTAGAAAATCCCTAAAAGATTTCCAGTGTGTTCTGATAAGGGAATGTTTTCTGTTTCTGCCTTAGTGCTTAAACACTAACCTTTTTGCGCTTGACACTCTTTTGTTGTTTGATTTGAATTTGTATACTGACAACGAAAATAGTACTTGGTTAAAAGATGAACTTCATGATTTTGCAAATTTGAATGATTCGCAGTATTTCCAACACTTTGTTGCTAGAAATGTTACCAGTGAGCTTATTGTACCCATTCCCATTCCCATTTTGAATACTTCTTCCGATTTCTGTGTACAAGGAATGGGACATGTACAGGTTGGTGACAGTGTCTGTAACTATACTTATCGCATGAAAATATTCAGTAGCCCCCCACTGTTGACACCACCAAATGTGTATTTCGTGTGCGGGGAAAATGCTTATACCTGGTTACCACGGGGTTGGGCGGGTCAGTGTTATCTGTCTTTCTTGTACCCCCCTGTGTACATTGCACCGTCAGACTACCATAGAACACACCAACTCCATTGCGCTAGAGCAGTTCCCAATAGGCAGCGTAGACAGCTCGTAGTAACGGAGGTTGATCAAACTGACACCTCCCTGCAGCAGTTCACGGACTTTAGTAAAGGAGTGGTCCCTTTCTGGGGGCCCATATTTAATAGTAGGGAAATAAGACGGTTGTCCAGGATAGTAGAGAACGTCATTAATATCACCACAGATATGACCAATATTACAGTAGAGCTTCAGGCCACAAGAGTTGTTTCGCTTCAGAACCGGATAGTTCTTGACGTTATCTTGTCCATGGAGGAGGAGCATGCCGGGTGATTGGCAGCTCCTGCTTTGTGTATATTCCAGACTCCGCCCCCACAGTTCATTTGGCTATCCAAAAGTTGCATCGCGGCTGAAATGCACACCGATAATGGGTCCTGGTCACTCTCTGGTTGGTTCTGGGGCTCTTGTCGACTTGGGGTTGGAAATTATTGCTGATAGTAGCTGGGGCAGCGGGTATCATCTTTACCTGTTGCCTTTGTATGCAATGTGGTCCAGCTTGTTGCTCTTATTGTGCCACCAAAGTAACAGCCATGTGTGTCCCTTCCCCTGTCCCCACTAAGACTCAGATGATCCAGCAGGAGATTTGTGAGTTAATGGCCATTGATGATGAAGTCTTCCAGGATTAGTACTTCCATTTAGTTAGCTACATCACGCTAAAAGGAGGGTTTGAGGAACCAGAATTCAATTTGGGGCTAGCGAAACATATAGTTGCTTTTAGTAATTAGCGTGATGCATCTAGTAGGTTAATGAAGACACGCGTTTTTATATCTAAATCACCGATAGTACCGCTTGACTCGACCGACACCATTTTGTGGCCTCGTTCTCTCACCGCATTAGTAAAACCTATCGTTGCATTCTGCCCAAGCCGTAGCCCTGGGAAATGGGCCAACTGTTGCAAACTGCTGCTTCTGCACGTTAGGCCTGTCACGTTTGTAGGTGGGGGGGGCTGGATAAGCACATTCCGAGGGGTGCTGTGTGGACTCTCTCGGAGTTAGCAGAAGGGAGTCACCCTCACGACCTTGCTATAATGAGATGAGCTAAACCAAGAGCGCTTTATCTCCCATATATGGTCTTTCCCCTGCACCAACTTGTATTTTTCCATCTTGGGTAACGGTTTCGAAACGTAACAGTATATATGTGATGTTCTGATAATGTGCCAGCAGTCTTCTTGGCGGACCTCGTGGGGTTAGGTCGCAAGGAGCTCCTCTGGCAGAGTTTGTTTGTTATAATAAATGATTGGACCTTCTACACTGCCAACTGACTGATTATTGGTAATTGGTATTGGGCTATTTGTAAGTATAGTGTTGTAATCAATAAGATGATGGATACTTCACGTAGGATTGATCAAGTTACTTTTATTAAGTTAATTAGTTAAGATAATAAGATATTAAGTTATAAAAGAGAAACCCACACAAGATATAACATATAGCTCTAGGTGGGTTGTAATTTATTTTCGGTACTTCAGTAGTTTCGCTTTTCCCACCACATTATGGACCCACGAATGCTGTAAACGGGGAGTGGGTGGAGGCGTCACACATGGTGGAGGGGTGGGAGTGGAGGGGGGGGCACTTGCTAGCTCTTCTTGAAATGGGTGGAGGGCTGAGCAAGAGGGCTAAGAGGATGAGAGGAACGTGAGGAAGTGAGCGAGGAAGGCCTGGAGCTGGGGGAGCACAGACTGTGGGGGCGTCAAGAAACAGGAAGCCGGAAGTGAGGAAGATAGAATGGGAGAAAAGAGCACGTGGGAGTCAAAGAGAGAAGAGGGGGGTACAAAAGGGGGTGGTGATGGACGGAGCATGTGAATCAATCAAACACTCACACCCAGTCAAAAGATCTGGGTTTGATCCATCACCGTTCTTTAGCCCACTCTGCCACCCCAGTTCAGACATGGCTATACGCAAATCAGTCTGACCCTGTGCCTCATGGGAACAGTCCAGCCCGAACTGCCAAGCCATGTCTTCCCTGGACCGGAAACAAGCTTCCGAGGACCGGTTTCTGGCATTCCAGCCATCTTCAGCCCGGCTTGCTTGAATTCAGTGGCAAAGTGAGCAAGGGACTCACGTCTGAGCATACCCTGCCACACTTATGGCGGCCAAAAGCGGTACAAAAGGGGTTGGTGATGGACGGAGCATCTGAATCAAACACTCACACCCAGTCAAAAGATCTGGGTTTAATCCATCACCGTTCTTTAGCCCACTCTGCCACCCCAATTCAGACATGGCTATATGCAAATCAGTCTGACCCTGTGCCTCATGGGAACAGTCCAGCCCGAACTGCCAAGCCATGTCTTCCCTGGACCGGAAACAAGCTTCCGAGGACCGGTTTCTGGCATCCCAGCCGTCTTCAGCCCAAAAAGAAGAGCGGGGGGGGGCAGCATTGAAATAGCGCTCATCGGGAAACTGAATACACCACGGGTGGGCTGAGGCGGTCCCCGTGGGGGTGTGGAGAGGAGGTGGGGGGCATGAAGCGGTGGGGGAGACCTGGGGGGGGTAACATCCATGGGAGGGAGAAAAGGACCGAGGGCAAAGGATGCATGAAGGAATCTGTGGGGCAGAAACCGCGGACCTCTGGTGGAGGAAAGCCACAAGGGAGAGGCGGAAACAGGGGAGTGCAGAAGAAGCGGGGGCAGGGATGGGAAGGGTCCGCTGGACACGGGAGCGGGGGCACAAGGAGGGAGGAGAGGAGGCGAGAAGAGGGCCGGGTACCAGCAGAATAGATGTGATGGCAGTGGGGGTGCAAGAGAGGTGTCAGAGAAAGAATGGGGCGAAGGGCAGAGGTATCTGGCAATAGGGGTGGAGGGAAGAGGTATCTGGCAATAGGGGTGGAGGGCAGTGGAGGGATGAAGTGTCTGGCAATAGGGGTGGAGGGCAGTGGAGTTTTAGAGTAATGTGACAGAATGAGGGTGGGTGCACTGGGGTGGAAGGAAGCATAGTGTGACAAATTGGGGGTGAAGGGCAGTAGGGTGGACGAGTAGTGTCAAAGACAGAGTGGGGAGAAGCCAGGGTTGTGTATGGGGTGGGCAGGGCAAAGGGTAGAGTTGAGGGGGGGCAGGCAGAATTAAGGTAAAAGGGTGGTGGGGAGGGGGCAGGCAGCATACGGGCGAGTCGATGGGGTAGAGCAGTAGTGTGACAGCATGAATAGTGGTGGACGGGTGGGAGAGGGTGGTGACGGGCAAAGCGGAGGTGGGGGTAGCGGGTGGTTAGGGTACAGTAACGGGCAAAGCGGAAGTGGGGGACTGCAGGTGGTTGGGGTACAGTGACAGGCAGAGCGGAAGTGGGGCAGGGCAGCGGGTGCGGCTGCGGCTGCCGGGTATGGGGGTGCCAGGCAGGAGGACTGGTGCAGGGAAGTTAGACGTGATTAGGGATGCGGGGGACAGAGGGGTTAAGGGCAGAGGGGGGGGTCGGAGGAGAGTTGGGGGGGGAGGTACATATTAGGGGTGGGCAGAAATGTCCGAGAGTTGGGCAGAAGACAGGATGGGGGTGATGGATGGGCGAAGCGAGTGGCAGAGTCTCAAAACGTTGGGGTACAGACAAGATACAAAAGTTGGGCACGGAGAGATCGGAAGTGGGCGCAGATGCCCCGGGGATGGGTACAGACAGGATGCATAAGATGGTATGTGAGAGAGAGTGGCAGATACTTGGGGCCCGAGAGATTGGAGGTGGTGGGAGATGCCACAGAGGGGTGCAGACGGCAGATGGGAGTGTGTGAGGGGAGAGAGTTGTGGGTGGATGGAGGAAACGGCGACGAGGCTGGCAGGGATGGGGTGCACCCAGGACACACGAGACGAAGCGGCGGGGGTGCCGCAGAGCACACAGGGCGAAGGAGTAGTCGGCAGAAGTGCCGGAGAGTAGAGGCGCCGGGAGATTGGCAGTGGGTGGCAGTGCCACCGAGCTGGGGTGCAGGATGCAGGTGGTGGGCGGGGGGAGTGCCAGAGAGTTGGGGTGCAGGTGACATGGACTGGGAGTGCCAGAGAGGGGGGCACACACAGGACGTGATCGAGACAGGCAGGCAGGCAGGACGGGGGGGGGGACAAGCCGTGGCAGACAGGCGGACGCCCAGGAGCACACGTAGACACAGCCGCTGCCTCCTACCCTTCAGCTGGGCCGCCAGCCTTTCCTCGCTCGGCTTATGTACAAGGCATTCGGCTTCCTTCGCAGCCTGGGCAATATTGCGTGAAATTAACTTAATCTTATTCAATCCTCCCTCCCCTTTTGTGGAAAAAAAAAGAGAAACAAGCTCTTGGCATTGCTGTGGGGAGGCCGTGGGCAGCAACAGCAGGGGTGAATAATTAGGGGGGGGGGGGGGGGAGAAATGCGAGACACGGCCTGGCAGCCGTGAAGAGTGTGAAGCAGTGGGCGGGGGAGCAGATCCTTTTGAAGTAAAGCTCTTGGAGGCAGGCGGCTCGGGGAGCTAAAGGTAAAAAGCGTGTGCATGAGCACATGCACTCGACGTAATCCGCGATGGTTTCAGAGCTTGGTTGAGCCTCTATACTCTCGTCCTTGCGCGATTAATAGGACGAGACCTAAAAACACACCGTGCTTTACAATTTACTCAGACTGCTACAGTAGTAAGGAATAAATCCAAACATTTATATAATAAGTTATGGCTATGCTAAGGATCCAATTCACATTTGGACATAGGAGAACTCTTTTCGCTGTCACCTCAAGGAGGCCTGTGGCACCTCACCCTACCAAACAGATCTGAGAGGGCCATCAATTTTCTTTTTACAAGAGCAAATAGAAGGAAATGGTCAACATCGAGTGAGCTGGTGTGCAGAACTATTCTCCCTTTGGCCCACTTCAGGTCGTCTAGCTTGGTGCTGAGCTGTATGCCAAGCATGTGGAAGGGGCAGAGGGCACACAGACCCTGGATATGAAGTGAGGTCCTGTCTATAACTCGTGCCAACAATCTAAATTGCCTGGTGTCCCCATTAGGATAGCTCACCAGAGAACCAATTCACACAAAGGCCTAATGACTATTATTTAGTCTCAAAATTCAACCCTAATCAAATTATTTCCACCCTGTAAATAAAAATAGACAACTGTTATAAACACATAAAATGTAATAATACTAAAAACTGCTTGGTTAGATCCATGAAGTCGTGTTAAACCAAAACAAAGGAATACCATGTGAAAATGTCCTGCAATGTTCCAGTGGAAAAAAGAATGACAAATCTGTAGGCACAAAAGTTCTCCGAGTGATTTTTGTCCAGGGGTCACAACACTGAGTTGATATAGACCATAATGATTTTATGACGCTCACCCACAGAGCAAAAGGCACAGTTTGCCAGGAAGGGCCCCAAGATGGTAACCTCCCCAATAGTTGAAGGTAGCTACTGGAAATAAATCTATTTGCACACAAGCTCTTTTTAGCGTTCGCCTGCGACAGTGCATACATTGGATGTGTTCCTGCTTGCAAGAGATCGTATACAGCAGGGGGCTTCGAGCCAGCCCATTGCTTACCATTCATTGGCTTCATTGTCAATCCAATTTTCTGCCTCATAAATGGGCAGCACATGCGGGCTTCACTTGCTCTTCTTTCCTCAGGAGCATGGACCAAGTACATATTGCTTTATCTTTATTAGCGTTCTTCCACTGAATGGGCTGTGATTAAGATACGGTTTTTAGGTTTCACCTGGCGTCCGCTGCGCAGCAGTGTTCGCGCAGGCGAAATCTTTTGTTAGACAGATGTTGGCTTTGGCCCGCCTCTCTTTCATTGGCTAGCTCCATAAATGGAGGCTAGCCATTGGAAGAGAGATCTGTCCGTTATTGTGCGAGGCAATTCGTGGGCGTTCCGTCGATTTTTTCTCATCCCGCCCCTTTCAAAACGTCTTGCGGCGGTGGGCGTTTACTTTTTTTTTTTTTTTGCCGGCGCTTTTGGTTTCCATTTCCCCCGACCGCCGCTGGAAGAAGTCCTCGGGTGAGTGCCTGCTGTCCTGCCCACCTCCCCCGCCGCATTTGTTGTGCTTGCTGCCCCTTGCCCTGCTCCCTCGTTCGGTGTGCTGCCCTCCGCGCCCCCCTCCCCTCCCCCTGGATCGGCAGCAACTCTTCCTCCCCAGTCTCGCTCTGTGTCCCGGGATCGGCAGCCCTCCTCCCCTCCCTGTCCCGGGGTCGGTGGCTCTCCTCCCCCAGTCTGGATCGCCCCGCCCTCCCTCCCCCTTCAGTCTCTCCCTGCACGTCCTCCTCGGCGGGCTTGGCATCCGCTGGGCCCTGGCACTGGCACACACCCGGCTCTGGCGACTGCAGATTGGCCCGAATTTCTTGGGCTGGAGCCGGGACCGCTCTTCCCCCTCAAGATCCACCCACCTCCTCTTCCTCTCCTCCCCTTTCCCTGGCTCCCGCTGCTGCACAAACAATGACTGTGCACAGCAGCCAAGCGGAGCCAGGGCACAGGATCCGGGAGCGCGGGCTGTGCAGGGTGGCAGGGCACAGCGCAACCATATGTCAAGGACTGGGCAGAACCAGACGACCCCCGCCCTCCGAGGACAGGTGAGGGGCCCTACTCTGTTCGGAAGACGTTTCTGCATATTCTAGGCTGGCACCGCTACACTCTCAAGTGCCGCGATGCAGCTCCCAGCTGCACGTGGCACTATACCTAAGGAATTATATAAACGGGCGCAGTAAGGAAAGGGATGAAATGGTGATCTGGCGGGCCAGATACTCCGTGACTTTGTGTCTGTGCGTGTGGCAATGCTGCTGGCACCCTTTCCTGAAGGTGGGTATCCGCGGAGAGGGCAGAGGCATCTGTGCCAGGGTTAAGTGGGACTCAGAAGGGAACCTGAGCTCCCCACGGACGTCCTCCGTTTTTACGACTCTTCTTTAGTTTTAGGCCTCGCTGTTTCGTTTTAGGCGATCCGAGGGCACCCGTGCGCCATTTAAGCGCTCCGAGGCCACCCGTGCGCCATTTAATGCTATGTCAAATGAAATGTAGTTATTAACCTGTTGCTAATGTCTGCCAATGCCTCCTTCAGTGACTCCACCTTTTCTCTGCCTCCTTCTCACGAAAGGCAGCGAAGCCCGCAACAGTGCCCACCTAGCCTCATGTGCGCCACACGCGCCTCATGTGGCGCTATAACAATACTTTCCCCCAAAGGTATCCTCTCTTTCTCTCCTCAAGGTTAATCATTCCTCTCCTCGCTAATTATCCTCCCTCTCCGCCTCCACCTTTCTTCCTTGTTCCTTCCCTCTCACACCCTGTATCCCGTTCCCACCTGCACTGCTTTTATTCCCCCTCTCTCTAACGTTTTCTCTCTTCTGTCTATCTTGGTCAGACACTCTTTCTGATTGTTTCTGTATCCCTTTCACTCGCCGACACCCCTCTGCTACACTTCTTCCCCCATTCACTCCTCCACCCCTGTCTCTGCCTTTCTACCTTTCTCCTTTCTCACTCTTTTACTTTCCTCATCTCCTCTGTATAAACTCTGTGCCTCTTCCAGTCTCTCTCTTAACCCTCTCTTTCTCTAGCTCCTCTCTACGTTTAGACTCTCTCGCCCGCCCCCTTTCTTGTTCTTCTTGGTTAAGCAGTTGATGAGTGCATTTTTTGTTCCAGCTGTTACCCTATTGTACTGCTCTCCTAGTGCACTTTGTGTTTCTGTTGTGCTTGTGCTTCTCCCCATCACCCGCTACGTTGTGCTCTTGTATTCTAATTGCAAGACATATTGACTTTGCCAAAAATTGACTTATTTGGAACCGCACTGCATTTTTAGCTGGCTGCATTGTCTTCCGTAGACGAGAAGCTTCAAATAATCAGGGATGTGGAATTCCTATAGCCCAACGCCCAGGACATATTGTTTGGGGTCAAGGCCAACAAGTTTTTATGTGTACTTTGTCCTTGGGACAAGTAGGCTCAGCCCCCTGCAGCACAAACCCTTTGGCTGCCAGTTTGCAGTATCACATTATGGACCATGAAAGGGCACTGTCTGCAGTTGGGGTAATATTTTTGTCCATATGTGAATGATGTTCAAACTTGTATACATGCTTCATCAATTGAAAGCCTTTAATATTAGGGTGAGCTCTCTCAGTACATGCTGTAAGCTCCAACTGCACTACTGACCGTGGTTTCAGTATACAAAATGTGTACACAGGTTTTCTAAGTTTAGCATTAAGAGGCCATGCATAATGCTCCCAGAATGCTCTGATTTGATGGCTAATATATGCAGAAGCTTGAAAGCAAGGTTGATGATTCTTTGCTTTCAAAATAAAAATGTTCATTAAAAAATGAAAGCAGGAAAAAAAAAAAACATTTAGCTAAACTATTGTAAAAGTTCAGGTATCATTTCTTTGCAGCATAATTTAGTAACATGTAGATGCATGCTAGTATTTCCGAAACATATTAATAATAGAAAATCAGTGTAATCAGTTTCAATAAGATTATGGGAAATAAGAATAAACAAGAATTGGCAAATCAAGATTGTCTAAAATTGGTCAGATTTTTAGGTTTGTCAATGTGTGACTTGTTTTAGCATGATTTTTGCAAAACCTTATTGGCGTGGACGAGGACGGGCCCTCACCATTCTAATCAGCATTGGCGAAAGCAACAATTGTTTTTGGTCTCAAAAAGCACACACTGCCACAGTAGTTACTGGCACTGAACAAAACAACGTCCCAAGAATTTACAGAAGTAGGACAAGAAATAGTCCTCCTAGAAAATATATGGGAACTGCATTTTAGCATGAGCAAATATGCATGTGTGGAGTTGCTTGCTCGAAAATTCTGAGTGTTTGCAAGTTCCCTCCAATCACTTTTGTCCCAACTCTGGAAGAAGGTTTACTTCTGCCATGGTCAGGAGTAAATTTCCAACATTTCTCAGAATGGGAAAAGATTAGAGAAGAGTTGTTGAAAACCGTTAAAACATGCAAGTTAGTAGGTTTGCACAGACTCAAAAGGACATTCTAACTCTGGAACTATTGATTACCACTAGCTTCAGCCCCAGTATGGTAGATCTGCAGAAACATGGCAACATAAGGGGATTACAAGTATTCAAACACTACTATGGTATGAGCCCTGGCATAATGAGTGAGGCTATATCAGAGCTCTTAATTATGCCTTAATTTGTCATCATGCTACATGGCACCAAAGGGACAAGTGGATTTTGTTACAGGACAAGTAGCTTGATGCAACCTGCCTCATGGACAAGTAGATATTTTATTAAATTCCACACCCCTGAATAATCCAAATTTGTGAAGGAAATACTGCAAGCTTGACAAAGAATACAGATGTCCGAATAATTGTTGAAAAATATTTAACTACTCGAGAGCAGTCCCTTCACCCTGACTCTCCCATCTAAGATTAGACTGTATATAGAGTATTGTGTGCCAATTGGACCAACTTTCCAACTACCCTTTTTCAGAGGCAGGAGAATAACCTCTCAGTGCTCTGTCAAGAGGGGGCAGTCCATATTAATTCCATGAAAGGGACTCCACCCTTCTATCCAAACCCTACTTAATTCTTCTGTGCCTTTCAATACCAGACCAGGCGCAAATGCTTTTCAAGATATGTAAAAAAATGCCCGATTTCAACATTATATACACATCTGGCCTTTTAATTTAAATCGAACATTACATGCGGGTAGACTACGACGTCAAACAATATAGTAAGCATATATACTATTAGTGTGTGTGTGTGTGCGCTCTGTGTGTGTGTGTGGGGGGGGGCTCTCGGTGTGTGTGTGTGTGTGGGGGGGGCTCTCAGTGTTTGTGTGTGTGTGGGGGGGGCTCTCCGTGTGTGTGTGTGTGTGGCTCTGTGTGTGTGGGGGGCTCTCGGTGTGTGTGGGGGGGCTCTCGGTGTGTGTGTGTGTGTGGGGGGGCTCTCGGTGTGTGTGTGGGTGCAAATGCAATAGGTCTGCATTTGAGAGAGATTAAGCTATTGACATTTTAAATGACAATGCCATTTATTTATCCGTTTTCAAAAACCAACAAATAACAAGCACTGGCGTTGCCAATAGGTCTCGCAGTAGGAAAGTTGGAGCTATTGGTTTTGTAAATGACATTTTATATTTATGTTTTGTGATTTACAATGCCAATACTTTTAACTTTAGCATATGTGACACTTTTAATATTTGTAATGTCACATGTTTTGTATTGCCTTTACTTAGATGTATTGATATTACAATTAACATTGGGTTTTAATGTTTTTAAATAATTAATACTTAAATAAAAGTGATTGTAATTTTTAATGGCAATAGCTTAAACTTTTGTAAATAACTGTTGTGAAGATTATGTTCAGTGACTAAAATCCAAGAACAGAAGTGAAATATTAACATTTTCTGTGACATTTGCAATAAAGCTTCAAACATTGATAGAACATATTTGAACCAGTGATGCTGTGGTAGTGCTGAGTGATGCTGTGGTGGTGCTGAGTGATGCTGTGGTGGAGCGATAGATAGAGTGAGGGCGATAGATAGATAGAGTGAGGGCGATAGATAGATAGATTGATAGAGAGTGAGGGCGATAGAGAGATAGAGTGAGGGCAATAGATAGAGTGAGGGGAATAGATAGAGTGAGGGCGACAGATGTGTGTGTTTGTGTGTGCGGTTGTGTGTGTAGTTGTTTGAGTGGGTGGTTGTATGTGTGGGTGGTTGTATGTGTGGGTGGTTGTATGTGTGGGTGGTTGTATGTGTGGGTGGTTGTATGTGTGGGTGGTTGTATGTGTGGGTGGTTGTATGTGTGGGTGGTTGTATGTGTGGGTGGTTGTATGTGTGAGTGGTTGTATGTGTGAGTGGTTGTATGTGTGAGTGGTTGTATGTGTGTGGGGTTGTATGTGTGTGGGGTTGCGTGTGGTTTGGTGTGTGGTTTGGTGTGTGGTTTGGTGTGTGGTTTGGTGTGTGGTTTGGTGTGTGGTTTGGTGTGTGGTTGTGTGTGAGATTGTGTGTGTGTGGTGTGGTTGTGTGTGTGGTTGGGTGTGTGGTTGTGTGGAGGCCAGCCAAAATGACTATGTGAAAGTTTTAGTGATGGAAAAACGACTTCAATAAATGGCCCAAAAATAAGCTATACAAAGGACATAATTAGTTGGCCACAAACCAGCAAACCTTCAGAAGTGAGAAACCTCTAAAAAACTGCAAATTGTGTTCTGGCTTAGTTCAACTGCTGATTGCCATCTAATAGTCTTTATTGATATTGGAGTGCCGTCTCGTTGCCCAGCAGCAGGCAGTCCCAAGGACTGATCCCAGCCTCTGCTCCTGCTGTGTGATGAGCACTGACACTAACTTCAAAGGACCTGGATATGCTTGCAACCATCATTTTCTTTGGTGGTTGCTGAGGTTGTGGCTTTCTGTTTGTTTGATGCGTATGGTCGTATTCAGTCAGTGTATTGGCCAACAACACCGTACTTGTTTCCACTGTTTGTGCATGTCTGCATAGGGAAAGATGCATGTTTAATAGTAACTATGGAAGGTTCACTGCATGTCATAATATCCTTGCACATCACGCGCACCTATTAACGCTGTGTCTCATTGTAAGGATCTTCACGCGTTCCTGTTTCCACGCCTCTCTTGCACGTCGTCTGCATAGCCGCATGCGCGCGCATCCCTCACTGGGTATTAGCTGTATGAAATGATTACATCAATTCTTCTCAAGCATCTGAAGGGTTTAATGGAGTCGGTCCCAGCCCACTTTTGCTGGCGCTCAGTTAATTGAGGATCGTCTGTCTTGAGAGGAGGAAGCCTCTTCAGTCCCCAGCAGATGCTGACACCTCATTACCTCTTGGAGAAGCCCCGCACAACTTCAAGTAGATTAATACATTACATAAAAAGGATAATGCTAATGGATAAAGTGGTTTGTATTCTGTCTTGGGTTATGCTTTAATAAGCTCGGAAGTGAAAGAGTCAAGCAAATGCAGAAAACAGAAAAGAGAGCTATGAGGGGTGACAGCCTGGCACATATGATGAAAGAAAACAAAGGGACGAATAAGACCGACAAACTGAAAAGAAACAAACGGGTAGGCAAATAATCTGGAGAGAGACACAGTTGACACAAAGATATAGAGAAAGAGGGAGCTGAGAGAGAAAACAGTACAAGAGAGGGCACGTGATAGCGTGAGAGAGAATTAGGGAAACAAGAGCGGCCGGGAAACTGAAAGTACGGCCGGCCAGCCATGAATAATTAGGGGAGGAGAAGCCGCAGAGCACACGCTGGGAGAAGCCCTTTGATGTGGTGGTGGCCGTGAAAAAATGCAATTAGGAGGGAGGGAGGGAGGCTGATGCGCGTGCTTGTTTGGTCACGTGATTCACGTGAACTCGAAGAAAACCGCACAGAAAAAAGCCTTAGTTTGACGAGTATTTTGAGCACTAGAATTCTCTCCATTTTCCATTCCTGCGGAATGGAAAAGGCGAGACCTAAAAATGTTGTCATTTACAATGCCAATAGCTCTAACTTTGGCAAAGGCGAGACCGTTGCATTGTAAATGCTTGTCTTTTATTCTTTTTCTGGTCAAGTTGCTTCTTACCTGCCACCTACCCACCCATGATTATATTGACAAAGTGTTTGTATTGTTCTTAAATCATCTTTCACTCTGACAATTAATATTTTTTATGGTAAAGTGTGGTTGTGCTTTTCGTCCACGTAGGCACTTTAAAAAACGGCATTTTTTATGCACATTTTTACTGCCTCAAATCTTATCTGATGCTGTGAATAATTCAAACAATGACGTCAACATCTTTCAGTAAGGAATTTCTACTGGCGTCTAGACGACACAAGGAATCGTGGCTGTATCTGCGACATCACAAAGTACATTGTGAACTGCTGAATACAAGCTTTCGGAATCTCTTATCACCAAATATCTGTTTCTAATGTTTTTCCAAAATGAATTGGTGTGCTTGGAGATTGAGATTGGAGCAGCTTTTATTCCACCCATCTGGGGGTCTTGATGTTTTTTGCAAAGAAGCCTTTTGTTAGCCGATTTCACGGATGTAACAGCGTGAGACTTCCTAGTACTTTTTTTGCCTACAGCATTCATGACTTTCTTGAAGGATTAACAACAAGCGTCCTCTCTTAAAAATAGTCCTTGAAACTTTCATTTTGAACATGTGTACTTTTTCCTTGTTTTAATAAGGTTTTTTTTATCTAGTTGGTATGAAACTTGAGAGATCAGTTACAGAAGCTGAAGTTTAGCAAATTAATATTAATCTACTGTTCCACATTACTGAAAGAAATAAAGAAACCGGAGAATAGTTTTTTTTCTTCATTACACTGATGGCAGGAACTCTTATCCAGACGACCACTCGCCTCTCTTCACTTAAGTGTTTTGTTTACTTCCCCAAGCTTAGGGTGACCAGACAACTCCATGACAACACAACAGTCTAATCTTGGGTTTTCATTTATTTTTTTAACACATCATTATCTTTACAGGTACTAGATTAATTGGATGATCCAAAATATACCAGGGCTACAAAAAATAAGCATTGGCAAAGCCAATAGGTCTCACCTATACAAGAGCCATTGGCTTTGTCAATTTTTTATAATCATGTTCTGCAGCACGGCTGCTGTGCAGCATGGTAGAAAGTAAAAACAAAAAAAACTATGACTGAGCCAGCACCGATAGTGTCCTTAGTTCCTTCTTTTTTTTTTTACTGTAGTCAGTCATTCTGCACAGCTGTACATACTTTAAAAACACACATTGACAAAGCCAATAGTTCTCACATAGGTGAGACCTATTGGCATTGCCAATGCCGATTTCCTTTAGTAGCTAGCAGGAAGCAGAGAGCACCATAATGAGACTCTTCAACTAAATACTGCTTACTACCAGAGACTGCCTCAAAGGACTTAAATAATTTTTATTTTAAATATAAATACAAAGCCAACCAGATTAATATTGTAGGTTACTCTTCTCCCTTAAATCGAATTTCCATTTAATAATGTAAAATATAAGACCACGTGTGACATACGTCTTTGCTTCAACATGGTCTACTCGCCTTCTTTGAGGGGCTGAAACTGCCCTTATTAGATGAGTTTCATGTGTAACAAGCATTGGAAATGCAATAGGTCTCGCATTAGAAAAGTTGGAGCTATTGGTTTCGTAAATGACAATTTTTTTTAATGTGTTGGTCTTGAAAATAGCCAAATTAATAGCTTTGTCATTTACAATGCCTATACTTTAAGCTTTTTCAAATGTGACACCTATAGCATTTGTAATGCAACATGTTTTGTATGTACGTGACTTAGATGTATTCATCTAACAAATACAAATGGCTTTTAATTTTTTTAAATAATTAATACTGAAATAAAAAAATTGTAATTTATAATAGCAATAGCTTAAACTATTGTAAATAACTGAAATCTGACAGCAGGTTCTGTTGACTATTAGTCTTGGGCACTAATGTTAAATTCCCTAGTGGAGAGATAATCATGATTAAAAAGATGGCAATGAAATCAGTTGGTGTTCCTTGTCTGTACAACTGTGCAGATTTCTGCATTTGTGTATATGCATTCACGTTTTCTAATGCCATATATGGGAGTCTATTACATTCATGCTTTCTAATGCCTGCAACATCTGTGTAAACGTGGGGGTCATAAGTTCAAAGTCTGTCAGGACTGAGGTAGCCTTTCATCCCTTTGAAGACGTTAAGATTTCGTGCAAACAGGACACTGTATAATCAAGCAGCCGAGCAATTTGATGTCTTCAGACACAAGACACTCAGAAAGAAGACTGGGAAAGCGGATGGGTGGGGGGAGTGCACGCGCGCGAAGTTGTGAAGATGAATTATAAAAATAAAAAAAAAAGACTGCCACGCTCTTGAGATTGCTCTGAAGTATTTTAAACACCACCTCAAACAGAGACAAGCTAACGAGGAGGGAGGGGAAGAAAGGAGGGGGGAGGGGGTAGTGAGAGCAAACAGCAAGAGGGTGGGGCGCATGTATTTCCATCGGAGGAGGGCTGCTTTGGGTTTCCAGTCCAGCCCTGGATTAGAGGGAAAAGGTAGAGCAAAGACAGCCTGTAAGTATAGAAGAACAGCGTGAGACTGTGAGGTCATGTAGAGGGCTCGTGCGGGGTGGAGGAAGGCCAGGAGGGCGCGAGGAAGGCACAGTGAACCTGGGGCTAATCTATTCATGTCGAGGTTTTCCATATTGCGCATCACTGCAGGGGACAATGTATCAGAGCGTATGACAACATGACATTTCAAAGCAGCACATGGTGCAGGTCAGGTTAGCCTGTAACAGCGTGCAGTAAATACAGCGCCATGCAGACATTTCCACCTCAAACTAAACACGCTGCAAACACGTGCGGCCATGTATTTATTTTATTTAATGCCTGCTGAGCACGCCTTTGGGCCGCATGCGGCATGTGCTCTGGGTGGCCGGATATACTGTTTCTGAGATCCGGGGCACAGAAGGGGTACATAACGGTGCTGCCTAAGGATGGTGCACATCTGTTTTACAAAAAAAGCATAACAAAAAATAAACGATTGAAATATAAATTAATAAAAAAAACTGCAAATAATATTATTAAAGAAAACATAAAAGCAGACTTTGGCCCACCAGCCACGGTTCTGATCTGGACTACTTTCTAGGTTGCCTGCACATGTCTAAGAGCAAAATGCTGTCACTCTCGGTGAAGAAAACAAATGACCAAAAGGGGCGAACATGTTGCCCGATGATGTAGGCTAAGCTGCCAGAAGCCAAATGTGAATGGCGCTTGATTTCAGCAATGGCCCTTGAGAGTTCTGTGTGGTTATATACATGTGCGTTTTTTTAATTTATTTTGAAAAATATGAGGCTGGTTACACAGGTACAGTCGACTCTGTGCCAAATAAAAGAGGGGGACAAATGGCACAAAGAGAAGGGGAAACAAGGCAAACAAGTAACGCTCTAATCTGCGACTTACTTTGAAAAGTAAACGCTCTGGGGGTCCAAACCTGAGCGGCAAGGTTGTGCTGGGAGAGAGAGAGTGGGGAGGAGAGTAGGAGGAGGAGGGGGGGGGGGGGGAGGAGAGTAGGAGGAGGAGGGGGGAGGAGAGTAGGGGAGGCACGGCCTAGCGGCCGTGCAACCAAGAAGTGAGGGGGCGGAGCTGGGGGAGGCTGTGAGAGAGAGAGTGGGGAGGAGAGTAGGAGGAGGAGGGGGGAGGAGAGTAGGAGGAGGAGGGGGGCCAAAAGAGACAAGACGGAGGGAAGGCACAGAAGGGGAGGGGGGAGGAGAAATGCGACACGGCGGGCAGGGGAGGGGGCGGAGCGGGGCTGGGAGAGGGTGTGAAAGCAGCAGGGCAGGCAGCTGGGGGCATGTGCACGCGCTTTTAAGCTCAATGCGCATGCGCATTGAGCTTGAATTTCCCGGGCACTGCAAGGAATCGCCACGATTCCTTGCAAGTTGGTTAAAGACTGTTTAAGCCCCCATTGTCTCGCAAGCTCGATGCGCATGCGCATCGACAGGCGAGACGTAAAAATAAAACACTCCTCTTACTCACCTGCCCCCAGTGGTGATGAATGGTAGATAGCTATGACGAGGGTATTGGGACACAGGCCAGTTATCAGTACCTTAGTAGAATGGCAGGCAAAAAGATCCCTTTCAAATCCCCAGACATACGTAAGTTGTTACTGACAGACCTATGTGCAGTGCTTATGATGTCCAACAAAGAAAAGGGAGTGCTACACAAAAATTGTCTTCGTGCAATATGTGACCAGTACTAAATACACGCTTCAGCCCCTTAAAGGTCTTTGGATTGATAATATACATTCCTTTATTAGTTGGTCAAGACGTCTGTCTAGCAATATCACTTTATCTTCCCTCCCCTCCTACTCCTGTGTGTTGCAACTGGAGTGGTGTACTACTAGGTGCATGCTTGGGGAATTTTGCCCAAAACTTTCATCACAAATTGCTTTCCTTTGAGTTCTACTTGTATCTCCCCTGTCTAGCCAAAATCCTGTGGAGTTGTACTCCCCTAGGGTTCTAGTTTTGGTTGCCAATTTTAATGCTGAAGAAGGCTTGGATTTCTGCCAGTATCCCTCACCACAAAGTAGTATATAGAATGGAATCTTCAGAGTGGGTTGTATTTTGACTGATCTCAAGGTGGTATTCGATGTAGGAAAATGTTATAGTTCCTTATTAAAGCCTTAACTAGGCCTCGTCCTCTGGAAGAAACCCTGCTGTTACAGCTTCCTATTATCTAATCTGATTTACATTAACTAACTTTTGGTGTGCTTAATATCACACTACAGATTATGCTTTTAGTTTTTAAGAACAAAGCCATACTATCTCCTTCACACGAAGGAGCAAGAACAAACATTCAAAGTGTTCATGGGAAGAGTGGTGGCGTGCCCATGTGTAAGGAATAAATACTCTCAGCCATATGGTAAAAGGATTTTGAAAGTCACCACGGATTTCCATGACCTTATAAAGGAGCTCTGCCTTGGGATGTGTTCCTATATGCAGTAATGGAACACCTCGGTGGCTTACAATATCTTTATATTGTACAACAGGGCGTACTTTATCCCATATATATATTTCAAGAGCAATTGTGTACCAGTCTCTCTTTTTCACAGATACCAGTCAAACCTTCTCAAATGTCTAGTCTCATCTCTACCTCATCTTTCAAGTATCTTACTGTTTAACAACGATCCGGCATCAGATGGCCCATTTGTTCACTCATTCTAAATTCCTTACAAATACAAATTTCGAATCATCTATTGCACATACCACTCATTTGCTCCGGAATACTTCTCCAAGACCCCATTTACAACCGAGCAGTCTGACAAAAAGTATTTCTGAAAACCATTATTATTGGCTTCAAATATTTATATTACTACAGCAGCAATATTTTTTATGCTTATTATATACAATATCTGTTCCCACTCTTCCTTACACACAACTAAAAATAAAAAATCGTTAAAACCCAATGCAACTTGTGAACCAACATAACTGGCAACAAAACTCAACGCTTCAGTCTGTAACTCCACCCGAAGTCCTAGGCAGGCACCAGACATTAAATTCCATGCTCCATTTATGACTAATATTCACTGAAAACCGTTTGTTGACTGAACTTATGATTGTCTGCTAGAGCTAGCAACTAATCAACATTACAAAAAAAAAGTTTAAACTTCAGTTGAAGGAGCAATAGATAGGACCCAAGGCCTAGAATAACAAGCATTTACAATGCAATGGTTTTGCCTTTGTTAAAGTTAGAGCTATTGGCATTGCTCTTGACATTTTTATTTATGTTTTTTTTTTAAAACATAAATAAATGGCATTGTCATTTACAATGCAACTAGCTTTATCTCTCGCAAATGACACCCACAAACACCCAGAGAGCCCCCCCACACACACACACAGACGGCCCCCCCACACACACACAGAGCCCCCCACACACACACCCACACAGAGCCCCCCACACACACAGCCACACAAAGCCACCCCACACACACACACACACACACAGAGCCCCCCCCCCACACACACACAGAGCCCCCCCACACACACACACACAGAGCCCCCCACACACACACCCACACAGAGCCCCCCACACACACAGCCACACAAAGCCACCCCACACACCCATACAGAGCCCCCCACACACTGCGACCCCCCCCCACACACTGCAAGCCCTACACACTGTGACCCCCCCCACACACTGCGACCCCCATTTCAATAGATGTGTGATGCTTACCTGGTACTAAATTGGTCCCTGCATGGCTGAAAGGTTGAAATGGTGTAGGAGGCAAGGGGACAAATGTGAGCATGGAGAGAAAGGAGTATAAGTTTGAGATTAGTGACTGGGTGAAAATAAAATCAGGAAGGACACAGGGTGGTCTTTCCAAATTAGATGGTCTATTTCAGGTAGAAAATGTCAGTAGTTGAGGGGGGATAGGTCCAACCGGCACCATAATCGGACGTTTATTGTTTATACCCATTCACAACAGGCAACTAGGCAGGATGGTCGTCTCAGAGCCCAATCAGCAGTGAAGCAACAAGGTCCCTAAACCTCCGTAAAAGCATGTATAACACTGAGGGGCCCTCCTCACCACACACAGGGCTTGATAGAACTTAATTAGTTCCATACTGACAATTATTGCCAGACCAAAAATGTGTTTAAAACAGTAATATACACACTTGATATCTAGGAGAGCTCACCGTGTAGCACTGCAGACCCCAATTTTACCCCCATTTTTGCCTGCACACCCTAAAAACGACCACATACAACATGTATACACTTTACGCGTTTAATAGCAGTTGACTAGGAAGTTCAGAAAGCTTTTTACAAGCGAGTAGTCCGCCTGCTCACGTTTTTTCTGGGTTTTCCGCTGCTCGAGTTCGCATTTTTAACATGAAAAGCAAAAGGAAAAACACAAACAGACTCGATGGGCTACTCAACATATCTAATAATATACAACCGGATATTTGCGTGTCTAAAGTTAAAAAATGGGTTATGGCAACTTCCAACTGAGCGTTGAAGGGACTGACTGAGAAATGTGTGTCTCCGAGGCAGGGTGACAGTGTAAACAAGCATTTACAATATAATGGTCTCGGCAATATTAAAGGTAGAGCTATTGGCATTGCTCATGACATTTTTTTGGGGGTGTTTTTTAAAAAAAATCATAAATAAATGGCCTTGTCATTTACAATGCCAATAGCTTAATCGCTCGCAAATGCATTACCTATTGCATTTTACACCCACACAGAGCCACACACGTAAAGCCACCTCTGCACTCTGCAAAATCGAGTACGTCTCATCAGAATTAAAGCCTTTAAACGCACAGTCATTTGTGAAAAAGACCTCTCGACTTTAATATCTATATCGTCAATTATGATAAAATCATCTTTCACAGTTGTTGTACGAAACAGTAAGAACCTCCATATTCTTCTCGGTAAAATCGAGTTTATAAATGGGTCTGTAAAAACATATTACAAGCAACTCGGCCTGCTGCCACGTTACTATCCTGACAGTCCGTTTCTTTTGATGACCTTCCAAGGAGCAAATCAGAGAGAGGCGATTAATGCCCATTATTCTGAGCAGGGGTCAACTGTCCAAATTGTTGTGAAAATTTAAAGCATGAAAATGCAAACAAATTTCCTTTGAGCCTTCATTGCAAACACTTATTTCATCTTTAATGAATTTCTAATCTGCCTCCCGTCACTCCTCTGCATATCTTTGCCGATCAAGTTCAAACCGCAAATTAAAGTTTAGAGTTATGACAGTCACATTTTAAAAGTCCACCCAAATGCACTTCATGACAGAATTAAACTTTTAACAGAACGTGAAATAATTTATGTAAGCTCACAAAGCTTTCCAGCGAGTGTTTTATGGAGCAGGGTTCACTCTATTTAGAAGCAGGCGGCATTTTGGTAAGAAGGGAATTGGGTGAAAGACAAAGGACTCTGCCCAAGATCACACGCTTTCGGTCAAGTGATGGAGCAGGGGTTAGCGCCGAAGTCTCCTTGTTTTACAGTTAAGTAGCTACGAGCGCCTCTTCGCTTCATTGGGGAGAGGAAGGTATAGTGCTGTAATGTGAACTGGGTGTTCTCTAGGCGCTGTTTTTAAGCAGCACCCTTTCTCCAGCGGACCACAAAAGGGTGCGTCTGAGTTCCCATCGAGTTACCCTCCGATGCTTTCCCCGTCCGCCCCCCTAGTGCCAAGTGACCTTTGCCCTGGAGATGATGTGCTTTAAGGTAGCGCTTACAATACATTTCGGCGCTGCCATCACTGGACTTAGACACTACACCCCAAACCAGTGTTCAGCTGACGCGTCAAGAGCTCACACCTTCAATTCTTCAAACACTTCAACAACTCCTGCTTTGAGGGGTGGGGGGGGGGGGTCTCTCAGGCACACACACAGACAGACGGACACTGCAGGCAGGCAGACAGCCGATCACCGCAGGCACACAGATAGACGGACATTGCAATCAGACAGATGGACACTGCAGGCGCACAGACAGCGGGACACTACAGGCACACAGACAGATGGACACTACAGGCACACAGACAGGCACCGTATCCTGGCCGGTTGACATTGTAAACCTAGACACAAGGGTTGTTTCTTATTCCTGCTGGCACGGAGTGGCGCATCTTCTGCGTTTCACCCTGTGCGAGATTTGTTGAAGGAAGGAACAGATAGGAGAGGGGCTGCTCCATGACACTGTGGTTGCCTTGACAGTAGGTGCTCACTTTTTTTTGCTGGGGGAACGAACAGACAGGCTGACATTGCAGCACGCACACAGAAAGACGGACCTTAGACACTGCAGGCACACAGACAGACAGAGACTGCAGGCACATAGATAGACGGACACTGGAGGCACACAGACAGGCAGACAGACCTCGGACACTGCAGACACACAGACAGGCTGACACTGCAAGCACACAGACGGACACTGCAGGCACACACACAGACAGACGGACCACGGACACTGCAGGCAGGCAGACAGCCGATCACCGCAGGCACACAGACAGACGGACATTGCAATCAGTTTCGTCTGAATTAGATCAGAGCTGTGGGAAACGGCACCTCCCAAACACACACTCACGCACACACGCAGGGCGGGCAGCTGTGCTCCACTATTAAGGGCATCTCGCAGGAGCTAACTGCGAACTTAATTACTGTCTAACTCACCACAAGATGCGTGCCAGCATTTACCGTCTCCAGCGCCTACGATTAAAAGGCTCCACCGGCCATAAACTATTCTTGGAGAGGGCGACGCGCACAATGATGGGGGCATCCCAAACTCAATGAAAACGCGAATTTCTCGACCATAATCATTTTCAAACCTACTATTCACATAATACCCACCCGTCCTAGAACCAACGGAAGAAAGCATTGAGCCCCTTCCTGTGCTAAATAAAGTGTTCCGTCCGTACCGGAAGGGGCTGAGATGCTCGGTCAAACTAAAAAAAAAAACGTGCTACCGGAGGGCGGTTCTTCATGTCCACAAAAGCGAGGCAGACGGAGAGTGAAAGGGGAGGGGGGGGGGGGGGGGGGAACGGGCACACGGGGAGGGGGGCTGAACGTGAAAACACATTTATAAAACAAAATGCTCACAAGGAACAGGGCTCCACTGGGAACAGGCAAAAAGCACTCACGCAAGCAGGAAGGCGGGTGCCGGTTCAATGCCGGACCAGATTCGGGGGCGTTCCCGAGGGCTTTTGGCTGACATAGCATGACGTCGCCAAAAGCCAAAAAATCTCGGGAACCCCCCGAATCTGGTCCGAGATTGACGGACGGAGCCCTCTCCCAATGGCTAGCCTCCATTTATGGAGCTAGCCAATTGGAGGAGGGGGCGTATACCCGACCCACACACACAACTCAAAAGGTTTTTTGGCGCATGCGCAAAGCGCATCGCCAGCCAACACCTAAAAATTCCCGGCTCAAAGCCAATTATAGATAATGACTTTGCTCAATACACTTCTAACACCACAAAAAATAACGAAGAAACACAATTTATATTTAAAAAAGATGAAAGGCTGCTGCAATAACACTTATGAGTAATGTCAATTCTGAAAGTCAGTTATATGGTTGCGACACTGTCAAGATCTAACAAGCCACAGTGATATGTATAAAAGAGCAAGGCTGCTGCAGCAGCACTCACAACTGTTGGACACTGCAGGATAATAAATAATGTGTGGCCACAGTACAACCATCAACATCAAAATGTCCTTTTAGTGACTATGTGGACATGAAAAGCCTTTGCAATTATACTTAGAATGTATGTTCTGCTACACTTTAAACACATCTATGGGGTTCAGTAAAACTGTCAGCATTTGTGAAGAACGGCTGTTCTATTTGCACTCATAATTCATACACACCTTCACAGAGAAGGTTCGGCAGTAAAGCTGGAGAACAGCAGTCAACTTCGAGATCATACTAAAGAAATATGTATGCATTTCTCAAATAACAGTATGGCAGAGGGGTTCTCCAGGAGGGCCAAAGTTGTCTTGGGACTAGAGGTCAAGTTCTGGCCAGGAGGAGATTTATGAAGCCTCTAGGGATCAGAGAAAAACATCCTGTTTAAAGGAGTGGTGTTTTAGTAAATCAAAATTGAGCAGCAATGAGCCACTCTGTAATGGGCTAACCGTAATGTATTTTTCACACATGCCATGGCTGGATTTAGGTGTCCAAGTGTAAGGGAACAAGGCTCCAAATAACCCTCAATGTCTCACCCCCTATTTCTGATAATAGGAACACACTGTGAATACTTTAAAACGTAGTGAATCCATACTGCTACTATCATGTTGGCAATTGTAGGACTTGGTCCTTTCTGCAAGGTCATACCCAAACATTTTGCTTTTAGCCTCCTGTTTTCTGAACCCGTTTTTGTTGGCTTTTTGGACACTGTGCACTTTACCATTGCTAAACAGTGCTAAAGTGCTTGTGCTCGCTCCTTTAAACATGGTGAAATTAGGGTACACTCAAATGGCACATTTATTTTACTTGTAAGTCCCTAGTAAAGTGGTACTACATGTATCATGTCCCTGCAGATTATTCAAGTAGTTCATCTCAGGCCTGTCATAGCAGACTGTGTGTACAGTTTTAAACTGCCATTTAGACCTGCAAAATACACCTTTTGCCAGGTCCAAACCTTGCCTTTTAATACATACAAGTCAACACTACAGTAATCCCTAAACAGCTCATTGGGCAGGGTGCAGTGTATTTAAAAAGTTGGGCATCTACTCTTACGTTTTGCATGTTCTGGTAGTGAAAAACAACTAAATAGTTTTTTCACTATTGCAAGGGCTACCTCTCCCATAGGATAACATTGGGTTACCTTATTACATTTAATAAGAGATACCTTTCAATTGGGAGATGGTAGCGGCTCAAGTTTGGTTACTAAAGAATTGAAATTATAACCCTTCTTTAATGGCAAAGTTAGATTTTTAGTCGGTTTGGTTCAAAATCTTTATTCGATTCATACAATGAATCATAAAAGTACAAAGTTAAAAAACATGATACACAATTTAAAATGAACCACTAAAGTTATACATTTAAATGAAGTAATTGAAGGTTATTTTTTAAATGACCATTTGTCACTTATCAGAATATAAGAACAATTGATAGTGGGACCCACATTTTGTCCCCTACTATTAGCAAGTAATTTTACACACAATGTTAATTACAAATCATACAGCATATATACACATTCCCATGGCAGAATACAGGTCTATGGCTAAATTATCCGTAGTGTTTCCTAATCTGAAATGATACTCTTATGAAGTTTAACATGGCACAACAAACTTCAGCAGATGATAGCGATAACAGATAGTCGTAACCTTCTTTATAAGTACATGGCTGCCGCCTCTTCAGGATGGGTTTAATAAATCTAATCCTTGGCTCCTGATAAAGAGAACAGAAGAGGACAAGGTGTATGGTGCTTTGGTTAACTCTGTTATTGCAAGGACAAGGGGACAGCCTCTCACACCATCCCCCTTGTTTGGGAAAAGCAAACAAAAAATGAAGGATATCTAGCCTAAACCTTGTAAGATAAAACCGCCATTGCGTATTTGTTGTAAAAGTTAAATAGAACTGGTGCGGAGACTTGACATGAACAGTTACATCACCCAAGCATGGTGTGTTTAAAAATTTCCAATAACTTGCTTTTATTTGGGCTTTTATGTTTCCCTGGATTTTTTTCGGGTCATCATTATAAAGATGACCCAGACCTATCTTGAGCAACATATTGCTGACATATGACAACCAAGGGATCTGCTTTGCATTGTCTAGGGTCATACAGTCATGAAGAATTTCTTTGGTGAGCTGGAGCTCGTTGGATAACCATATTTTTCCCCACAATAATAGGGGCGACAGACGAACAATATCAGTCACATTGGTCATACCCATTTCGCTGTGGCAAAAACCGTTTGACGAGCCAGATGGGATCGATAAAACCCGCTTTAGGAATTTATTTTCCATCACCTGTATTACAGCGGGGTTTTCAGTCCCCCATACCCCAGCCCCGTAAGTGGCCACAGATAAACATTTTGATATATAGAGGGTTTTGAGGTGCGCAACGGGTTTCTGGCCCAACTTACTGCAAAAACGGAAGAGGCCCTTATGGACCGGCTGGCACTCTGAGCTCGGGCCTTCATTAATGGGGCCCAACTTAGTTTATTATTAAACAGATTTCCAAGGTAATTAAAATTGTCCACCTTTTCAATGGTAAGGTTATTCACTACGAATTTCCTGATTTTCGACCCTTTTGGACCACAGACCATTATGAAGGATTTTGTAAAATTAACCTTCAGGTCAAGGTCCAGCATGAAGGTATAAAAAGAGTCTAGACACACCTGCATACTATTTCCTGTAAGAGTCATTAAAACAGTATCATCTGCATAAGAGAGATTTTTAGTCACAATTCTGAAAATGCCACTTTTAGAAAGTTGGGATTTTCTTGACCTAACCATTTAGAACCTGTTCCTGTGTCACATGACTAGGTGTTGCTGGCAGTTGGTGTTTGTGCATTACTCCTAGACAGAGAGACAAAGCGAAAGTGTTGGCTGGGTCTGCACTCTGACTTAACGAGAGGGAGGAGCCATCACCAACCACACTCACATTACAAAAGCTCTGCCTGACCACTCTCATAAAAGGTTTGTCACTAGTTTTTGGAGGGGTCCTGGCATAGAGAAAGAGGATGCCAAACACCTGAGGGGGTTGGAAGCCTCTAGACAGGTCAAGTGGGTACTAGGTATAAATAGGACCTCAGACCCCTAACTCTTCAGTCTACTCCTAGACCTTTCAGTATACTCCTAGACCTGTGGCTGTTACGGAAGTAGGAGTGCTGTGCTACTTAGGTACCACACAGACTGCCACTCTGCTGCCCTGCGTACTGAGAAGGTGGACTGGACTTGCACCCTTCATCCCAGTCTGAAGTGACCCCAAGGGTCAGCTGACTGGCCTCCTGTTTTTAAAACATAACAAGGTACAGAGGCTACCTGCAACTGCTCTGCAAACTTGCTGCTTAGAGCTACAACTGAGCCTGCCTGGGCCCTGCTGGAGTGAGCTCCTGTCCCCAAGAGGTGCCCTTCAGGTGCAGGAACCTTGGTGTGGCATCAGTAGAATGAATGATTATGTGCTTATAGAGCCCAGTGGAACTCAAAACAGAGCGTCCTGGTGCATCGCACCTAGGAGGAAACGTATTATTGTGAATAAATAAAAGTATCACTGTCTTATCTGTACTATACTTTAGGGTATTATGCTCCATCCAGCAGATGAGACTTGAGAAACAGTTCTTAAAACGGAGTTAAGAACAAAAATAATTCTTGTCAAACGACAAGATCAACTAGGTACCCTCTGCATAAGATGTGGTGGACATGACAAAAGAGACAGTGATTAGAGGTGATAGATTGTCAATATTTTTTTTATTCGATAACAACTGGCAAATGCATACCACCTGCCTTCTTTTAACGATAAAAACCTGGAACCAGGCCCAAGTCTGGCCACAGATACCAATCTCCCTAAGACGTTGAAGGAGTACTATCAGGTGAGACACTACTGAATGCTGCGACAAAGCTAGGAGGATTAATACAGCGTTCTGACTCATATCCAGTATGACTTTTATTGCTACTGATACTTCAAAAAAAAAAAACATTCTGTGAGTACCATGGCCTACTACTTGATTGAGAGGGATGACTAATGTGATAAACTTCAAGAAAGTTAATTAGTTGCTCGTTAACTAATTTTAATAACATTTTTGAAAAGGGTGGGAGATAGGCCTGAAATTAGATAAACCTTTAGACCAGTTATCGTTTTTCCAATAACGGATCGACCACAGCGCTCGCTTCCATGTCTCAGGCACCAATGCAGAAGAAAGAGAAGCATTTAAGATACCATTAGTCACAGGATTAAATTACGTCAATTGGGTTCTTAAAGACAGCCGGGGAGACATGGGTCTAAAGGGGAGCCAGATTTGCAAGTTAAGATAGCATGTTCTGATTTCTGAAGGGAAATATATTCAAAAGCAGCCACATGAGGCTTAAGAGGGGAACTATCTGTCCCATCTGGGATACTATCAAAGCCCATCTGAAGAGTACTTATTTTTTCTTCAAAACAATTGGAGGGACTGTCACAATGTTTGAGAAGGTGGAATCTCTCTCCCAGAGGCTTTAGGTTGAAGTGAAGATTTAGTAATCTAAAAAAACTTTAGAGTCGTTACTAGCAAGTTCAATTTGAAAAGTGAAAAATGACTTTTTAGTCTCCTGAATTCAGATGGTGATACCTTTTCAAGGCAGCTTTATATCTTAAGTTTGTCCTCCAGCCTGTACTGAGTCAGGGCTTGAAAAATCTGCTTACATTTGCAAGCCAGATTTAATTAGGTCGAGCTATTTTGAGTTCCTACTCGCCATTTCTGGCGAGTAGGAAGGAAGACTGACATTTAGCCGCAGTCTCTGAAAGCAGAGCAAATGTGACAAGATAGCAAGATTTAAAGGCAACTCTATTACTCACAAAGTGAATGAGCAATAAAAATGTCTTTAAATTTTGTTAACTTGTCAAATTTGCGCACAGAGGGCAAGTGCATTACAGTTAGGTCGAGTAGATTTTTGAAGTTACTAGACCTGCAGGTCTAGTGAGAATTTTTTGATTTTTCCGAACCATGTGAGTCTTACATTTTCTTTTAAGCTACTTACATGAAAGTATCTCTTTAGACACAGATACAGTAAACAATGGTGATCAAGTTAGCTAGGCTATTCTAGCTAGACTTAATTATAGGATCAAGCTCATCAATTGCCTCCAAGATCTAATTATTAAATAAATTCAGAACCTTGGATAGAGCTTGAGTGACAAGTAGAGTGGTCCAAGTCAAATGACTTAACTATCACCTGTTATTTTACCCCTATTTCTGAATAGCAAAGAACATTTAGAGCGAATAGATGGTACACAATAATCTACTGATGTATTAAAAGGAATGAGTGAATGCTCAGAACACACCTGAACTTCAGCTGTGCCACAGAACAGAAAAAGGATGATTGTTACCAATCAAGAACAAGTGTGTGGCTGGTCACATAAGTGGGGCACGCCACACACAGAGAGAGCTCAAAAACTGCAAATTTATCAATAAGGCTCTTACCATCTTGATTAAGGGAATCATCAATGTGACAATTAAAATCATCTATGACTGTGAAATTAGAATAATGTAATCTCCTAAAGAGCTCTGGAAGTTAGAGCAAGGTCCGGTCAGTAAACAAACTAGAACTCCAGCAAAAGAATACAACTGCTTTAAAGCAAAATCTGAGACTCTCTGCATTCTTTAAGACATCAACTACAAGTGTTGTGCTCTTCTCCAAGAAAAAGATGAAATCCTAAAGTTTTGGGCTCTTTGCGAACAGGAACTGCCCTGTTAGTGCCAAGATCTTCCCACCTGCCAACACGAAGTTTCGGTGAACTCGACTCTTTGTGCCACAGCAAATGGATATCTGCACTTTGTTGCACATCAATGACCATCCACGACGCTCTCCTTGAGGACCATTCCACCGTTAACAGAATTCTTCACGCTGGACTTTAAAGGTAACTCTTTCAGCTGGACTAAACTGGACTGTTTCCAGCCCGCGCTCCATTTCGATCGGCCCGAACATGTGGCTTACACCTGGCCTTCAATAGCCTGCTAACCGCAAGTGGCGTTTTCCGCTTTTAGGCTCTCTATTTAACTAAAATCTTTACTATTGAAAATATCTCTGGTTCTACTGATTAGATTTTTGGTGTCAAATATTTTATTGATTTTTTCTCTATTTATTGGTGTGGATTATTTTTGTGTGTCGCATTTTCACTTTATTAATGTTTGTGTGCTGCATAAATACTTTACACATTGCCTCTAAAATAAGCCAGACTACTTTTGTGCCAATTTGCCAGAGGGTTAAGCACAGGTTAATCAGGGATTTGCTTGTGTTTCACCCAAAGATTGTGGTTGTTGCTTGAGTAGGATTTTAAACGTCCCCCCACCACTATCCCAATTTCCAACAGCAATCGTGTATTTGACTGCATTTTTTAAAGTGGTAACTGAACATAACTACAATGTTTGAAGTGCTAATTGCTGAGATGCCATTTTTTAGACTAATTAGAGAAAAGAAGTTTGTTATTCTGAAAGACCTGGGTTTTTTGGTTTTAACATGTGGGCAGCATTAAAATGTTTGGAGTTCACTACAATATCATAATCGGATTCTATTATAGGGAACAGATCAAAATGACCCATGGGGTAATATGGTTGTTATACACTTGCAAATGAAAGTGAAAAATGAATGCTAAACGGGTTTTCTGCAATTCAATGAGTATATGGATTTCGAAAAAAATTCAAAAGAGCTTAATTCCTGTAAAACAGATCGATATGACCCCAGAGATCACTGTTGCTAAGTGATTGCATTTCCCTTTTTTTTGTTTAAATGTGTTAACTCCCTGTGCAAAGCAGTGATTAGGAGATGCTACGCCAAACATCAGCTACAAGAGTAAGACTATACAAGCAAACATAATGATTCAAAATACCACTCGTGAAATAATCATCTGACGCAAAGAACGAGGATCCAATAAATAATCTAGTGATACGAGTTGTGATCATCACACTCACTCTTGTTAAATGTGTACAGGCATCTCCTTGCTGCCCCCAACTGACTTAACAATCAGATTCTTCTGACCATACGACAAACAGTTTAGGAGGGCCCAAATCTAAGCTTCCATGCCCCAGGTAATTACTTACTAGATCCCATAATTCAATGATGCAGCAATAGGTGGGGGAAATGTGGATTCTGCTGCTATGCAAGAATAGCTTATGCTTCTGAGTTTCTGCCCTTGTCAATTCTTCCCTCTGCAACATTGAGCCCAAGTCCAATATTACTGTGCCATCACTAATGGATCTGCACCAGGAACCTCAACAGAATGAATTCTACACATTTTTTTAAATTAGCACTAGGGAAATTCCCCAACAAACTTTGGACGTCAAGAGTGAAGCCTTATTAACAATCAATTTCTGTCTACTATGGTTTCGTCTTCAGAGCCTCCACCTCTTGCTCAGTATTTCACCACAGTGCAGACATGAGCCGCAGCTTGAACTGCGGTCAGATCATTGCTCCCAGCAGTATTATGAAGATCCTGAAATACATCCCCCCAAAATTTCTCCTTGAATTACGTTTGCTAGGCGGATCAGCTGTTTCCGTACCTATAGCACCGACCCACTGATTTGAAAGCGAGCTCTATTAGCTGCCGGGCACAAAGGATTGGTTTTCCTTGAGAGGCGCAGAGTTTAGAGAAGTGAAGGTCAAGGCTGAACAAAATCCTAGGACCAAAAAGCTTCCAGTGAACATTCAGTTAAACTTGACTACATGCTGCATCTTCCCTCTCGCTACTCAAGTTCCACTCCATATCTCTGATGTTCAAATCAAATTGGACATCATAAGGAGTGAGGAATTCAAAGTATTTTAAAATCACTATTGCATTTCCTGCATTCCTTATTAGACAATGGTGTTCAGAGTGTCTCCGATATTTCTGTACTTCTACGTACACCTCATTTGGGTGTACAATTAAAGGTCTGAGTTCAAATGAACCTGCAGCTACCTCTGTATACAGCTACATTCTTCCCAAAGCAGTGTTCCAAGTAGTACACAATAACCTCTGCATATCTATGCACCAATATGGAACCTTCATAATAGTTCAACAAAATGAAACACACTCCAAATGACATGTGATGGGTAGGGTTGAAACATAAAACCCTGTGACAACTTTGACAAGAAACTGCTGGAAAAAGATCAAAGATGGGTGTTCAAATTGCGCTCAGACACTGCATGCCTGAACGTTAATATTCCATGGGGGCAATTCACAAAATGAACCCCAATATTGAGACATGAGACACCCAGCAATTTCACGTACATGCCACCCTGATAAAGTCCTTTAGACTACAGCCAAAACTTGGACTTTTATCACCTTTATTTCATTTATTTTCTTTCTTTTTCGTTTCTGTGGCCCCACCGTTAACCATCTAATAGGCTGCTACATATTAGCCCAATGGAGAACGATGACACTCCTTACAATAAGCACCACCATAACAGCCCTGAGGAACTAGTCCAAGATGGCCGGTCGCTGCTTTTTAATGCTTTCCCAGCCCTCGACAACACAGGAGGACTCGAGCTATTCAAACAGGAGTTCTCTACCACAATTAATTAAATGCAGTACGAGTCCCTGATATACAAACACCCAGGAAGCTGGCCTATAGACAAAGGCATGTCACAATAAGAAATTTACAGCATATCAAAATGTATTAATAATTCACAGTTTTAAATAGTCCATAAAACTCTAAACTGTGAATCAATTATTAATAGATTTTATGTGCTCTAAATTTCTTATTGTGACATGCCTTTGTCTATAGGCCAGCTTCCTGGGTGTTTGTATCAGCGACTTGTACTGCATTTAATTGTGGTAGAGAACGCCTGTTGAGTAGCTTACTTATTTCCCCTGTTTTTCTCTAACTATACCCTTTTCCAGGGGCCCCCTCTGTTTGATTGGAGGATTCGAGCCGGACCTTCACTTTATTTATTTTTACTTTAATTTTAAAATCATGGAGCAACCACTCGCCGTATGTGTTCGGCGGATGTGCTCTTTCGAGGCCACTTTAAAGTCCAATAAGGCTCTCGAGAGGGAGTTATACCAACATGGCATGCATCATTTTCTATTCAGACACTGCCACATCATTCACGAAATGTCATCCTCTAGCCTTAGGCGGCACAGTGGCAGGAAGTTTCCTGCCAATTAAACTTATGTGCACCAGCAACTCCAGTGTTTCGAGTAAGTTTTTTCACCAGTGGAACGTTTGGCTGGATACATTGGGTGAACGGGAGCCCTACCTCGAACCGCCTGTGAACTTGACCAGCGTTTTGCCGGAACTGTTGATATATATATATATATATATATATATATATATATATATATATATATATATATATATATATATATATATATATATATATATTACCTACTGGCCCTAGTTTCCATAGGAAATCCCCAACATTCTATTGGGAATAACTTTGGCGCTGGTTGATAAATCTTCGCAAATTTCTCAAAGAAGATGGCTCATTCCGCTCCTCTCCTTCCCTGAAAGATTGGGGGGGATTCGTCAAGCGGGGGCCGAGATAAAAGGGGGGGTCCCAAAACGTGTTTTCCCCATGTTAATTTCCATAGGACCTTTAGACACGGCTACAGCTTGAACCACTGAAGGGAATTACACCAAACTTGTCAAAATGGTAGTGTCTGGTACGCAGATCACGCTTTTGGTTAAATAGTGTAAATCCCTCCAGTAGTTCCTGAGAAATTAGAAGAAAATCAAATTATATATCTGGGCGGAGCCTAACCACATATCTCTGATCGTGAGATCTGATTGGCTGTCAGCATCTCATCGTGAGATCTGATTGGCTGTCAGCAGTTCATCAAGAAGTGTTGGCACCCCGCGATTTTGCGCTGTACTCTGCCACTAGCGCTTTGGGAGCGCTTTATGCTTTATGTATCTTTCAGGCCGGTGCCCACCCGGCATTGCCCGCTGAAATTGTCCCCGCTGTTGCCGCCCGGCCGCGACCAGGAAGTCAAGCAGGCCGGGGGCGGAACTGCGGGACATCACGTGACCTTATTCCCCGGGCCGCGCTCTGATTGGCTGCCGGCCCGGGACGGGACAGGACAGAGGAAGCCGGAAGCTGCCGGGAGCCGACCCCGGGATCCGGTGAGTGAGGAAGGACCAAGGGAGAGCCCCGGAGCCCAAGAGCCGCCGCAGCACGACCGGGAGCAGAGCGTAGCTCCCCCTGTGTGAAGAGAGCCCCGCCCGCCGCCAGCAAGATCCCGCGGTCCGGAGCAGAAAGCCGGTGAGTGAAAGCGAAGCCGGAAGCTGCCGGGAGCCGACCCCGGGATCCGGTGAGTGAGGAGGGACCAAGGGAGAGCCCCGGAGCCCAAGAGCCGCCGCAGCACGACCGGGAGCAGAGCGTAGCTCCCCCTGTGTGAAGAGAGCCCCGCCCGCCGCCAGCAAGGTCCCGAGGTCCGGAGCAGAAAGCCGATGAGTGAAAGCTGGCTTGGGGTGGTAGAGTGAGGCCACGCACCCCGCCGGTGCAACCTCCCCCTAAGCGGCCCCAGTTGCTAGTAACTTTTTTCCTCTAGGCTCTCCTTAGAAATGCCAGCCACCCAGTGAAAATATCTTTGGTTGCCCATCACTGCTACGGAATGGCAGGCCATACTCAGAAGCATTATTGGCAATTCCCATATTTGCCTTGCCCATGAACTTCCCTTGCTTCAGTCCACTGATTTATTCCACAACCATTGGGGTGTAATATTAACAAATGGAGCGTTCTAAGTGTAATCATTTCTCTAGAACCTACTCATGAAGTCAACAGTGTATAACTTGATTTCAAGCAATGGTGTCAAGTACCTAAAGGTGCCACCCTGAGAACCAGCTGACCCTGCTCTCCTTGGCAGGGGGTCCTTGCTTAATCCGTGTTTATATCCATTGGCTAACTTCACTGTGAGTGACGTCATTCGGCTCTATGTGCTATTTGGGACCAAAAATATTTTTGTTTTAAAAACATTTTTTCTACATATTGACTAGGGCCTGGCAGTTCACTCGACTATTACGTTTTAGAATAAATAAAACAAGTATTAACCAAGCCAAAATAGTTCCAGCCAACGCCTGACCTATTGGCTTTGCGAATGGTTGTTTTAATTTGTTTCTCCAGTCGCTAAGCTGTGCGTTTGCCTATTTCTTACAAACAAACATGGGCACACGAACTGAGGGTACAGCTTGAAATATGTGAACGCGTCCTTTCATTAAAAATAGCCACACCTATTTTTAAAAGATGCTCATGTTAGAAATGCTTGCTACCGTTAAATACATTGCCTGTCACTGGCTACAATGTTACATTTTTGCGCTATGTTTAGATTTAATCAGCATGTGATATACGAACTTTCAAATGTAAAAAATACTTTTCGCTACTTTTAATAATGAATAATTCTCTTGTGGCGCCATTCTCCGGCTGAAATGCGGAGCCGCTGTGGTGCGCCTGCGCAGACTGCTTCGCCGGTAGTAATTAACCGCAAATGAAAAGCTAATGTGAGTAAAATTACCATTAATTAATTTAATGCAAATGGTTTAGTAACTTGCATAAGCATTTTAAGTGGGATAGGTGCGGGCGTGTTCTTGAGTCAGGGCTAGAACAAACATTTGTATTTTCACCTAACAAACTAAAAAAAAGTTAATTTATGCGCATTATGTCAAGCCGAGGAAACTGACAGTAGAGTGTGGTAACTTCCTGAAGGCAGTAGTAGGGTTTGCAAGCGGCTCACGCACGCGCACAGGTGCACGACTGCGGGTCCGCCACAAGAACCCCTGTCCACCCCGGGGTCAACTGTGTAAATACGAAATCTGACCAGAATATTTACGTGGTCCAAACAGCCTACGTGTTGCGCTCAGTGTGTTTGCGTTACTCGCAGTAACGTCCCCATCACTGGGTGGTATGTGGTGGGGCTCGCTGAGGTGTCCTGTCACAGGCCTGTGAAGTGCGGGGGCACGCCAGTGCCGACTCGTGCACCCCCAACAAGTGCAGTCAAAAAACCCTGCCTGGCACGAAGCAAGGGCCAAGTTGCTCTGGAAGGAGCCGCAGGGCAAATATTGACGTTGAACAGAGAGATGTGAGCCCCGTGCCCGGGCTGATGCCAGCAGCGAGCGCTCTATTACCACAGCGCTGAGAATTCCACCCCTAGGCGCCACGTACAGTTTCACACACTCACGAGTTGTAGAAGTTGCTCGAATAATTAACTAGCGGGGGCGTGCTGAAATGTAGGGGGCTAGGTTACAGACTAGGACTAGCGTCAAGACCCACGCCAGGGTGGCAAAGCCCCGTATGCCCACCCGTGCCAACCTCCTATCCTACCCACCCTCTAAGGACATAAAGAGCGCCTCAGAGCTGAATGCTACTAACTGGGGTGCAGAATGGATGGAGACCTACAGGGCTGACATGCTATGAGTTTCGAATTATATATATATATATATATATATATATATATATATATATATATATATATATATATATATATATATATATATATATATATATATATATATATATATATATATATATATATATATATATATATATATATATATATATATATATATATATATATATATATATATATATATATATATATATATATATATATTACCTACTGGCGGTAGCCAGTAAGGTATATATAGTTAGGACCTAGTTTCCATAGGAAATCCCCAACATTCTATTGGGAATAACTTTGGCGCTGGTTGATGAATCTTCGCAAATTTCTCAAAGAAGATGGCTCATTCCGCTCCTCTCCTTCCCTGAAAGTTTGGGGGGGGGATTCGTCAAGCGGGGGCCGAGATAAAAGGGGGGTCACAAAACGTGTTTTCCCCATGTTAATTTCCATAGGACCTTTAGACACGGCTACAGCTTGAACAGCTGAAGGGAATTACACCAAACTTGTCAAAATGGTAGTGTCTGGTACGCATATCACGCTTTTGGTTAAATAGTGTAAATCCCTCCAGTAGTTCCTGAGAAAATTAGAAGAGAATCAAATTATATACATGGCAGAGGGGAGCAAAACGACTAAGGAAGGAAAAATTATACTGAGAGAATGCAATTATACAGAACATGTTAAGCCTTAGGCATTAATGAAGTACAAAAAGGTATTCTTTAAATCACACCTTGAAGATCCATGAAAATATGGAGTAGCCTTGAGAGGTGGTGCCAGACTTTTAGGGCCAATACTAGGTGTACAACTAATTCTTTTGAAAGTCATGAGGGTAAGTTGCTCCGCTTTCCCCTGCATGGGGGAAGCCTTCGTTGTGCCAGCCGGGAATTAGCATTTAAAAAACCTTTGAAATTCACTCAAAAAACCATAGGTTTTAGGCCTTATATAGTTAGGAATTAATCTTTAAAAAACCTTGGAAATTCACTGAAAAAAACATAGGTTTTAGGCCTTATATAGTTAGGAATTAACATAAAAAACCATTGAAATTCCTCCTATATAGTTAGTTGGTCTAACTATATATAGCGCACCCGCAATCCACTGCTGATGTCACATATTACATCATTCATGACATGGTCATTGACATCACTGATGACATCACTGATGACATCACTGATGACATCACTGATGACATCACTGATGACATCATTCATGTGATAATACGATGCACCTCCTCACACTCTAATATAACCTTTGATACACCCAGTGTTAAATACAGACTACCATTCTTGAAACTATTGACACACCAATACCACTTACTACATAGGCACTCACTGATTCCTAGGACTACTCACACATCCACTCATTCACCCATACAATCACTCATACATACAGTCACTCATCAATGCAACACTATCATATGTACTCATACACCTATGTAGACACTCACACACTGCCACTCATCCATGGAGTTACTCACACACCTAGTCAGTCATGAAAGAATCAATCACACTTCCATTTCCTCATCTATATAGTTATACACACACAACACCTTACTTATTGAAACATATACTAACACATACTTACTCTCTTATACAATCACTGATACAAGTACACATTGATCTGCACAGAGTCACACACCTCCCAGCCAGCCACACACACACTCAGTCGCCCATACAAATACTTGGGCAACTAATCAATAACCCATATAGCCACTCATATACATACAGCTTAATATACAGACAGTCACTGGATGATGTCATCAGTGATGTCAAATGAGATGTCATCAGTGATGTCATCAGTGATGTCACTGACCATGTCATGAATGATGTAATATGTGACATCATCAGCAGTGGATTGCGGGTGCGCTATATATAGTTAGACCAACTAACTATATAGGAGGAATTTCAATGGTTTTTTATATGTTAATTCCTAACTATATAAGGCCTAAAACATATGGTTTTTTCAGTGAATTTCCAAGGTTTTTTAAAGACTAATTGCTAACTATATAAGGCCTAAAACCTATGTTTTTTTCAGTGAATATATATATATATATATATATATATATATATATATATTCATTCTCGATGCTCCAAACTACCAGCTCCCACTCATTGAGTCAGCACACAACCACAAACATAAGGTGGTAAGCCTTTAATCCGGGTATGGAAGGACTTCTGTTCCCTGCTCACATATGACAGCCAATTCCTCCGCCTGACGAGTTTCGAACGTTCATTCTTTCTTTTCCAGAGGCTTCTCAGAATTGAATGCGTGCGTCCGGTTACAGCCCCTTTAATGCTATAATTACGCCCTCAATTAGCCAGTCTATTTACTGCTGCATTATGGGAACTGTGGTCCCGGTATTTGCATCACTCAATGGTAGCACTAATTCCTGCCTTCCTTTCAAGCCCGCGGCGAGCAGTGTCTCTACTCAATCCCTTGTTTGTGGTCCACATAACGGCATGGAATATTCCTGGCCGCGTGTCCCTCCTGTTTTGGGGCAGTGCGCGAGTCGACGGCTGGGCAGCCGCCCTATATTCGATGCTCCAAACTACCATCTCCCACTCATTGAGTCAGCACACGACCACAAATATATTATATATATATTAATATATTAATATATATATATATAATATATATATATATATATATATATATATATATTTTATAGCGAAACGCGTCTGTCTGGGGTGAGGGGGTTTGCAATAAAAAGATTCTGAATACCGGATTACCTGCGTGCTTGCCGTTTTTCTGACGACACAAAGTTGGATTGTGTTACAATATATAAATATATATAAAATAACGCTTTTCCTTTATATTTTACAAACATCTGTCCCCTACATGTGTAGGGGACGCCTGTCAGCAACCCTGATCCTGACTCCTATACTATTTTTACCTCTATAGGGTTACTACAAGCCCCTCCACCCACGCATACCATGAGGCTTATTAAAGCCTCAGCATAAGTAGGTCCCAAAAAACGACGAACTTTAAATGTTATGTGTTTTGTATGTCATGTGTTGTCCTTTGTCACAAGTGTTTTTAAAACCATCCAACCACGCTTTTTCACAACTGAGACGTCTAATGTGTATTATCTTGTCACATTAGATTCAAGACCTAACTTAATTTTAATTCTAAGGACACCTACACCATCTTTTGAGGAGTACATTGATCCTCTGCATATCTATGCACCAATAAGGAACCTTCATAATAATGTGGACTTTAAGCCTTTCTGAGCTAACACTGTTATTCTCTGTGTTCATCAACGAAGTGACAATCACATAGGGTGCTGTTTGTAACTAATTTTTCTAGATGGACCTTACCGAGGATGGTATAAGAGTAATCATCCTGCATGACATCTTCAATTCCTTCTCCAGTTACCCAGACATGAGGAGACTGGAGTCTCAGGCCACCCCACATCTTTCCAAGTAACAACTGGGTAGATTAATGAAATTTGCTTGATTCCTCTTATTCACGACTACCATGAACCAAAGGTCAGGCTGTTTGAACTCTTTTTACTGAACCAAGAGGCAGGTACATTTCTTATCCAGGGCCAATGCTTGTTTGACGTTCTCGAAATTCTACAGGCCTGCAGCCTTTGAAACCCAACCCTTGTTGTTACCTCTTCTGGGTATGTCTGTTTTCCAAGTTCAAGTGAGGAACTGAACCATGCCATGGATGAAAGCCTGGAAATGTTATGTCGAAAGGTGTCATTTCTGAATAAAATAATTCTTGCATTTGCTTAGGCAACTTCCATCTTGACAATAAGGCATTATGACAAACTCTGCCTGACCTTGCTTGCTGTCATAAATCCAAGTGGCTCCATTCCAACTCAATATATGCAGTCAGACGTGTTGATTTTAGGCAATAGTACTATTTATGAAACTTTTTGGAAGCCCACAAGTATAATTCAAAAGGTGAAAGTACAATATCCCACAAGTCAGTGTGCTACTGGCCAACAAGCCTCGACTGAATGAAGGTCGCAGATTTAACATGGGATAACTTGGCAGAACTGTGGTCATGTGACAGTGTCATCTCCGAAAGACATACAGGATTGGAACAAATGAAAAGCAGACAAGACTGAGGAATAGCTTAGTCCCATGCCAGATTACCTGTATAGCCAAACCAGCACTGAATTGCATGATGAAAAGTAAATATGCAATAGTTTTATCATATGTTAAAAAAACTGCCCTAATATAAGAACTTTACTCCAAGAAACCATGGTTTAGCATATTTGACAAGCTGTAGGGCTTTGCCATCCAGCACTTACGTATGTGTGCATGTAACTGGTGCGCCTGCCAGAATGGCATTCCATATGGCAACCATTTTAGATGAGGCAATACACCCCGGCCTGCTTCTTCCAGCTAAACTGGCTGCGTTGCTTTGGTAATCATAAGCAAGTCATGCAGCATTGGGCAAGCCATACTGTTTATTACCATTTTTTGTTTCAATAAATTTAATTATTAACTAAAGTATACTTTAACAACTGCACTAAATTTGCCATATCAGATCAATCAATCCCCGCAAAGCATGGCCTGCATCCACAAACTCGGCAACACATTTTGCTCAGTATCCATGCCACGAGAACTCGATTTTGCAGATGAAGTAAATGAACTGAGACAACATTCACTAAACAGTTCATGAGTGCTCTTAGAGTTGCAGTGCCTCTTCCGTGTTTCTTAAATGTACTACCTGTCCTACTAAGTTCAACAACACCTTTTCTTGCTTTTCCAATAACCTGGTTCCCCCACTACCATCGCCTCGTTACGACTACCCCGTTCCTTCCCTCTCCCTTAGTACCAAGAACATTTACGAGTATTTGCCAGGCTCCATAATGTGATCAACATAACAATCCGCCCTCACAGCCTCGGAACTTACACAATGATAAATTCCCAAACTGCCCCGGCTTACTTAGCGATACCACTATACTCCATTCAAATATAGTTTATGAATTTACACCGCATCTTCCCCATCGTATGGCCCTCCGCAGAACCCAGCACGGCATGCTGGCGGTCGCCGTGCCGGGTGTTGTGCCTGCAAACTTTTCGTCTTTCCCGACCACCCTGGCTTCTTCAGACCCTATCACCCATCACCCAACCCGTGTAGCAGCGCAGCTCACCAGGGAGCCAAGATCCTGGCGCGAAAGGTGCGGCTGCCCCAAAGTCACTCCCGGCTCGTCGCCTGCCATGTTGCGTGAGAGGTGGTTAAGGAGTCCAACACGGCCGCCTGAGACAGCAATGGGAAACAAGGGACCGCTCGTCTAGATTTCCCCGAAGATGCACGCTGGTCCAGCGCCTTAGTATTGATAGCTTCTGTGACGCGGCACCGGAGGAAGGTAGTTTAGCCAGTGAAGAACACTTTTCAATCGGGCGGTGACGAAGAGAGCCCCAGTTAGGACCCCTTCTGGACCGGATTTTACAAAGATCATCCAATGGGTGATGCAATGTATAGAAAGCCGCTTCCGCACCGCAGCCCCATGCGTACTGTATCTGCACAAACATAGAGGAAGGACGAAACACAAGTGAGTCCCTCGGATAACGAACAGTGAAGAAATAACGTAGACCGAAACCCATCTTTCTGGATGGTACGCCAGGTCGCCATATTGAGAATGGAGCACTGATAAATTACTTTATTTTGTTGCCCGATGTTTAAGGAATAACAATGCAAAAAAGAAAAGCCTGCTTGAAAAATCAGCTAAAAAAAACTCAACAACGAATTAGCATACTCTCTCAATGCCTTTCCCCTAACTCTGACGCATTCTTTAGTATAGCATGGAAAAAATAATGTTTGTTTAGTAAGTTCATCCTGTTTAATTTACTGAGTTGCTCAATATGTCTACTAGGGTGCACTTTCCGCTTACACTGTCCATAGACTTGAAGTTAAATTAAAAAAAATATATATATATTCACTGAAAAAAACATAGGTTATATATATAGTTAGGGATTAGCATTTACAAAACCTTATTTTACTCACACAAAACCATTGAAATTCGCATATATAGTTAGTTGCACTAACTATATATCCCGCACCCGCAATCCACTGTTGATGATGTCACATATTACATCATTCATGACATGGTCAGTGACATCACTGATGACATCACTGATGACATCATCCAGTGACTGTATGTTTCTGTAAAGTTAAAATAAAATATGTCAAACATATTGAAGAATGAGTGGATGTATAAGTGTCTGGATGAAGGATTTAGTAGGTGCATGACTGACTGTATGAGTGAGTGATTAAATGTGTCTCACTGAGTGCATGGGTTAGTGACTAAACTGTCTTAATTTGTGCATCATTATGTCTGTTGTTCTGTAAACTGCTGCATGTGTTGATCAGTAGCTATATGAGTGGCTATATGGGTTATTGATTGGTTGCCCAAGTGTTTGAATGGGAGACTGAGTGTGTGTGTGGGTGGCTGGGAGGTGTGTGACTCTGTGTATAGATGTGTGAGCAGTTGATTCACTAGGTGTATGAGTTCAAGAGTGCATGTGAAACACCCACATGGGCGGTTGACTGTGTGCATGGGTGTGTTGGTGAGTTAATGGAATATCTCAGTGCTAAATGTCCAAGTAAGTACATATGTAAAACACAGTGCATGTGAGAGCTGGCTAATATAAATGACTATACATGAGAGCCAGTGAATGTGCGAGTGGCTGTATGGATCATTGTGTACTTGTTGTATTGATTGTATAAGAGAGTAAGTATGTGTTAGTATATGTTTGAATAAGTAAGGTGTTGTGTGTATAACTGTATAGTTGAGGAAATGGAAGTGTGATTGATTCTTTGCATGACTGACTAGGTGTGTGAGTAACTCCATGGATGAGTGACAGTCTGTGAGTGTCTGTTTACACTGAGTGTATCTAAGGTTATATTAGCGTCTGAAGAGGTTTATCGTATTATCACATGAATTATGTCATCAGTGATGTGATCAGTAATGTCAAATGAGATGTCATCAGTGATGTCATCAGTGATGTAATTTGAGATGTCATCAGTGATGTCATTTGAGATGTCATCAGTGATGTCATCAGTGATGTCATTTGAGATGTCATCAGTGATGTCATCAGTGATGTCATCAGTGATGTCATCAGTGATGTCACTGACCATGTCATGAATGATGTAATATGTGACATCATCAGCAGTGGATTGCGGGTGCGCGATATATAGTTAGTGCAACTAATTATATATGCAAATTTCAATGGTTTTGTGTGAGTAAAATAAGGTTTTGTAAATGCTAATCCCTAACTATATATGGTCTATAACCTATGGCTTTTTCAGTGAATTTTCAAGGTTTTGTAAATGCTAATTCCTAACTATATATGGTCTATAACCTATGGTTTTTTCAGTGAATTTCAATGTTTTTTTATTACCAAATATCATAAGCTGTAAAATGTATTCTTCTTTTTAAGGAAAAATATATTTTATATTTTTTTTATATAATTTTTTAATGCATCTGCCAAACGCTGACCTCTTAATAGTGCACTGTGGTGGAAACGATTTTGGCACTATGACTGGGGTTGGTCTGGAAATGCTTTTAAAGGACACCTTTCATCAATTGATGACACTTTTTCCCCAAACTGCCTTGGTATATTGCAATATATGCCAAAGACAAAAATGGAACTGTTCCAAACAATTTTGTCCACAATTTGAGAAAGCACGAAAACATGTGAATAAATCTGTTTCTGCTTACATGAGAGACTTTAGAATGGGTTCAATATACAACAATAACTTGCGTTACAACATGCAAGACATCTACAGAGGAGCTGTGTGGTTCTGAAATTCTGGACCCTGCTGTAATATGGTACAGAGGCCCAATCCTCGTGTCACAAAATATCATCGTACCATAACGAATTTGGTGTCGGCAGACCGGTAATGAGTAGGACATTATCCCTATGCATTTGCGTCGTGATTGAGTGATGCTAACACCCTTAAATCATGGTTTCCGTTCTGAACCCTCGGATTCCATTTTGTGAACGGCATCCATCTTATGGCTTGCCCTCATATAGTCAATTGATTGAGGCCGAGCTTGATCTGAAAGGACACGTCCACCTTAGCTGACTTCCCCATGACCTGGCCGAGCTGACTCCACTGCCTCCAGCCAAACCTGTTTGGGCAGTTCCTCGCCCAGTGGCCGAGTAAGATAGCATCAAGGCACAACATGCCATAAACCATTCACTACATACAGACCATGTTTTCTACACACATACACCTGTCCATGTTTCTTGTTTATGGCCAGTTTTACGACGAGGAGGTGCCCAATTTTATTGGGGTTTCATCGATATCTGATGGTAGTTCTGGGCCGGGCTGGGCCATCTATCACAAACTGGACATCTAAAATATGGGTTGGCCGACATGACTGTGCTTTTTGCTTTATTTTGGAAATATGTCTATGACCGTATTGTAAACTGAAGAATTCTTGCCTGCAGCTGTTATTTTTGTATAAAAGGAGAAGGCTGGTTCTGTAAAAACGAACAGTCTCCTGAGAATCTACGACCGTGCTGTTGTACTTCTAGGACACTCGTTACTTGGTTGCAGCCAATAAAACTCGATCTCTGACTTCACCTAGAAGACTCTTGGTTTCTGTGGTCCGGAACAGGGAGAACTCAGAGGTCTTCGGGTGTTATCCCCTGGCACCACCGGGTTCCTAAAAACCCGGCACCTCAGTTGGCGCCCAACTCGGGGCGGTATCAAGCGGTATCGGTCCAAGCCAGATGTTCGTGAGGAGCTTCGTGTGAAAATTCCAGAGGAAGGCCAGCCACTTCAGCGACCCCTGTATGTCGACGTGGTTCCAAAGGTCTTTGCTGCGAGGTTCCCCGCGTCCTGACGGCTACGAAGGACTGCTGCCCTGACTATCGCCCTGTTTTGGACCCAGTGATCCTTGGTAGAGCGAAACAATAGACGAGTCTTCTAGTGACGTCATCGATCTTCAATACTTCAGTTAAGTATAAGTGGAGCGTCTCCCAGTCCTTAGCTTTGTTCTTAGTTTTGGTATCCTTGAGGTACACCTTGTTTGGAACTTGCAAGCGCCAAAACCGAGGGATTCGTGTATTCACAAGAATATCATAAATAGATAATCCCTTGAAGTTTGAAGCTAGACTAGTGAGCAAAGATGCCTGGTCTTAGCAGACTTGGAAACTTGTTTTGTCTTGGTTGTAGTAAGGACTCCCTATTAGAGGATTCGTGTCCGGTTCCTCCGATTGGAACTCCAACATATGAACTTTATATAAAGCACGGAGTAGGCCCTATCACATATAATGAGGTATGGATGAAATACACCAGAAAAGATGGTGTTTTAAAATGGCCCCAATATGGTAGCTTTGACGCAGAAATCTTAGATAACCTCGAGGTCAAACTCTTCAAGAAGAAAGCCCGGCCGGCGATGTTTGACTCTTTTCGCTTATGGCGCAAAGAAGCCAAACAGAAAGAAATGAAATTAGCAAAGAAAAATTTATTGAATTCACCACCCCCATATTCATCGAGTATTACTGGACCCCCGAAGCGTTTTGTTATACCGCACCCCGGCGGACGAAATGCAGCTCTTGCACAAGCACCAGCTCCTCTTCAGCTGGTTCCTACTTCTCCGGCGCAGCCCTCTCAAGGGCCGCCGCCTTTGCTACATACTACCTCTACTGTTCCTACGACTTTGCCTACTGCTCCAACTATTTATCCTGATACTACTTCTGCCACTGCCTCGACTTCCTCTGCTATTGCCTCGACTTCCTCTTTTCATCAGCCTGTCTTTTCTGGCGCATCTGCCTCTCCGCAAGCTTCTCCTTCTGTTCGACAGAGAGTGGCAAGTACTGTCACTGGTCTGTTCTCACCTTTCTTTGGGTCGCTAAAACGACCCCTAAAACAGGACGCAGACAGTTGCGTAGTCAGCTGCCTGATTATGAGGAAAGAGAAGTGCTGAATGAGTTAGCACGCAAATGGGTTACTGACACTGTTAGATACGATGTTCAGTCTGTTATGGAAGTCTTCCGACAATGGGATGCACCCACTCAGAGATATGTATTCGAAGAGATGTGTGTATATCTTTGCGGAGATTTGGAGACAAACGATCCAAAACGCAAAATGAAGGAATTATTCCGTATGCGTTTCAAGTTCTATGAAGGCATGATTGTAGGTGCCGATGTTGAAAAAGCAATAGATTTGTTGTTATCTTATAGGAGTAAGGGAAACGTCTCTAGATCATTGTATGAGGACGACATGTCATGTAGGAAAAAGGCGCGACAGTACCCTATGAGAGAAGTTCCTCCACTTTGGAGGGAAGGTGATGCGAATGCAAATCCACCCATTCCACCGCATTTCCAGCGTGTATGGGTACATGTCCCCTGGAAAAGATCTGAAGTTTTAGCACTCAAGCAGACATTACCTGATCCTCTCAAAAATCCTGCAGGGTATTATAAGGAGTTATCACAGACTGCCAGCTCATGTATAATGAATTTAGCGGATGTAGACTTGTTGTTTGGGAATGTTGTTCCACAGCCCTTGTGGAGTAAGATTCGTCATACAGATCCTGACCAAGAATTAGGTGACACGTGGGCTAATATTACTGCTGCTGATGCTAGACAAATTGGTGGTTCCAAACCTGAGCCTTTAGTAGCTGAACTTCCTGGTAGAATTATCACGTACATGAAGACCTTAATGCCTGAATTGCGTGTGAATTGGGACAAGTTGTCTGCGTGCAAGCAGAAGAAAGATGAGAATGTGTCTGACTTTTTCACGAGATTTGAAGAGACTTTCGTCGATCATAGTGGTCAGGATATGGCTACCGAAGGTGGCCAAAGATTGTTTGTAGACAAATTCGTACATAATCTGCTTCCTGAACTATGTAATAAATTGAAAGATTCAGAGAGTGCTTGGGCTGTTTCCACGTCAGCGCAGATTTTAGCCACAGCCCAGTACTACGAAAATAGGCGCAAAGACGAGCTAGATAAGGCAGACAAAAAGACTAAAGATTTAAAAACTAAAGTTCTTCTCCAGCAAGCCTATACACCTCGCACTCCTAGTCAGCCCAATTATCAGCAACCACAGCAGTATTCGAGAAACTCGCAAGGAAACGAGTTTTCTCATCAGCGTTTACCGTATGGTCCGAATCAGTTTGCGTATTGCAAGGAAGAGGGTCATTTCAAGAATAATTGTCCAGCTTTGTTGCGACGTTTAAATGGTGTTTCCGGTGCAAGAGGTAGAGGTGTTCAACAGGCTCCTAGGGGTAGGGGCCGTGGAAATTTCCCCCAGAATGCCACTTCTTTTCCGCATCAGAATTCTATGAATAGCCTTGATCAACAGAACAATGCGTCTTCTAGGTCAGCTCAGTACTATGCTGATGACTATTACGCAGAAAACGAGAATGAGGGTAATAATTGCTAGGACAGCCATGGACAAAGAGAGGGAGTTGTTTCAGTTCCAGTAGATCAGAATGGACCTTATGTTGAGGTGATTACATCAGGAGTGTCAGAACCTTTTCTGCTGGATACTGGTGCTACAAAAAGTTCGATCATGCACTCAAAACTTCCTGGCGCACCTTTGTCTGGCGAAATGAATGTTTCAGTAGGTTTTTCTGGCGCCCCGGTTAGAAACCCGATCTCTAGTCCTATGCCCCTTTCTGTTGGCCCATGTGAATTAGAAGCACCCCACATCCTTACAACAGGTTGTTGTGAAAATTTGTTAGGTTTGGATTTGTTAAAGAGATTATATGCAACTTTGTACTGTTCTCCTTCAGGAGTACAACTTACCCTTGGTAAGAAAGTGGTTTCTCCGATGTATCTGTCAAAGGAAAATATCCCAACAGAATTGTCATCTCTTCCAGATGTACTTTGGGCTACTGGTTCTAATGATGTGGGTCTTTTGGAGATAGCGCTGTATGTCATAACATTGAAAGCCAATGTTAGGTTGCCACGTATTCCCCAATACAAGATCTCTAGCGAATGTGAAAAGGCCTTATTAGCGATCATTTACGATCTGATCGAGAAAGATGTCATCGATGAGACAACAGGCAACATTTGTAACAGTCCTGTTTTGCCAGTCTTAAAGCGTACTGATCCTTCACAGCCCCCTGTGTACAGATTTGTGATTGATCTCAGAGAAGTAAATAAGATTGTTGTGCCGCAGTTTCCAGTTGTCCCTGACATTACTGCCCTATTGACTATGGTTCCAGCTTCAGCCACTTGGTTCTCGGTGATTGACCTGAAGAACGCTTTCTTCAGCATCCCGATTGCTGAGGAGAGCAGAGATATTTTTGGCTTCAATTTAGGAGGACGAAGCTTCCGCTTCAAACGCGCTCCTCAGGGCTATTGTGAAAGTCCATCGATATTTAGTCAGGCTCTGAAAACACAACTTGACACGATTGTTCTACCTGATGGTGCGACTCTGATTCAGTATGTAGACGATCTGCTGATCGCTGCTGATACAGAAGAGATTTGCAAGCAAGCCACATTGTCGTTGTTGCGTCATTTATGTGACATGAAGCACAAAGTCTCTCTTTCAAAACTGCAATTTTGTCGACAAGAAGTGACATCTTATCGAAGGAGGGAAGGAGACTGACCCCAGAAAGAATACAGGCAATTGCAAGATTGAGTGTCCCAAGGACACAAAGAGAAGTGCGTGCTTTCTTGGGCATTACATCGTACTGTAGACAATGGATACCGAATTTTTCACTATTGGCTAAACCTTTGCTGGCACTAATCCGTAAAGACACACCCGATCCTATGCCTTGGTCTGAAGATTGTCAGACAAGTTTCCACGAGTTGCGTGATGCATTGTGTTCGGCTCCTGTGTTGGGCAACCCCGACTACAGTAAGCCTTTTACGTTATATGTCCATGAGAAGGAAGGTTGCGCATTATTTGTCCTGACACAATACTTTGGGGATAAACAGCGCCCATGCGCGTATTTCTCAGCGACTCTAGATCCTGTAGCTAAGGCATTACCAAGTTGCTTGAGGGCCACTGCTGCAGCAGCTGTCTGTATTCGACAGTCTGCTGGGTTAGTCATGAATAATACTCTGATCGTTATGGTCCCACATGCAGTAGACATTTTACTAAACAGAACGAAGACACAGCACTTAACTAGTGCTCGACTGTCTAGCTATGAGCTGACACTATTAGCAAGTCACATACACATAAAGAGGTGTTATACACTCAACCCCGCTACGTTATTGCCTATTCCGGCAGTGTCACGCAGTCAATGGTATTTACCACTAACCTCTGAAAGATGTCAGCAGGAATGATGGATGGAAGACTAGACCCCCTCCTCTCCAGAACGCACAATACACAGTGTAGGGGTAACACAACTATGTATGAATGCCTCCCGGGGAAAAAGGGGATTAAAACAAGACCTGATGCTCCGAAGGGCTTCCTAGAAATGTCGGGATGCCGTCCACCCACTCTCTCACCAGTCTCTATGACCCTCAGGTGTTTGCTGCAGGTAAGAAAGGAACGAGAACCAACAATTAGAAACCCAGTACTGCACAGGAATCACAGTAACAAATAATCTCTAGAAGATGGGTACTAACGGTTGAGTGGAACTGGAACGCTTAAAAGCCCTCAGGAAAATAATACAGGAAACAGTACTTCATCGATTAGAACCAAGCCTTCTCAGGAGCAGCCTGGCAACAGGTGGTCAAGGTTTCAGATGAAGACAAAATCAGCAAGGAAGGTGCAAAATAAAGAACAAACAAAATCAGCAAGGGTTTCTTCTTATAGCGCGTACCGGTACCGGCACGCCTGGATGCACCAAAGGAAATCCCCAGGAAGAGTACAGTGACGGAGACGGCAACGCGCTCCTGCGCGGGTCTCACAAACGCCACTCGCTAGAGCGAGGCCGCCCGTCTTATAAATGCGGGGACTCACTGAATGTAGCAAAAACAGAAAAATAACTGGATCGAAAAATGCTGGGAAGCAGAATCCGTTCTGCTCAAGACTATCACAGTACCTGGATCTCCGCTCCGGCTAAACAGGCAAGGCTCCGTTCAGACTACAAGCAAGGTCCTGATTGACAAGCCCCGAGCCGTTACCTCGGAAGGCTTTTGTAAATCCAACGCTTCCGTTTCCGTGTCTGATGGGTCTCTGGGGAATGTAGTCCCGCAATCGCCAGGCTCCCTCCAGTGGCGATATGCGGTAACCACATCGTCTGACTACCGCTATCCGTCCCTTCCAGACCCTGTCACCCATGGTAAACGCTACAGGCAGAGACAGATGAGGTTGAAAAACATGATTGCTGCTTTAGGACAGAAGAAGAGACAAAAGGGAGAGTAGACTTGCAGGACACTCCCCTTCCTGAATGTAATGATACTTTATGGGTTGATGGTTCATGCTTCAAGTTGCCAAATGGTGATACGACTGCAGCATACGCTGTAACAACATTGCACACGATTGTAGAGACTGCGCGCATTCCCCATAATTCCGCGCAAGCAGCCGAGTTAGTTGCACTTACAAGAGCATGTGTGTTGGCAAAAGGAAAGTGAGTGAATGTGTATACAGATAGCCAATACGCCTTCGGCGTGGCTCACAGTTTTGGAAGATTGTGGCATGAACGTGCGTTCCTGACGTCACATGGTGCAAGAATCCAACATGGTCAGTTAGTTAACGAGCTTCTCGAGTCACTGACCTTGCCACTACAAGTTGCGATCGTGAAATGCAGTGCACACAGAAAGATTCAAGATGATGTTGGTCGTGGGAATGCATTTGCAGATGAAGTTGCGAAAGAGACTGCAAGGAACACGATGAGTCGAATGTATGCTGTAGGTCCTGCGAGATGGATTGCTGATGTGGGTATGTGTGAGGACACTATTGAAAGTGTGAAGTCTATACAATCTGATGCCACTGAAAAAGAGGTGAATGAATGGAGAGAAAGCAAGGGTAGATTGGATGCGAATGGTTGTTGGGTCGAATTGTCAGAGCATCACAGATGGCTGTTACCCGATGCATATGTGCTTGCAGTGGTAACAATGGCCCATGGAATGGCTCACATTAGTGCGAAAGGAATTTGTAAGTTGTTGGCCCCAGTATGGCAGAATAGTGGTATCCCGAAATGCGCAGAGAATTTGGTCAGGAACTGTATGGTGTGTTTGAAGTACAATCCCGGTAGGGGAACCCCAACTCCAGCTGGTCATTTTGCGCCTCCAACGTATCCGTTTGAGGTTTTGCAGCTCGATTTCATCCACATGGAAAGATGCAACAATCTGAAATACGTGCTTGTTGTTGTTTGCGCCTTCTCCAGGTGAGTGGAAGCGTATCCCCTTAAGGACAACACTGCCTTGTCAACTGCCAAAGCCCTTGTCAAAGAATTCTTCCCTAGATTTGGTATGCCTAGAATGGTCTGGAGTGATAATGGAAGTGAATTTGTGGGACGAGTGATGAAGAGAGTGTGCGAATGTCTAGGCATACACCAGAAGTTCCACGCTGCAAATCGCCCCCAATCAGCGGGATTAGTAGAGTGCTACAACGGCACATTAAAGTTAAAATTGGCCAAGATCCAAGCCAGCACAGGTCTTAAATGGCCTGACGCCTTGCCTTTAGCACTCCTATCTACCGGAATGACTGTCCATTCTAGACTAGGACTTAGCCCCCACGAAATCGTGTTCGGGCGCCCAGCGAACATTTGGGGAGTGCCAAGGCCCAAGAAACTAAGCGAGATAGAGCACCCTGTACTGCTTGACTATTCGCACGAATTGACAACTAAATTGTGTGTTTTACACCAACAGGTCCACAGCTCCTCTCCACCGGCGTCTGACGATCCAGGCCACGCCATCGAACCTGGTTCCTGGGTCCTAGTCTGGAACTTCAGGCGAACCAAGAACGAGGAGCCTCGCTGGACCGGACCCTTCCAAGTCCTGCTAACTACCCGCTCTGCAGTACGTGTCCACGGGAAAAAACATTGGGTGCACGGCGCCCACTGTAAACGGGTCCCGCTGCCCCTTCCATATGACCGGTGGGTCCAGGAGGGAATTGCTGACTACGAGACCGAGTCCGTACCACGCTTTGCACCCTTCAGCGATGCACGATTGAAAGGAACTGGTACCGAAAAGGAGAGTGATCGTATTCTGCAAGGATTTGTGCCACCGTCAATGCAGTTGGATACTACAGAACCTGAAACATTGTTTGAAGACCACACCACACCTGGGAAACTACGGTATAATCTAAGGCCAAGAGAAACAAAATAATGACAACAAACTAATAAGAACTATTTCCCCCAAGAACTATTTTTGATTTTACAGCTCTCTCGCCCAGGGAACTTGCTCATTTTTGATTTTCGAACCGCCATCCGGTTCTGCTGCTAGGGTCGCGGTTGACAGTCTGGGGAGTGCAACTGAAGACGTTTAGGTCAACGGTTCTGGTTGGTCTGAGAGAATTACCCCGGACTGAACAGAAAGCACTCCTTGGCAGAATCAATCTCCCACCGCGGGCAGCAACTAGAGGATGGAGTTTCCAAGGGTAGAGAGACCTGCTAGATCCACGAACTTTAAAAAGAAAATATGCACTGTGATGGCCAGAAAAAGATTCTTGATAATATGTATTTTAATGTTGTGTAGCATAATGATGTTCTTGATTGGCTATACCTTATTCACATTTCGAGTTACCTTTGTAAATAACACTCAGCCCACACCTCCTCCTACTGTTTCTCCGCACTCCTTTCACCCTCTACCTGAACACGAGTCTGCCAGAAGACTAGAATTTGTAAATAACTCATTCATCCAGCTCCTACACCAGCATCAGTCTATAATGAACACATCGAACTGTTGGATATGTGGACTTATGCCGCACACAACAGATAAGGGCATCCCTTACTTCGTCCTGCCATTCAGTTACTATGGTTCTCTGTGGGCTTTCCAGACGATGTTCCTGTTTGCCATAGAACCATATTCCCCGCGTCCCACAGGGAGCAATTCCAGCAACAAGGCACTAGTGGCAGGAATAAGGAATATGAGCAGGGATATCGACACGTATCGAACGATTCCCAAAGATGAGTTTACCCCGTACAGTAGATGGAACATCACTAAGTATAAGATTTCCTTGAGTAAGAGCCAGAAAACAAAGAAATCCTCTCCGGTTTGGATAGTACCCCACCGAGGTCACCTATGTCTGCAAGGTATTGGCAGGGATCCCAAAGCACAGCTGGGGAAGAGCATATGCATGGAAACATATGTGTTTGCATCCCGAACTTCCCCTCCCTTCTTAGCGGCTAAGGGTACGTACTTCGTCTGCCATGACAAAGCATACACATGCTTGCCCCCTGACTTCTCGGGCACATGTTTTATCTCGTTTCTGCTGTCACCCACCTACACGGCTGAGGCAGATTACCATCGGACAAGGACAGTTAGGGGTGTCGTGAGTCAAGACGACACTGCGGGTCAAGAGTTTGGAGACTTCGCAAAGGGTTTTCTGCCGTTTTGTGGGCCTATGGTGAACAGCAGGAACATTTGCCAGTTAACGAGGGTAGTTGAATCCGCCGTGACCGAAACAGCCGGTGCCCTTAGTAACCTGACAGCTGAGCTCCAGTCGGACCGACTCATGACTCTTCAGAACAGGGTTGCCCTAGATGTCATACTTGCAGACCGTGGTGGTGTATGTAGAGTGATCCAATCCAGTTGCTGCATTTTCATCCCTGATAATGCTCCGACAGTGTACCAGGCCATCTCCAAACTGCACAAAATCTCTGATTCCCTTCACCTGGATAAAGGGGATTGGTCCCTGCTAGGGTGGTTCTGGGAACTGATCTTTGCCTGGGGATGGAAAACTCTGATCTTCATTGGGATGATCTTAGCCATTCTGTTTATGTTCTGCCTGTTTGTGCAGTGCGCTCCTGCAATATGTGGCCTCTGTGCTACTTCATGTGTAAGGAAGCCTGTGTCAAGGGACGAATTGAGCAACAGAATGATGCTACAGCAGCATCTCCATGACTTCATGAATACAGATTTGGACTCAGATTAGCATGAGTTATTGCCTAATATGAGGGCAAAAGGAGGGTCTGTGGTTCTGAAATTCTGGACCCTGCTGTCATATGGTACAGAGGCCCAACTCTCGTGTCACAAAATATCATCGTACCATGACGAATTTGGTGTCGGCAGACCGGTAATGAGTAGGACATTTTCCCTATGCATTTGCGTCGTGATTGAGTGATGCTAACACCCTTAAATCATGGTTTCCGTTCTGAACCCTCGGACTCCATTTTGTGAACGGCATCCATCTTATGGCTTGCCCTCATATAGTCAATTGATTGAGGCCGAGCTTGATCTGAAAGGACACGTCCACCTTAGCTGACTTCCCCATGCCCTGGCCGAGCTGACTCCACTGCCTCCAGCCAAACCTGTTTGGGCAGTTCCTCGCCCAGTGGCCGAGTAAGATAGCATCAAGGCACAACATGCCATAAACCATTCACTACATACAGACCATGTTTTCTACACACATACACCTGTCCATGTTTCTTGTTTATGGCCAGTTTTACGACGAGGAGGTGCCCGATTTTATTGGGGTTTCATCGATATCTGATGGTAGTTCTGGGCCGGGCTGGGCCATCTATCACAAACTGGACATCTAAAATATGGGTTGGCCGACATGACTGTGCTTTTTGCTTTATTTTGGAAATATGTATATGACCGTATTGTAAACTGAAGAATTCTTGCCTGCAGCTGTTATTTTTGTATAAAAGGAGAAGGCTGGTTCTGTAAAAACGAACAGTCTCCTGAGAATCTACGACCCGTGCTGTTGTACTTCTAGGACACTCGTTACTTGGTTGCAGCCAATAAAACTCGATCTCTGACTTCACCTAGAAGACTCTTGGTTTCTGTGGTCCGGAACAGGGAGAACTCAGAGGTCTTCGGGTGTTATCCCCTGGCACCACCGGGTTCCTAAAAACCCGGCACCTCAGTTGGCGCCCAACTCGGGGCGGTATCAAGCGGTATCAGTCCAAGCCAGATGTTCGTGAGGAGCTTTGTGTGAAAATTCCAGAGGACGGCCAGCCACTTCAGCGGCCCCTGTATGTCGACGTGGTTCCGAAGGTCTTTGCTGCGAGGTTCCCCGCGTCCCGACGGCTACGAAGGACTGCTGCCCTGACTATCGCCCTGTTTTGGACCCAGTGATCCTTGGTAGAGCGAAACAATACGCGAGTCTTCTAGTGACGTCATCGATCTTCAATACTTCAGTTAAGTATAAGTGGAGCGTCTCCCAGTCCTTAGTTTTGTTCTTAGTTTTGGTATCCTTGAGGTACACCTTGTTTGGAACTTGCAAGCGCCAAAACCGAGGGATTCGTGTATTTGTAATTTGTAATTTGTAATTTGCGTGTTTATATAGCGCTAGAATCACTCCCGGGGGAGTATCTCCGCGCTTCTACCGCTGCGAAACCCTTCCTGGCTTCCCTGAGAGATAGACCCTTAATGGGTATCTCCAGGGTGAGACCAGGCATCCCCGGCGGTCTGGTGGGGCCGTTAGTGAAGATGAGGCAAGCTAATGCCCAGAGTTGCCGAGTGTGATTGCTGATCAGAGTGGGCACCAAGGCGAGAGAATTATCGAGTCCGCTGACCCTGGTCCAGAAACCTGCCGCGCCGGGAATCGAACCCTGGTCCCGGGCCGTCCTCTGCTCTCGGGTCTGCCGCCTCTAATCAGTGAGCCACACTACCTCACTAGAATACCTCACGAGAATATCATAAATAGATAATCCCTTGAAGTTTGAAGCTAGACTAGTGAGCAAAGATGCCTTGTCTTAGCAGACTTGGAAACTTGTTTTGTCTTGCTTGTAGTAAGGACTCCCGATTAGAGGATTCGTGTCCGGTTCCTCCGATAGGAACTCCAACATTTGAACTTTATATAAAGCACGGAGTAGGCCCTATCACATATAATGAGGTATGGATGAAATACACCAGAAAAGATGGTGTTTTAAAATGGCCCCAATATGGTAGCTTTGACGCAGAAATCTTAGATAACCTCGAGGTCAAACTCTTCAAGAAGAAAGCCCGGCCGGCGATGTTTGACTCTTTTCGCTTATGGCGCAAAGAAGCCAAACAGAAAGAAATGAAATTAGCAAAGAAAAATAAAAGAGGTATGTCAATGGTACAAGCTGCCATCGCATACTGGGATAATGAGGAAGAGCAGGAAAGCGAACAAATGCTCAGAAGCAAGAAGTTAGCAGTAGATAAATGCTACCCAATGTTGCCGCATGAAGGACAAGGTTCGAAGGGAACATCCGAGAAAGACCCATTAATGTCCCATTTATTGAATTCACCACCCCCATATTCATCGAGTATTACTGGACCCCCGAAGCATTTTGTTATACCGCGCCCCGGCGCACGAAATGCAGCTCTTGCACAAGCACCAGCTCCTCTTCAGCTGGTTCCTACTTCTCCGGCGCAGCCCTCTCAAGGGCCGCCGCCTTTGCTACATACTACCTCTACTGTTCCTACGACTTTGCCTACTGCTCCAACTATTTATCCTGATACTACTTCTGCCACTGCCTCGACTTCCTCTGCTATTGCCTCGACTTCCTCTTTTCATCAGCCTGTCTTTTCTGGCGCATCTGCCTCTCCGCAAGCTTCTCCTTCTGTTCGACAGAGAGTGGCAAGTACTGTCACTGGTCTGTTCTCACCTTTCTTTGGGTCGCCTAAAACGACCCCTAAAACAGGACGTAGACAGTTGCGTAGTCAGCTGCCTGATTATGAGGAAAGAGAAGTGCTGAATGAGTTAGCACGCAAATGGGTTACTGACACTGTTAGATACGATGTTCAGTCTGTTATGGAAGTCTTCAGACAATGGGATGCACCCACTCAGAGATATGTATTCGAAGAGATGTGTGTATATCTTTGCGGAGATTTGGAGACAAACGATCCAAAACGCTAAATGAAGGAATTATTCCGTATGCGTTTTAAGTTCTATGAAGGCATGATTGTAGGTGCCGATGTTGAAAAAGCAATAGATTTGTTGTTATCTTATAGGAGTAAGGGAAACGTCTCTAGATCATTGTATGAGGACGACATGTCATGTAGGAAAAAGGCGCGACAGTACCCTATGAGAGAAGTTCCTCCAGTTTGGAGGGAAGGTGATGCGAATGCAAATCCACCCATTCCACCGCATTTCCAGCGTGTATGGGTACATGTCCCCTGGAAAAGATCTGAAGTTTTAGCACTCAAGCAGACATTACCTGATCCTCGCAAAAATCCTGCAGGGTATTATAAGGAGTTATCACAGTCTGCCAGCTCATGTATAATGAATTTAGCGGATGTAGACTTGTTGTTCTGGAATGTTGTTCCACAGCCCTTGTGGACCCTACCTCTGATCATTAAAAAAGTTTTTCTTTTTCTTACTTTTTTCACTTTTTTTCACCAAAGTACGCTCCCCGGTACGCTTACCGGTGCGTTTACCGGGCGTTCCCCGCACAATTTTTTTTTTCTTTTTGCCTATATGAGCGTCCTAAGCCCCCCTCAGAAAACCTAGAGGGTCAGGAAGTGTCTACCGTGCCCCTTTCTACCCATTCCGAACATTGTTTGCCCTCCATCTTGTGTCTCAATTCTACCGAAACACAAAATGGAGGACTTCCGTAACGCTGCCGGTACGCGTACCGGGGCGCGTACCGGGGCGCGCACCGGGAAGCGCTCGCTTAAAAAAGGTGGGAAAGTAATTTACAGAAAAACCACTGGAGACACTTTCATCACATATATAATAAGCCCTACTACATAGCAGTCCCTACCATTTACCCAAATTTGATGGAATTCCATTGAGACATTTATGCTGTAGACCTGACTAAATATCCTGAGGTAAATTACATGACAAAAACACATATGAAGTGTTAGAATTGACAACCAATTAAAATGTTACTTTCATTTTCTACTTTTATTTCATGACATCTGATTGGTTATGTACCTGAATATATATAAAGAAAGAGAGAGAAACACAGCCATTTTGACTACTACTTCCTGAAGTACATTTCAAGAGCATTTTCACTGACAACTTAAACTTCTTTTTGAAAGGTAAGATGTTATTTTAAAAATTTGAAAGGAGAACTATGTTATGCACTTTAAATTAATTTAGAAAAACGTTTTCAGATAGTTATATACTGTCCCTCTATAAGAGTTAGTCATTGCGAAAGGCTTAATTATTTAAATTATTGATTGAGTTAGGCTTCTGTGGTATAATTATGAATTTACTTAGGCTTCTTCACAGGCACTTTTTAATAGCTTTACTTCCTGCCTGAAACCATACAGTGCCCAAAGATAACTTCTCTGTTATAAACTCACAAGTACTTGTCTGAAATTAAACCCAACAATGCCCTATCTCACTGATATATTTATTTTTTATGCAATTTACAGCAAGAAAATGGAAGCACAACAGAATGAAAATAAAATTTCATTTCAAATTAAGATTTAAAACAATCCTAACGAAGAAAAAGAAGAAATAGACTTTTTGGATGACACTGTAGACGAATAATTAATTAAATGTGTTGATGAATGTGAATCATGGAATGAAAAGGAGGACATACCAGATGAATTAATGTTACAAATTCTTTTAGATTTTGAAAAACCAGAACAATAAATTAAAATTTTATAAGTTAAAATTGTTTGTGACATTATTCTTTTTTATTTGAAAATTATGAAAAAGTACCCCAAAAGATATAATATAAAGTGAGACTTAAAATATACTGTGCAACTTTTTTGTGTTACATAGTAAGTTTGCTCATAGTTACTTCCTTTCTCCAACTATATTATCTCCAATGTGTATTTAACATCTCTTTATCATCTCCTGCCTCCATATTGTTTCTGCTTTCCTGACACACTATGTTATGAATTCCATATACCACAATAACTTCTGAAACAACATGCAAGATATCTACAAAGAAGACGGTGTATATTAATTTTTTGACTCTGCATTGGTACCTACATGTTGCTACTTAAATAAAAAAATTAAAAAAAACAACTAAATGAACAATCAATAAACATACAATATTTGAAAAGTCTATCATTCTTTTTTCCCCATAGTACGCTCCCCGGACCGCTTCCCGGTGCGCGTACCGGGCGCTCCCCCCGCAAAAAAAACGTTTTGTTTTTTTTTGCCCCGCGGGGCCCTTTTAAAGCCCCAACATCAAACCTAGGGGGTCAGGGAGGATCTACTATGCCCCCTTATGGTCATTTCCCCCTTTGTTTTGGCCACCTCTTGTTTCTCGATCCTACCGAGACACAAGATGGCGGCCGCTCTGGACTGTTTAGAATGTTTACAGACACCCGAGAGCCAATCCGCTTCTCCTCGCAAAGTTCCGTTACGCGTCTGGTACGCGAACCGGGGCGCTTACCAGGACGCTGTCACAGATATATATATTTTTTTGAACCTAAAATACTCAAAATCCACTTGAGCACATATCTTGAGACCTAGCAAAGGCACATCGGACTACCAGTCCCTACAATTTTGCCAAGTTTCATAGAAATCCATTCAGCCGTTCGAGCTAAAAGTGAGTCCAACCGCCCTATGGAAAACTCAATGTTAAAAACACGTTTTGGGACCCCCTTTTTTCTCGGCCCCCACTTCAAGAAACCCCCCCCCCCCCCAAACTTTCAGGGGACGCTCAGAAACAAAATGTGCCCTTTTCCTAAAAATTTCAGCCAATTCCATCCTTCAACGCCAAAGTTATTCAACATAGAATTTTCAGAAATCCCTATTCAAAAAAATCCTAACTATATATACCTACTGGCGACCGCGAGTAGGTAATATATATATACAGTCCAGCCAAGTATCACGCATCAGGTGTGACGTTCACGCATTTCAGTGCGGTGATCCGCATCACCGCACTGAAATGCATTGTCACGCATTTTTCCACCTACCAGCGGGCGCCACCAGCGGCGCCTGTGCACCGCCTCTTTGCTGCTCCTGAGAGAGCCTGCACTGCTGGGCAGACCTCCTAAATAGTTCAATCATCTGCTTCGCTCTCAGCTCTGGTGGCTGAGTCAGAGCGGCGCTACAATGTATCAACAATGCGGCGATATTGGCTGCGGCGCCAGCGTGGCCCGCAGCGCCGCTAACACAGTCCACACTGCTGCCAATTAGAGGGGGGGGGCTGTCCTAGTCTCAGCAGTGTCGATGGATGCTACTGCTGTCAATCACAGCACACCATGGGGGCCGGGATTAATCCGGATGTGCGTGAGGTAGGTGTCTATTTTAACTTAATTAGCCGATCCAGCAATGGGAACCGTGACCGTCACCTGGCTGCTGAGATAATGCGGACTCCGGCGTTCGCCTTCGTTTTTCAGCAGCGCAGGGCAACCAGTGAGAGTCTTTCTGCACCTGCTGTTGCTGACCCCTAGGAATCCTGAACAGCATTTGCCTCGGCCACGAGACAGACCTTATGAATTGCCGCATGTCTCCTCAAAGTAAGTAAGTTAGTGCGGCCCTCCTGTGAGATATAATTTCTCTGCTTTTTTAGCTTGATAGCACTTCCACCTTTACATTTACATTTATCAGGGGTGTTGAGGGACGAGCAGTGACTAACGTATGTAAAAGTTTGTATTCGGCAATCAGGTCACCCGATGGTTAATTTGACAAGGGATCTACCCTGAGCTTCTCACTGTCAGTCCGGAAGTGATATTTGTAAAGCTTCGTCCCTGCCTTGTTTACAGGAGAAAAAAGAGCAGATCAGTGTATACACTTCTTCTTGCACATCAGAAATGTGAGCCCTCGGAACCGTACTTTAAAAGTACCAAATAGCTTCTGGGCCCCTACCTCGGCCACACCGGGTGGCAGGCCCTTCTCATGCATGTCAATAGATCCTGACACTGAACAAGGATCTGTTTCCTTGTGTGTCTGTCCGCGTACATAATGTCTTCCAACCTGCCACCGACCTGGACAGCTTTGGAAGCCATAGCCCCCCTAGTAGAGTGTGCACCATACTCACTGACATCAATGCCGGATTCTGACATAAATCCATTTGACCCATCTAGCGATGGTCGGAGAGGATACCGCCTTGAACAGTTTCTTTATGGCAATCAAGAGTTGCCGTTCTCCAGGAGGCCTAACCTCCAAAGTCATATCCTCGTATGATTTCAAGCATCTGACCACACACAGTTTTGGAGAATCAGGAAAAACAGGATAAGTTACTGACCTTGTACTCGATTTAGTCCTCCTGGATATGTTAAATGTAACCCCTTCCGGAGTAAAAATCCGGGCAGAAATGTCAAGTGCTCTATAACAACGGACGCTCTCTTGCAGGAAATAAGACAAAGGACCATAACTAACTTAGCTGAGATCTCTTTCCTAGATAAAAAGGAGTTATCTTGCTATGAAGCCAGCAAACGAAGAACTAAATTAACATCCCAGAGACCCGCATATCGACGCTCCGGGGGGTGAGAAAGTCGAATACCCTTCAAAAGCTTACAAACCCAGGGATGTTCCCCAACGGGGACACGATCCACCAAAGAATGACTAGCTGAAATGGCCGACCTGAAAGAATTAATGGTGCAGTAAGCCAGTCTCTGTTGTAAAAGTTCCGCTAGGAAATTTATCACTTCTGCATCGCTGGCGCCCACGGGATCCAGGTGTTTCTCCACACACCAACGAACCCATTGCCTCCAGGCTGATCTGTATCGTTTGGTATTACCCAGGGCCCAAGCCTGCTGGATAAGGAACTCAGCGTCTCTCAAATGCGAGTCGTCAGTCCAACGTCTCCTAAAATCCTCCATAAGATGTAGATGGCCCTGGAGAACTAGAGGGTGAGGGTGGCCCAGAGGATCCGAAAGGATGCTGTGGAATGAGGGCAACTCAGGATAACTCCAGAAGGGACGGGAACCATACTTGAGCTTGCCAAAGCGGGGTGATCAGGATCAGAGAGGCCCTCTGTTGATGAACCTGGTCTGCGACCCTTTGGATGAACAAGAAGGGGGGAAAGGCATAGGTCAGGAAACGCGACCAGTTCTGAAGAAAAGCGTCTACAGCCTCCGCTCACGGATCCGGTCTTCAACTGAAAAATCGGGGAAGTTGGGCATTCCACCTGGAGGCAAAGAGATCCACCAGAGGAAGACCCCACTTGTTCGTAATCTCTAGGAACACCGCGGGATCCAGCCACCAATCGCTGGCATCCCGGAAATGTCTGGAGTTCCAGTCCACCACACAGTTCTGTTCCCCCGGAAGATACTCCGCCATGACTGAAATCTGACGTTGAAGGCAATAGTGCCAAAAATCCTTGGCCAGATCCGCCAAGGCCTAAGGAGTGGGTACCCCCCAGGCGGTTGATGTATTGCACCGCTGTTGTATTGTCCATTCTGAGGAGTACACAGCAGGAGACCCTGTTCTTTGTGAAGGAGCGTATGACGAAAGAGCCCGCCAGGAGCTCCAGACAATTGATATGAACAAGAAGCTCCTCCTCCGTCCATCTGCCCCCCACGGAGATTGCACCGAACCTTGCTCCCCAACCCAGGCGACTGGCCTCCGACTCTATCACTAGATCTGGAAGGGAACCGGAAATTGCTCTCCCATTCCAGGTGTCCATGTGGGTCTATCCACCACTGGAGTTCCGTCCTGGCTTCCAAAGACAGGGAGATCAATTCCGAATAGGTGATGCCCCTCCGAAGATGCAAGGCCTTCAACCTCTGAAGTGCTCTGTAATGCAGAGGCCCCGGAAAAATGGCGTGTATCGAAGACAATAACAATCTAACAATCCAGGCCAACTGTCGTAGGGAGATTCTGTCCCGACGAAGAATCTTCCGAATCTCTTTTTTGATATTGGAAATCTTCTGAGATGGAAGATTCAAAGTTGCATACCGCGTGTCGATGCAAAAGCCCAGAAAAATCATGCTTTGTTGGGGAACAAGATCCGATTTCTGAGCATTCATGGTAAAGCCCAGATTCTGCAGCAGGGATATGGTAGTCTGCAGATGGAGGAGAAGCCAGTCCCTGGACTGATTCATCAACAGGATATCGTCCAGGTAAATGACCAAATGGATACCCTTCATCCGGAGATGCTCTACCACCAGTTTGAGGAGTTTGGTAAAGCACCAGGGTGCTGAGGAAAGACCAAAGGAAAGAGTCCTGAACTCGAATATTTGTTCCCTCCACAGGAACTGAAGGAATCTGCAATGGGGAGAAAAGATGGGAACCGACAGGTACGCATCCTTCAGGTCCAATCGAGCTAGCCAATCGTTCTGGAGAAGGAGGTGTCTGAGGAGGTGGATCCCCCCATCTTGAAGTGCCGATACACCAGCCACTCGTTGTAAAACCTGAGGTTGATAAACGGTCGGAAACCTTTTTCTTTCTTTTCTACAAGAAAAATGTTGCTGAGAAAGCCTCTTGGATGTAGACTTGAAAGAGAAATAGCGCCTTTGGATAGAAGATCTTGTACTTCCAGATCGATCAGGGACTATTCCAGGACTGAAAACACTAGAGGGCATGGCTGGGAAGTTTGAACGGGAGTCCCGTAGAACTCTATATGAAAACCTTGGACGGTCTCCAAACCCAAGGGTCTGAGGTGAGAACCGCCCACTCTGCAAGAAAAAGAGAAAGTCTGCCCCCCAACCGAACTTGGGAGAGGAGTTTCAGTCTTACCATTGTATCCTCCGGAGCTGGCTTGACCTCTTCCGCGGCCTCTGTTCTTTTCCCCTGTCGCCACGGGAAGGGTAGAAGGTGCCTTGACGAACGTCATTCCAGCCGTTGTTGTGTTTGGCTTGCGCTCTTTTGGGACCTTGATTGGATTGGCGGCCGGAAGAGTGGCCCCTGCCTCGACCGGCCCCACCAAAAACCTTTTTGGGAAAGATCTTTTTCATTGAAGCCAGTGCCTTGTCCAAAGCTGAAAAGGTGGAGACAAACTTCCCCAACTCCTTAACAAAGGGATCTCCAAAGAGGGAGCCTTGCGCCACAGGCCCGGCTTCAGAAGAAGACAGCTCTCCAAGCTTAGAATCTATCTTTAGCAAAAGTGAGCGGCGACGTTCAGCCGAGAAGGCGCAGTTGGCATTGCCTAAAACAAACATAGCCCTCTGCGCCCACCCGGCGACGTCATCCGTAGGGAGAGGTTGTCCAGAGTCACTAGCCCTTTCTGCCAATTCAATAATCTTCGTAAGGGGTCCTACAACATCTAGGAGCTTGTCTTGGCAAGCTCTCTATTTGAGAAGTTGGCCTGATATATGATATCTCCAATTCTGGGGGCACCTTGTATCAGTCCAAACAATCCCTTATGGTGTCGGGTTGTAAGTCAACCTTATAGACAAGCTATCCTAGGGGTAGCATGGACTAAGCAGCCTTAAAGGCTTAACTCAAGAGGTCGTGTTAAGCAAGCTGTTTTACCAATCACAATCCTGTAATATCAAATGTAAGGACACCACACAAGTTATATATTATAAAAATATATGTATTTATTACTAGAATAATCCTCTATACTCTTTATGAGTCTAGAAGCACAAGCGTTTAAACAAAAGCACAGTTAAACATATAAAAGTTGCACAATTATGGATGAGGCCCAGGGGCCACTCAAACCATATACTAAAATAGTGGTATAAGTATCACTAATCGAACAGTGGTCAGGCCTAGGGCCTGGAGAATCGCTGGGAGCAATCGGGACTAGCAATACTGAAGTCGGGAAAAGCCCGCGGGATTCGGGTGTGGCGCTTAAAGCACACACATGCACCAATGCAAGTCAATGGTGCGTAAAAGTTATTGAGTTACTGTTTTAAGAGTCTTCCGACTGACCTAGAAGGACAAAACTTTAGACATAGACACTAGAGGTGTATACCAGTACAGGAGCACTGGCGTTCATGAGTTACCTCACCCACAGGAAGCGGGTGCACAGGGCAAAGTAGTGTCGGCTTTCGTTGTGTAGATCTATGGAGCCTGGAGATGAAGGTGCTGCAGGCGGCCAGAAGAGAAGTGTCCGGTGCGATCCAAGGGTGGATCGAAGATGTAGATGACCTGAAAGCAGAGGGGACAGAGTCTGGGTCACTCAGCAGTGATTGGGGTGGAACCAAGAAGGAACCAGGCAATGTCGGGCGCAATCAGGTCGATGTTGTGAAGCTTGTCTCCGCTGTCACATGGACTCTGGGGCACCGAGGATGTCCAGGAGTGGATCACGAGCTATCCGACAAAGGCTCTCGCTGTCGGCGGTGTCGGCTTTCGGATCGGAGCAAACAACCCTTGGCAAGCGCAACCCATGCAGGATTCGAAGATCGCTTCTTATTCGGACCAGGAGAGTCAGAGCGGGTGCTCCTTTTCAGGGGAGCGAGGGCAAGTCTGGAGCAACTAGATTCACAAGTTAGATTCAAAGGTTCGTCAGTACTGGGGCCGCTAGCCAACGGGCAAGCAACCGGACCAATGCGCTGAGCCAAAAGATGCTGAAGGGCCCCACGCAGTACTCGGTGAGTGTAGAGGGGTGAGCTTCGGTGCAAGAGAGGCTCAGGGCTAGGGCTTCTCAAGCCCCAATGCACAGCTTCGAGGGTGCCTCGGGAGCTGCACAGTCAGCGCCTCGTGGTCTTTCCAATATGGCCGGCCCCACGCTTCAGGTCGCCTCCACGGGTCTCAGCTCTGCAGGGACTGTGGATCGGGCTGTTAGAAGGCAGGCACGCTGGGTCTTGTCGATCTCTGTTGCTCGAGTTCCGGCGGGAACTGCAACAAAGCAAACGTCGAGGTGCTGGATGGTGCCTGTTTGCACAGGGTGGTCACTCCTTGACCACAAGGGAGATTCTTCAGTCTTCTACGTCGAGTAGGATGTCGAAGGGTCCAGAGTTTCATTTCATAAGTTTCAGTCAGGATAATCTGAGTGCGTTGGCACTGCTCCCACTCTTATACCAATATAGTGGGCTGGATCACCTGTAAGGTCCCTCCTATGGGTGGGACCCAGGAAGGGGGTGGTTACACCCCTTTCTCTTTGTCCAGGGTCGCACTGGGACTTGGGCTGGTGTGCCCCAGAACCGGTTTGACCGGATTATGCAAGGGGAAGCCTTGTGCGCCCCAGGCACTGTCTAGTTTCATTCAACCCTCCCTGCCCCAATACACTATCTCCTGTCTGGGGTGGTGTAGCACCTCCCCGCGACAGGAAACCCTTTGTCCAGGCCTCCTCTGCCAAGTTTCGGTCAGCAGCAGGAGGTCAGACTCGTGTCGGTGGCAGCAGCATCCATTTTGTGATGCTGAGGCTCTTTTAGAAATCAACTGCGTTTTAGCAAAGTAACATGTCTTCTCCCTCTAGAAGGGTGGAATGCTATCCCCGTCAACAGGACTGTCGAGGGGATAGTATTCCAAATCATATGACACCTTACACGACATGTTTTGATAAAGCCAAACCAAAGTTAGCACATAACTGCAATGGATTATAATGCACTTAAGAGTATATGGTATGGCAATATCCCAGAACAGCTAAGGGAGTTGTTCCCGACAGCTGCAGACAGGCTCAGCTCATGCTTGAGCACCATCTCACGTACAACCAAGCACTCTGCCTCCAGGATTGTTAAGGCCTGCCATAGGAGTGACTTATAGGTATATATGTGTCCAGATATAGGTTTAGATATAGGTATACTATATCTAAGCAAGGGGTGAGTACACCACCTTGCCCCAGCTGAGTGATCAGCCAGTTGTGTCAATTTAAGAACCAGCCAGGGGTGGCAAAAGCTATGCTGCAGCCCCTGGTAGGCCTTGGATGCACCTATGCCCTTGACACCTATGGTGCACTGTATAGGGGCTGACAAGAGGTCCAGTACCAAATTGGTGATGTACCTATAGTACATGGAGTCCATTTTAAGGAGAGCAGATAGCCTGGGGCCCTGATTAGCAGGGAACCAGGCCAACTAAGTCGAAAACCAGCTAAACACAAGCAGGGGAGGGGAATTCGTATCGCCCGACGCCCGAGACATCTAGATTTCATGCAAGGGCAAGAAGTTTTATTGTCTGTTTTGTCCCAAGGACAAGTGGACTAAGCACTATAGTAAAATGAGACACCTGAAGGAAACAAAGTGCTTTATAGAAGAGCGAGTCACATTACACTAGGACGCATTAATATTTTATTGCTGTAGGCAAGGGGAGATTAAAAGATTTGTCCGGACTCAGAGGCTGTTGAACAGACACCGAGATTCTTACAGAAATTGCACAGCGCTATCAGCTAAGAGCTTGTTGTCTTTCCCCACAAAGATTTATTGTGGCTTCAGGGCCCTTTCATTCCTCAGAGCAAGAGGGAAACATGACGCCGCTTCTGCAGTCCGAGAACAGCCACATCATCTGTGGGTAAAAGCCTGGCAGACCCTGCTCTCTCCTGGGCTCTTTGTTCACCCTTCGGATGTGCTGCCCCTGGGCCTCTGAGATACAGCCCCCAGGTCGCTCCCCACTCACTCGCAATTGAGGCCTGCAGTGAAGTAATTCACAGGCCATTCCCTTCGCACATTGTTTTCCCTCTACACTTATCTAGTGCTTTTGCTCTCCACTGGCCTCACCTACAGCCCCTGCTCCCCACCCTGGGCATCTCCTGTTTCCGATAGGGTCTACATTAAAGCTCCTTACTTTCTCTACGGCTCTCATCGTTAATTTCCTTTCCATGAGCCTCTCACGTGTTACCCGGTGCCTGCACTATGCTTTTTTTTTCTCCTCGTGGCTTATCTGCTCCAGCCTTTTGCCAGTGCCTTCTACCTAGAAAACTAGGTGTTTTTCACTTGTCCCTTCAACATCCAGGAATGCGAGGCCCAAAGAAGAAATTAGAAGGTGCAAAACATAGTATGCCTTTGCAGGCAGGTTTGCAAGTAAACAATTTACCACAAACTAAAAGCCCTGAGCCTTAATTTCAATTAAATAATGTTACCAAAATCTTGCACCTAAAATGGTATGGGACTTTACATGCTTTTTTGTGCAGCAGTAAACTTGACTTTAGGGAAGCCCTGGGGTGCTAGACTAAGGGTGATCTCTGCTATAGCCAGGACGAAAGGCATCCAATTACAATGTCTGCTGCGGGATATGTGACCTCAGGCCCTCACAGGGACTAAAGCTCTAGCCTCACTTAAGACAGGCATGTCCACAGGCATCACAATAACACATATGTTATCTAATTTATTGCAAGCAAGTCTCTGAAAGCTCTTCTTGACCTCGCTGCCCCTGCAAAAGCCATTAAAGTTTTGGTCAAACCCCTTGCTCCTATGCTGTTTAGAAAAATATAGTTGTTTTAGGGAGCGCTTAGTACAAGGGGTTAACCTTTATCTAAGCACAACCAATCCTGGAAGATTAGGACATGAGGACCATGAAAACGCAACACTTGCCCAGGATCACACAATGTGGTTAAGTGGTTGGGATTAAAGGTTAGAGGCTCCGCACCCTCGTATGGCAGCCGATAATTAAGCCACATTTCAATAAGAGCTGGTGCATTGTGTGCCTACATTAGCCAGAAATGTACTTCAAATGTACTGGGATGGGTAAATAGTTAAAGCAGCATGTATGGCAGGACAATGTGTTTATGCAGTGCACAGAAAAGCGCTTCTTAAAAATAGATTGAAAGTAAATTCTGTTGAGAAGGTAATGTAACTGTGTCCAAAGAAATTTGCCTCTAGCGCCCCAGATTCTCTTTCTCAGCTACATCTTGCAATGGAGCTGGACACGAAATGCCACCACAAATCCAAGGCTCTTAATCCTAGGCAGTCAGGAAGGACGTTTTATTCTGCTGGAAAGTAATCGCATGCAAAACAAGTAAATACACTACATGGAAAAGTACCAGTTTGAAGCTGCTTAAAGCAGAAACAGCTAACTTTGCAAATCTCTCAGAAGAGGCAGTAGAAGCAATTGAATGTGTACTTATGCTGTTTGTCAGCCAGCATAAATGACAAAAGTACCAACTATTGAACCTCCTCTACTCGCTACGTAACACCCCAACCACCACAAGCTATGTCTACCACCCTTTCCTTCTCCTGTTTGCAGCTCTGTCATTTTTCTAATTCCCTGTACAACCCATCTCATTTCCCTTCCTGTGTCTAAAGTCTCTGCCCCTGTTCCAGTTTCCCATTGAAACCCAGACTTGCCCCATGCTGTATTTCTTACCCCATCAATGTCCCCTTTCTTTTCTTGTTTTATTTAATCTAAATCCTTATACATCTCTAGCTAACTTTTGCTCCCTTCCTTTGCTCTCAAACTACCAATGTAAAACCACTATCCCTCCATTTCCCTGCTCTACTGCTCTCCTATCTCTTTCTGCTCTCAACCATCCATATAGTTAGCTGTGTTTCTCATCTCCCTTTTCTGTCAAACCCCAAACCATCTCTTCTTTAAAAATCAGCATAGCCATAGCTTTGTGGTATTCCATCCCCTGAAGCAATAAGTGGTTCCTTCTTTAACACCTCTCCCATTTTTAGCTGTGAACTAATGGACCATCACTGGTTCCACTGTAACCCCCGACTAAGGGGGTCATTGCCTTCCTATGCAACTCCTCCTGCTCATCCAGTTACATCACTGCCTCCTGCTCATCCTGTTACATCACTCCTACCTCAGGACATCACAGCTTCCCTCTGTAGCTCACCCTGCACACCCTGATACATCACTGGCTCTCCATGTAAACTCTTGGTTATCACTGACTCCCATTGTAACACCTTTTCCATCTCAAGAGCCCAAGTAATGTTGATGTGAATGTTTAAGTGTCGTCACCTCTGTCATACATGTGATGGCAGGGATTTCCCATGTTCTGGTGTCAGGGCATGCCTAGAACTTGTTACACCCGGAGGATACTGATACTTCCTTTTACGCTCTTTGTGGACAGTGCACAGGTGCAACACTTGCCTCTGTAGTCTCTATTGACTTGTTCTCTGGCTGCTGTCCTGAGGGAGACACCTACAGATTTGTGAAGTAATAATCAAATTCTGGGGACATTATCCATTTTCCGAGGCTGAATATTGGTGCAGCCACCTCCACATTAACCTCTTGATCAAGGTGACTGTCACGTCTACTGTAAGTTCATTATTTTCATAATTTTTTCATTCCTCTTTCTTCTTTTGCACATGTCCTCAAATCTCCACTTTTCCCAGCTCTCTCTGACTTTGCATGCTGTGTTTTTAACACCCACCTATGTCACTCTTTCTTTAAGTTGCCATTGATTTTTTTTATCCTATTCCAAACCCTCTCCTTCCTTTCGGTCTATCTGTAAACTTGTGAGATGGCTTTCTGGGACAAAATGATGGTTGAGCACATCTGGATAGCACAAAGTAAAAACTATTCATAAGTTTGTTTCTGGTCAAAATCCTCTGTGTATGCACCCAAGACCCTTTCAAAATGCCCCCACAATTTTGCTAGAGTATTCTCAAGCCTTCATTTGAAAATATGGGGCAAACAAGTTAACTCTTCTAGCTTTTGTCATCTGGCCCCTGAGTTCTTTTTTGCAAGATTTGTTCTGCCATTATCAGGAGTAAATTTCCAACATTTCTCAGAATTAGAAAAGATTAGAGAAGAGTTGTTGAAAACCCTTAAAACATGCAAGGTAGTAGGTTTGCACAGACTCAAAAGGGCATTCCAACCCTGGAACTATTGCTTACCACTACCTTCAGTCCCAGTATGTAGATCTGCAGAAACGTGGCAACATAAAGGGATTGCTAGTATTCAAACACTACTATGGTATGAGCCCTGGCATAGTCAGAGAGACTATATATGAGCTCTTATATAATGAGATTGCTGCCATAATGTGTTGCCGCACTACATGGCACCAAAGGGACAAGTGGATTTTGTTACAGGACAAGTAGATTTATGAAGCAACCTGCCCCATGGACAAGTAGATATTTTAATAAATTCCACACCCCTGCACAAGGCAAAAAATCTGGGGTAACCATAGTCAGGTATCCACCTTCCTACACTCTCCAAGACCTATCTATTCCTTTTTTAGGGTCCTTCATATATTTAGCGAAGAAAGTACAGAGTTTCAGATCAATCTCTGGAGTAGCTGTGACTCTATTGGGAAGGGAAGGCAGAGGGCACTCCGACCGGAGTCGGGCCCTAACATCCTGGTTAAGGGGTTGTCGAATTTTTAGGGCGACGTAGTCGGCCACTTTCTTGTCTGGGACCCACTCCGCAGAACGTGGATGAAAAATGCAATTTGGATCAAACATATCTGAAGGAATTGTCTCCCCATCCCCCAAATCTAAGCAAGACGACTGGGGACGCCAAGACCTGCTAGAATCCTGCAAGTCATCCGAGGAGTCATCGTCCTCCTCAACATCATCACCCTCTCCGGCATCGGGAAACCCGTCATCAGGGTCAAAATCCGGGGTGACGTCGTCACCAGTAAACCCGGGTATCTCTTCTTTCCGGTAGGGCGCACTCTTATGGAAGACTTTAGTCAGCCGACCGAAGCCTTCGAGGTGCCCCGCGTCACGCTTAACAGCCTTGCGTGGCATCACAGAGTGCATGCCACTAGGCCCGGCTCCTCCGTCCCCCAGGACTCCAGTGCCCTTGAAGACCTGGGCTGACAATCTACTGACACTGTCCTGCAGAGTTGCAAGCTCCTGGGCAATAGCCGAAGAAAGGAGCTTGTCCACCGCTGCAGGAATGCTTTCTTGAGAGGACCGTTCATCCTGAGAGGGTACTGCCACATAATCATGTTCCGTGCGTGACTGCATATTAACAGAGGGTCGGGCACCCATACAACAAAAGCACACCCTGTTGAAATATATATAAGGGAGTCCCCCCTTCACCAGTGCCCAGCAGTAATACTAAAAAGACATTGAAAACATGTATATCCAATGATAGGGCTAGGTCTGTCAATCTTACCGCAATAGCGGTGTCAGGCAAAGGAGGGAGGGAAAATTATGGGCAAAAATGAAGTGCTGAAAGTTCCCAGCGCGTTTCAGCCACACGCGCGCAAAGGGCGCTGTGTAGAAAACAGAAGGCCGCCGGAGGCGCGAACTGCTAAAATGCTAAAAAGCGCTCGGGCAGAAGCCTACCGTGCTAGTGACCAAAGCGGGAGACAACCCGACAGGCAAGCGTTCACAAACAAGGAAATAACAAAACAGTATATATATGTAAAACCCCAAGCCTCAAATCCCCAAGGCAAAACAAATGCGTGAAGGGACTCAACTGACAGGGCAGCAATGAAGAAAGAGGAAGGACTACGTTCAAGGCTTGATTATATGGACTGTGTTACTGGACTGTGATTGACTATTTGGTGGCCATGGTTACCGCTTAGGTTCATGGGATGTGTAGTTCAAGGGGTGTTTTTTGTTTTACCTTTGAACTTGCTGTTAATAAAGTGAAGAAAGATTATGCATAATCCTCGCCTCCGCTTCCTGACATAGAATTTTCACTTGTCTTCATAAATGTCATAGACTCCATTTGGACGGGAGTCTCACGATTTTTTAAGCCAACAACGGCAGAGAGGCCTACATCGAGCGTGTGCGGCAGTCATTTTGCCCGGTCTAAGCTACTCCTTCTAGCTGTTTCGAATGCGAGAGCAGCGTTTAATGCTCTGAACTTGTGTTTGACTCGGTGCTGGCTCCCAGTGACGCTCCGCTTTAAGGATAATACTTGGGGCTGTAAACTATTTGCATAGGCTCTGCCTAGAGGGGATCTGGCAAGCCAGCCCTCTACTCTACATTTTAAATTGCTTGTGCATGCTTTGCTTGGCTTGCCTGGGAATGCTCGACTCCCCTGAACTTTAGAAGCCCGCATTTGCTGATCGCGTCTTCTGCAGCCTGGAGTTGTGATGGGAGAGGAGCACAGGACTACCTATCTGAGCCCCCCTTGCGGCCGTTGCCACCGCCACCGTCACGCAGTCAGCGCACGGAGGTGCTTAAAAAGGAGAGCGGGCACCCGCAGCATGGGAAGCCCGCATTTGCTGATCGCGTCTTCTGCATCCTGAAGTTGTGGGGGGAGAGGAGCACGGAACTACCTGTCCCAGCCCCCCTTGCGGCTGTTGCCGCTACCACTGTCACGCAGCCAGCACCCGGAGGCGCTTAAAAAGGAGAGTGGGCACCCGCAGCGCAGGAAGCCCACATTTGCTGATCGCGTCTTCTGGAGCCTGGAGTTGTGTGGGGAGAGGAGGACGGTACTGCCTGTCCCAGCCCCCCTTGCGGCCGTTGCCGCCACCACCATCACACAGCCAGCGCCCAGAGGCCTTTAAAAAGGAGAGCGGGCACCCACAGCGCAGGAAGCCCGCATTTGTTGACCGCGTCTTCTGCAGCCTGGAGTTGTGGGGGGAGAGGAGCACAGGGCTACCTGTCCCAGCCCCCATTGCGGCCGTTGCCGCCACCACCGTCACGCAGTCAGCGCCTGGAGGCGCTTAAAAAGGAGAGCAGGCACCCGCAGCATGGGAAGCCCGCATTTGCTGATCGCGTCTTCTGCAGCCTGGAGTTGTGGGGGGAAAGGAGCACGGGACTACCTGTCCCTGCCCCCCTTGCGGCCGGTGCCGCCACCACCGTCACGCAGCCAGCGCCCAGAGGCACTTAAAAAGGAGAGCGGGCACCCGAAGCGGTAGATGCGCGGCCTGCCCGGGCTGCGCCCAGGCCAAGGGCGGGCCCGTCTGCACCCGTCAGCGACCGGAGGAGGCCGGGCTGGGCCAGAGACCTTGGCCGTTTTTAGGGCGTCCCGGTATGACACTCATCTAAAGAAGCAAGGTAACTTTTAATAACTTTGCTTTCTTTGAACTTTCAAGTACCCCAACAAAACTCTTTGAACAGAGAAAGGGGGCCTTTGGCGATAAACGCCGATATGGGCAAAGGGAAAACACTTGCTACGCAGGGGGTTGTTCAGGGGGGATTCATGGTGGGCAAAATCAATTCCTTTCTGACCAATACTGCGCATGCTATTACGAAGGAAATAGCCTTGACTGAGCGGAGGTTATCTATAGAGGCTAGTAAATGTCTCCAAAGCCAAATCATTAGCGAAGAGGGAGAACAAGGTAACTCCTCGGCCAATATGGCCCCTCCAGAATGCCTAGCAGTTCCAATAACCTCTAGACGCCCATGCGAGATACTCATTTCTGGCGTGTCAGATACGTGTCCTAAAATTTTAATGATAAAACACCAGAGGGAACTGAAGTGGCCTGGGAACTACTATCACCGAAGAGAAAACAAACTATCTATAACAAGCCCATAAGGAAATCGCCATGGGTACAAACGCAGACTCAGCTATTTTCACAACCTAATCTGGGCCAAGGGCAGTTATTGGACTCCTTATTTACAAAGCTGGACGTAATGATAAAGACTCTCTTAGTGCCAATAACACAAAAAATAGAAAAGGTAGAGGAATTGGTCCGTAACTTAATCACCAATTGTAATAAATGCTCTACGTCTATTGTGCCAAATATAGTAGGAGCGAAGGGTGGAACTATACTGCAAAACAAGATACAAACCCCAAACCCAATTAGACCCACTCGGTCGAAGCTTAAGTGTTCCTATTGCTTCAGGAAGTAATGGTATATCCAGTCGACCAAGTCAGTTAAACACACCTGCAGCAATAGGACCCGTGGCCCAAAACGCCGAGGTAGCTCAGGAAGGAGGACACCTGGGCTCTCATTGGGACCCTCATCCACATACAGTCAGCCTAATCATGGCATCCTTAAGGTCGCAAACCGAAGTATCCTTGATCTACCCCCTGCATCTGCATCGTTAGTAGCAGTCTTACTAGAGGCCCCCCCCCCTCCCAAGAAACTAGGGAAACCACCCAGGATTAAATTCATAAAGTGACCCACTGGTGCACTAAAAATGTAACACGTGGCCAGTATATATCATCTGACATTATAATGGCCTGAAGAGTGGGGTGGATAGGCCAACAAACAAAAAAGACTGGTGTAGGAGTGTGAGAAGTTGGCCTGATATATGATGTCTCCAATTCTGGGGGCACCTTGTATCAGTCCAAACAATCCCTTATGGTGATGGTTGTAAGTCAACCTTATAGACAAGCTATCCTAAGGGTAGCATGGACTAAGCAGCCTTAAAGGCTTAACTCAAGAGGTCGTGTTAAGCAAGCTGTTTTACCAATCACAATCCTGTAATATCAAATGAAAGGACACCACACAAGTTATATATTATAAAAATATATGTATTTATTACTAGAATAATCCTCTATACTCTTTATGAGTCTAGAAGCACAAGTGTTTAAACAAAAGCACAGTTAAACATATAGAAGTTGCACAATTATGGATGAGGCCCAGGGGCCACGCAAACCATATACTAAAATAGTGGTATAAGAGTCACTATTCGAACAGTGGTAAGGCCTGAGGCCTTGGGAATCGCTGGGGCTATTCGGGACTAGCAGTAGTGAAGTCGGGAAAAGCCTGCGGGAACCGGGTGCAGCACTTAAAGCACACGCATGCACCAATGCAATGTCAATGGTGCGTAAAAGTTACAAAGTTACTGTTAAAGGAGTCTTCCGACTGGACTAGAGTTACCAAACTTTAGACTTAGACACTAGAGATGTGTACCAGTGTGGGTACACCGGCATTCACGAGTTACCTCACCCACAGGAAGCGGGTGCATAGGTCCCAAAGTGTGTTGGGTTTCGTCACGCAGTCTGATGGTGCCTGGAGATGATGATGCTGCAGGCGTCCTGAAGAGAAGAGACCGGTTGGATCCAAGGGTGGATCGAAGCTGATGGGTACCTGAAAGCAGAGGGGACAGAGTCTGGGTCACTCAGCAGTGACCAGGGTGGAACCAGGAAGGAACCAGGCAATGTCGGGCGCAATCAGGTCGATGACAGGAAGTTTGTCTCCACTGCCACGTGGACTCTGGGGCACCGAGGGCGTCCAGGAGTGGATCACAAGCTGTCCCACGCAGGCTCTCGCTGTCGGCGGTGTCGGCTTCCGGATTGGAGCAAACAACTCTTAGCAACCGCAACCCACGCAGGATTCGAAGATCGCTTAATACTCGGACCAGGAGGGTCAGAGCGGGAGCTCCTTTTCAGGGGAGCGAGGGTAAGTATGGAGCAACCAGACTCACAAGTTAGATTTCAAAGTTCGTCGGTACAGGGGCCACAAGCCAACGGGCAAGTGACCGGACCAACGCGTTGAGCCAAAAGATGCAGAAGGGCCCCACGCAGCACTCGGTGAGTGTAGAGGAGTGAGCTTCGGTGCAAGAGAGGCTCAGGGCTAGGGCTTCTCAAACCCCAATGCACAGCTTCGAGGGTCACTCGGGGGCTGCACGGTCAGCGTCTCGTGGTCTTTCCAAGAAGGCAGGCCACACGCTTCAGGTCGCCTCCACGGGTCTCAGCTCTGCAGGGACTGTGGATCGGGCTGTTAGAAGGCAGGCACGCTGGGTCTTGTCGAACTCTGTCACTCGATTTCCGGCGGGAACTGCAACAAAGCAAACGTCGAGGTGCTGGATGGTGCCTGTTTGCAGGTCACTCCTTGACCACAAGGGAGATTCTTCAGTCTTCTACGTCGAGTATGATGTCGAAGGGTTCAGAGTTTCGTTTCATAAGTTTCAGTCAGGATAATCTGAGTGCTTTGGTACTGCTCCCACTCTTATACCAATCTAGTGGGCTGGATTCCTGCTAGGTCCCTCCTATGGGTGGGACCCAGGAAGGGGTTGGTTACACCCCTTTCCTTTTGTCCAGGGTCGCGCTGGGACTGGGGCTGGTGTGCCCCAGAACCGGTTTGACCGGATTATGCAAGGGGAAGCCTTGTGCGCCCCAGGCACTGTCTAGTTTTATTCAGCCCTCCCTGCCCCAAAACACTATCTCCTGTCTGGCGAGGTGTAGCACCTCCCTGCGACAGGAAACCCTTTGTCCAGGCCTCCTCTGGCAAGTTTCGGTCAGCAGCAGGAGGTCAGACTTGTGTCGGTGGCAGCAGAATCCATTTTGTGATGCTGAGGCTCTGGTTAGGATTAACCGCGTTTTAGTAAAGTAACATTTCTTCCTCTAGAAGGGTGGAATGCTATCCCCGTCGACAGGACTGTCGAGGGAATAGTATTCCAAATCGTATGACATCTTACACGACATGTTTTGATAAAGCTAAACCAAAGTTAGCACATAACCGCAATGGATTATAATGCACTTAAGAGTATATGGTATGGCATTATACCGGAACAGCTTAGGGAGTTGTTCCCGACAGCTGCAGACAGGCTCAGCTCATGCTCGAGCACCATCTCACGTTAAACCACGCACTCTGCCTCCAGGATTGATAAGGCCTGCCATAGGAGTGACTTATAGGTTTATATGTGTCCAGATATATAGGTTTAGATATAGGTATACTATATCTAAGCAAGGGGTGATTACACCAACTTGCCCCAGCTGAGTGATCAGCCAGTTGTGTCAATTTAAGAACCAGCCAGGGGTGGCAAAAGGTATGCTGCAGCCCCTGGTAGGCCTTGGATGCACCTATGTCCTTGGCACCTATAGTGCACTGTATAGGGGCTGACAGGGTGTCCAGTATCAAATTGGTTATGTACCTATAGTACATGTCTGTGAATTTAGTGAGAGAACAGCAGGCTGTGGGTCTGTTTAGCAGGCCCACAGCCACATTAAGTCGAAAACCAGTGAAGCAAAAAGCAAAAATTGGGGTGACCATAGGATAGCAGACCCTACTCTCCTACACAACCCCCCCCCCCAAACGTAGGGACATTAAACTTAACCTTGACCAGATAAGTCTTCATGTTCTAAGTGAAAGTACCTGGAGAGACCATCTGCATTACCATGGTCAGTCCTGGGCGGTGCTCCACTGTAAAGTCCATCCCCTGTAGGGAAATGGACCACCTGAGTAGTTTGGGGTATTCACCCTTCATCTGATTTAGCAACAAGAGGGGCTTATGGTCTGTCTGAATTAGGAAGTGAGTTCCAAATAAGTATGGCCTCAACTTCTTCAGGGCCCAAACCACAGCAAAGGCCTCCCTCTCAATAGCTGACCAACGTTTTTCCCTGGGGGTCAGCCTTCTGCTAATAACAGCAATGGGATGGTCTTGACCATCTACATTAAGTTGTGAAAGCACAGCTCCCACCCCCAACTCAGAAGCATCTGTTTGAACAATGAACTGTTTGGAGTAGTCAGGACTCTTCAGGATAGGTGCAGAGCACATGGCCTTCTTCAGGTCATCAAATGCCTTTTGACAGCTAACTGTCCACTGAACCTTTTTTGGCATCTTCTTGGATGTCAAGTCATTTAATGGTGTCACTAACTAAGACGGGCTGAACGTAGATGGCGGAAGAACTACCTCAGCACAGAACGCAGCAAATACAAAAAGACCAAGAAAGCGTACCACGCCTTAATCAAACAGGCTAAAACAAAGTATTTCACGTCAGCCATAGCAACAGCCAATTGTAAACAGAAGGTGATTTTTAATATTGTAAAAGACTTTAGTAAACCCAAATGTCTAACACAGGACATCCCCCCCTCTCAAATGCTTTGCAACTCCATCGCGGATTTTTTTGAGGAAAAGGTTAAGGGTCTGACGAAAGACTTTGAGGTTCCCAGCTTTGATCAAATATGTGAGGACGAAACTATTTTGCGGATATTGTCAACCCGGACATAAATGTTATCGTTAACAACTCTCTGTCCACCGCCTATGTCCCCCCTGAGTGGAAACTGGCAGCTGTAAAACCCTTACAAAAAAAACAACTTCCCGACCCCTCCACACTATCCAATCTACGTCCGATTTCATTACTTCCAGCTTTGTGTAAAATCACTGAGTCTACAGTGAACAAACAGCTGACACTTTTCTTGGAAGATAATGAAGTATGGCACCCCAATCAGGCTGGCTTCAGGACTCAGCATTCCACCGAATCGGCTCTCCTGTTCACTACGGAAACTATCCGCTCAGCTCTAGACCAAGGCATGCCATCTTAATAGACCGGCTAATAACATCTGGCATTAAAGGTATTGCCTTAGAGTGGATAAAAAACTTTCTTAGTGACAGGAGACAAGTGGTGACTCTGGGGGAATTCCGTTCCAGTGAGAAGCCACTGTCAACGGGAGTACCTCAGGGCTCCAGTCTGAGTCCGACATTGTTCAATGTTTACACCGCACCCCTGATTCAGCTGATATCGTCCTACGGCATAGATGTAATAGCATATGCCGACGATACCCAACTGATCCTGGTCATGGACAAAGACAACCAGGCCTGGGAGGAAAAGCTTAAGTGCTGCTTAACGGCCACCTTTGAGTGGATGCGGAAAAACCACCTAAAATGTAACACAGGAAAGACCGAGATCATGCCCATAGGCTCAAATAATGATTTCATCCCCAGACTGTGGTGGCCTGAGAAGGCAGAAATCCCACCCCACACTACCTCCTCGGCTCGCAACCTTGGGGTACAGTTTGACGCCGATCTATCCTTTAAACATCAGGCGTCAAAAGTGTCAGGCACTTGCTTCGGGGTAATAAAAATGCTCAGAAAGTTCTTCGACTTGCTGCCCCTCGAAGCAAGGAAAACTGTTACGATTGCATTAGTCACCTCCCGCATTGACTACTGCAATAGCCTGTATGCTGGCACCAATAAGATGGTTACCCATAAACTCCAGATGGTGCAGCATGCAGCTGCAAGGCTGGTTCTGAAATGGCCAAGAAGATCCTCAGCAACCAAAGCCCTCAATGCACTACACTGGCTGCCTATAACTAAAAGGGTCCTCCACAAAGTGTTAACAATCACTTTTCGCGCTGTGCATAATTCAGGCCCCACTTACCTAAGAAATAAATTTGTAAAATACTGTCCAAATCGCGCACTAAGATCCTCCAATGCCAATCTTTTGACCATTCCTAGTTTCAGACTCAAAACCCGCGGGGGTAAATCCCTAGCGGTATTGGGTGCCAAAGCATGGAATGCCATACCCCCTCTATTAAGAGCACTGGACAAGGAGTCTGAGTTCCGCAAACAATTGAAAACCTGGATTTACAATCTTCCAGACCCAATGGCCAGAGCGCTAGTGTGATCCCGGTTATGGTCTCCTTAAGCAGTAAGGCAACCTTTTCATCTGGTTGTCCTCATATTGGCGCCGAGATGCTCCTTGGAGCGATTGCTAGCGCGTTATAAATGGACTCTACATCAAAATGGACCCATAGTTCTTTACAAACTTCCTGTAATACCCAGTCAGGCCCAAGAAGGCTCTGACTTGTGTCTGGGTAGTTGGAGGAGCCCAGTCCTGGATGGTCTGGATCTTACTCTCCAGTGGTTGAACCTGACCCTCACCTACTAGGTGGCCCAGGTACACAACCTTGCTCTGCCCTATCTGGCACTTGGTAGCCTTGATAGTCAGGCCTGCCTTTTGCAGGGCCTCCAGAACCTTCTTCAGGTGGATCAGGTGATCCTCCCAGGTGGAGCTAAAGACAGCAATATCATCTAGATATGCTGCACAAAAGTCATCCAACCCAGCAAGGACTTGATTCACCAACCTTTGGAAGGTGGCAGGTACATTCTTCAAACCAAAGGGCATTACCACAAACTGATAATGTCCACTAGGGGTAGATAATGCTGTTTTGGCTTTAGACTCTTCAGCTAACCTGATCTGCCAATAGACAGCTGTCAAATCAAATGTGCTCAGAAATTTGGCAGAAGCCAATTTATCAATGAGCTCATCTGCCCTTGGAATGGGATAAGCATCTGTCCTAGTGACAGCATTGAGACCTCTGTAGTCCACACAAAACCTAATTTCTCTCTTTCCATCTTTGGTATGGGGTTTTGGCACAAGGACTACTGGGCTGGCCCATGGGCTCTCTGATGGCTCAATCACTCCAAGTTCAAGCCTCTTTTGCACCTCAGCCTTTATACAATGTCTGACATGGTCAGGGTGCCTGTAGATTTTATTCTTCACAGGCAGACTGTCACCAGTGTCCACCTCATGGGTGCACCAGTTAGTTTGACTGGGTGTGAGAGAAAACATATGTCTATGGGCCTGCAACACCTGTCTGCAGTCCATCTGTTGCTGGTCAGTGAGGCTGCCTGCCAAGGCTACTCCATCAACTGAACCATCTTCTGGGTTCTGGGACAACAAGTCTGGGAGAGAGTGACTCTCTTCCTCCTGTTCCCCATCTGTGGCCATGAGCAGGCTCATGTCCTCCCTGTCAACAAATGCTTTCAATCTGTTAACATGGAGCACCCTGTGGGGGCTCCTAGGGGTTCCAAGGTCCACCAAATAGGTGACCTCTCCCTTCTTTTCACTGATGGTGTGGGGTCCACACCATTTGTCCTGGAGAGCTGCTGGGGCCACTGGCTCCAACACCCACACCTTCTGCCCTGGCTGGAACTCAACCAGAACAGCCTTTTGGTCATGCCAAGCTTTCTGTAACTCTTGACTGGCCTCCAGGTTTTTGGATGCTCTTTCCATGTACTCAGCCATCCTGGAGCGGAGACCAAGTACATAGTCCACAAAATCTAGCTTAGGCTTTTTGAGAGGTAACTCCCATCCTTCCTTCACCAGAGACAATGGACCCCTCACAGGGTGGCCAAACAAAAGTTCAAAAGGGCTGTAGCCAACCCCCTTCTGTGGGACCTCTCTGTAAGCAAAGAGCAAGCAGGGTAAAAGGATGTCCCATCGTCGCCTAAGCTTCTCAGGTAACCCTTTTATCATTCCCTTGAGGGTCTTGTTGAACCTTTCAACAAGCCCATTGCACTGAGGATGATAGGGTGTGGTAAACTTATAGTTTACCCCACACTCTTTCCACACTGCCTTTAAGTATCCAGACATGAAGTTGGTACCTCTGTCTGGAAGAACCTCCTTTGGAAAGCCCACTCTTGAGAAAACTGCAAGAAGGGCCCTTGCCACAACAGGAGCTGTTGTGGTCCTCAGGGGAATTGCCTCTGGGTACCTGGTGGCATGATCCACTACCACCAGTATAAATCTGTGCCCAGATGCTGTTTGAGGATCCATGGGACCCACAATATCTATTCCAACTCTTTTAAAGGGTACCCCCACCACAGGTAGTGGTATCAGGGGGGCCTTTGTTGTGCCACCTGACTTACCACTGGCTTGGCAAGTGACACAGGAGCGACAAAGCTCCTTGACATTTTCTGACATATGAGGCCAGTGAAAGTGAGGAACAAGCCTGTCCCAAGTCTTGTTCTGTCCTGCAAAGGGAATATCATGGGCCAAGGTAAGAAGGAGTGGTGTGGCTCACTGGTTAGAGGCAGCAGACCTGTACGCAGAGAATGGCCCGGGACCAGGGTTCAATTCCCGACGCGGCAGGGTCTTAGACCAGGGTCAACGGACTCGATAATTCTCGCCTCAGTGCCTACTCTAACCAGGGAGCACACTCGGCAACTCTGGGCATTAAGTTTGCCTCATCTCTACAACGGCCCCCCACAGATGCCGGGGATGCCTGGTTTCACCCTGGAGATACCCAGAAAGGGACCATCTCACAGGGAAAACCAGGACGGGTTCCCCAGCGGTCTATAGCGCCAGGACACTCAGGTAGAGTAACAGTGCGCTTTACAAGTATCCCACATTTACATCTACAAGGAAGCCCCTAAATGGCAAAGGTATGACCAACCTCCTGGTGGCACCAGGCTTGGGGTCTCTAGCCTCTGAATAAAGGAGCCCATCATCCCAATACACTCTATGGGTACCTTGAGCATTCCCAGCAGCCTCAGCAGCAGCTTGCTGTCTGAGGGGTTCAAGGGAAGGACAATCTAATTGGTCCTGCCTCAGGTCTGCCCTTGAGGGTCCCCCTATCCCCAGAAACTCAACCTGATCAGGTTCAAGTTCTTCAGGGACAGTCTCCTCTTGGACTGCAGAATCAGCCTCCTGTGAAGTCTGATCCTCAACCTGGGGCAAGTGGGAAGGCACAGCCTTAACCCTTTTGCTCTTCCTCTTGGATTGTGGTTGGTCTATAGTTTCAAGATCCACCACAGGTTCAGGTAGGCACTTCTTTGCCTGAGGTCTGGTTACAGCAAGGACATGTGCTGATATCCCTAGCATTTCTGCATGAGTCCTGTACTCCACCTCTGACCAAACTGAGTTCTCTAGATCAGTGTTTCCCACACTGTGGTCCGCGGACCCCCAGGGGTCCGTGACACATTCCCAGGGGGTCCGCAGGCAACAGTTTTAAAAGCACAGAGACATTTCTTGTATAATTAGCAGCTTTCCAGCAACAATAAAAGCGTCAAGAGAATGCCAGTGATTAATGTAGCTGCTGGAGAGCAGGAGAGTTTTGTTCAGTGGCAGCTTTGATTTAACTAATGTAGCACAGAGGGTTAATGTGCTTACTGCAAAGAACGTGTAACATACATCTTAAAAAGCAGCATTTTATGTGCCTAGGTTCCTGGTTACTGCTTTTGTCACAGAGATTCTTTTGTTACTGTGCACTTCATAAGTGACAATCGTAATTAAGCAGAGGGACCTATAAACTGTCTTCAAAGAACTGCTTGCAAACTGCATGGTACCAGTTAGTAACTTATATTTTGTCCCAGTTATTCATTATCCTGATGCTGCTAAAAAGATAGATTTGGGTGGAAATATATTTTTAATGTTAAAGTCAATGCTAGCCACTGTGTTATGCTCTGAATCCTGAGTTTGTGCTTTTCCAGACCAAGCACTCTTTAACATTTTATATACACACTGATTTACATGTATGATTCAATGTCTCTATATGTGTGTGATGTAAAGTGCTCTGACATCCTACAATGGTATGAGAGATGCTACAAAACAAATGAAATACATGTGACAGAGGGCTATTACTTCAATATAAAATACTAAGGGCCAGATGTACGATCTGTTTTTATGTGCGTGAACGGGTTTGCGAACCCGTTTGCGCATGCAAAAACCTATTGGGCCATGTACATAGCCTATTTCGCGAGGCGCAATTTGTTTGCGACTCTCTAAATAGGTTTTGCAACTTGCTATTTGGAAGGGGCATTCCCTTCCAAATAGCGAGTCTGAAAACCATGTACAAATGTTTTGCGGTCGCAAAACAGTCACAATTACCACCTACTTCAAGTAGATGGTAATGCATTCGCAAATGGGAAGGGGTCCCCAGGGACCCCTTACCCTTTGCAAATGCATGCTAATTTTTTTTTTTTTGGTCAGGCATGGTCCCAGGGACCTCTGCCTGCCCTTAGAAAATGAAACGAAAACATTTAATTTTCTTTTTTTTTAATGCATGGTAAACAGGCTGCATTTTTTTTATAAAACTTCTTTATTTAAAAGCAGTCCGAGACGTGGTGGCCTGCAGAGCCCAGCAGGCCACCATCCCAGGGAGGGCTGGCATTCCCAATGGGCTCGCAAATTGCGGGAGGCTCATTAATATTAATGAACCTCGCAATTTGTGACCCCATTGGTAATCCCAAACAGTGTTAAACACACTGTTGTACATTTCATTTAGCGACTCGCAATTTGCCACTCGCAATGTGTCGCCAATTGCGAGGCGCTAAATGAAATGGTCGTACATCTGGCCCTAAAATCCTAAGTACTTTGAGTATTTGTTTTGTGTGCACACGTGTGTATTTGTTTTTGAATAACTGTTTTAATGTTTGAAATTTAACTCATACAAATTGATTGGGGGTCCCCGGCTTCCAGTGGTGACTCAATGGGGGTCCTCAGGAGTCAAACGTTTGGGAACCACTGCTCTAGATCATTGCCCAACAGACAGTCTACTGGCAGGTCTGCACTCACAACAACTTTCTTGAGGCCAGTTACCCCTCCCCAGGAGAAGTTCACAACAGCCACACTATGTGTAGTAGTGGCATTGCTTGCATTGGTCACTAGGTAATTCTCACCTAGTACACTTTGTCCAGGGTCTACAAAGTTAGGTGTCACCATAGTGACACTGGCACATGTGTCCCTGTAGGCCTGAGCCAGTTTCTCATTAATTAAAGGCGTCTGTCTATACTTGCCCAAGTTACTGGGACTCATAGTAGTGGGCATGGCTATGTCCACATCATAGAGCAGAACTGCCTGAGTAGGGATTCTGACTAGGCCAGACTCCATCTCAGTACCCAGGGTCAACCCTACTATACCCTTAGGTTGTGTACCACCACTGCTGACTGTACTAGGGGGTGCAGGTGCTTTAGGAGCTGCAGTGGTTGGAACTGGATTTTTCTTGGTGCATTCACTCCCCCAGTGGGAAGTGGATTTACAAGTATTGCACCAAGGTTTCTTTGGGCCATCATTCTTCTTCTTCTTGTTACCATTTTGGGAACCACCCTCCTTATTAGAATTTTGTTTGGCCTGAAGAAGACTTTTGGTCTTTTTCTTTATCTTTCTTATCCCCACCCTTCTGGTCTGTTTTCTTCTGGTCACCACCATGGTTCTGGAGTTTCTGCTTAATCCTTGTTCTGACCCATTTGTCTGCCTTCTTTCCCAATTCTTGGGGAGAGGTCAGATCAGAGTCAATACGGTATTGATGCAACAGCTGATTCTGACAGTTATTAAGAATCTGCTCGCTCATTATAAGATTGTACAATCCTGTATAATCTGAGACTTTACTTCCTTGCAGCCAACCCCCCAGAGCCTTAGTGGCACAATCAACAAAATCAGCCCAGTCCTGAGTCTGAGCTTTTTGGGTATCTCCGAACAACAACCTGTATTGCTCAGTGGTTAGGCCAAACCCTTCAATAAGAGCACTCTTCAGGACAGAGTCGTTTTTGGCATCCTTAGGTCTAACTGTGAGGAGCCTATCCCTCCCTTTCTCAGAAAAAGGAGTACCATAAAATTGCAGCCCACTGTTCTTGAGGAACCTGCTGTACCATGCAGGCTCTCCCCAGAGCAGTCATCCATTTGTGGATGTCATCCCCTTCCTTGTAGGGGGCTACAATCTTTGTCAGGTTTCTATTATCATAGGACCTGTCTTTCTCTCTAGGAATTATGCTGCCACCAGTGGAATCTAATCCACTCAACTTTTGTTCTCTTGCTAAAGCAAGTTTAGCTTTAGCCAGGGCTACCTCTTCCCTCTCTATCTGGAGTTGGACAGCCCTAATTCTGGCCCTATGCTCTTTTCTCTGGGGGGAAGTCATTCCACTTTGAGATTCCCTTGAGGCACTAGAAATATGAGAATCCCTTGAGGAGGATCTCAACCTTCTATTACCTGAGGGTACTATGTTATAGGATCTGGGGAGGTGCTCACCCTCTCCATTCCTATGTAGGCCCAAGTTGGGGTGGTTAAGCCTCCCCACTAGTACCTGGTTTGTCCTCTGATCTTGATCTGAATCTTCATTAGTATCTGATTCAGGTTCCTCCTCTAAGTCTGGGGAGTTCTCAATCTCAGGGGGGTTCACTCCATCTCCTGTATCTAAGGGAGCTGCACTCGCCTTATCTAAATCATCCTTCTCCAGGATGGCTATCAGGATGGGAATGGTAGGGTTCTGACCCTTTTTCAGCCCCCTTGAAGTGCACAAGGCACTCGAGTCTCTGTGGCTGAGGTTGTCATAGCTGGAAGGTGCCTTGGTAAGGTCAACCATCACAGGTGAAGAGCTGGAAGCTCCCTCTGTGCCAGCCATGACTGCTAGTGAGGTGTAAGTGGTGCACATACCTACACTAAGTGTTTTCCTACTGTACCTTGCTAGTGAGTTGTAGGCAGGGTGTGCTAAGCCCTTTGATCTACAACTACTAAGTTCAGTAGAACTTAAATATGCTAAGCTTTGTTTATATGTACCTAAGGTACTTAATGTGATCTTTCAATTTGATAAAAAGATTGCAATGGTAAAACAACAGCAAGCTCAAATCCGCACCGCTGCTCACCAATGTGAGAAGTTGGCCTGATATAGGATGTCTCCAATTCTGGGGGCACCTTGTATCAGTCCAAACAATCCCTTATGGTGATGGTTGTAAGTCAACCTTATAGACAAGCTATCCTAAGGGTAGCATGGACTAAGCAGCCTTAAAGGCTTAACTCAAGAGGTCGTGTTAAGCAAGCTGTTTTACCAATCACAATCCTGTAATATCAAATGAAAGGACACCACACAAGTTATATATTATAAAAATATATGTATTTATTACTAGAATAATCCTCTGTACTATTTATGAGTGCAGAGGCACAAGCGTTTAAACAAAAGCACAGTTAAACATATAAAAGTTGCACAATTATGGATGAGGCCCAGGGGCCACGCAAACCATATATTAAAAAAGTGGTATAAGGGGGGCGTGGCCAAGATGGCGGCGGAGTAGGACGCTCTTCCGAGCCGCTCCGGCGCCGATCCGACAAAGCATCTTATAGCACGGTCCTGAGGGAGCGATTTCACTTCAAAAGTGCTGCGGAAGTCCCCCTGGCATAGCGGAGAGGCTTGGTGCCGTTGGTGGGGCGGAGAGACCTCTGGATCGACCACGGGGCCGACTGAGCTCTGAGGCCTGCACGTCCCCGGCCTTTCTTGGGTCTGGCGGCCGTTCTATGAAGAGGGCGGAGCTCCTGAGATCCCGCCTGGAAGCTCCGGAGCTGGCTGAACGTGGAGAACCGCACTGAATCGGCGAGGCGGCAGATCTAGCTGCCGGTGTGGCTTGGAGTCATCTAGCTGTGGCGTGGAGTGGGCCCACGAGGTTTGGAGGCGGAGGTTTAACGGCGCCCGGCGGTGTTCGACGAGAGGAGGCCCGAGACATCTGAACGCCGGTGACGGAGCAGACTGGACAACGGCTGTGGCCTTGAGCGTGACTGGTGGTGGAGAACGGTGCCAGATCGGCGAGCTCCGGTGAGGCCAGATTTGCGCATGAGGAGGACGCGGCCTACGGGATAGCGGCAGCATTCCTGCATGGCCGCCATTGGAATTTGGGCCGGACGCAAGCTTGCGTTTTACCCTGGCCGCCGATGACGCCTACGGTACGAAGTCCCGGGCTGCTGTGTGGGCCGTGAGCGTTTTTTCGGAGGTACTACGGCCTATAGTTCGAGGCTTGGTCGCTGGGATCACGGGCCTCGGTTCTGGACTGGGACGAGCGGCAGGGCCCGCCATCTTGTTTGGCCGCGTGGCGCTTGGGTGGAGTGCCACTTGCCGCCATGTCTAACGCGCTGCGCAAGGGGCGCCCGGGGAAGGATGGCACTTCGAAATCTTCCCAGCAGCCGGCATCCCCAGGGGCTAGTGGTTCCTCGAAGCAGTCGGACGATGAGGCGCCGGTGACGAAGGCTTTTATGTCCGAACTCTTTGCCTCCATTAAGGAAGACATCTCCGAGCTCCGCGCGCAATTGGCCTCCGATCTGCGGGAGGTGCGGAGGGACGTGGATGGTATAGGCGAGAGGGTGGCGACTCTGGAGGACCATGATTTAAGTATGGCCAACGATGTGCACTTGTTGCAGCAGGATATCATCCGCCTCACCGAGCAGAACCTGGACTTGCAGACGCACACGGAGGACTTAGAAAATCGTTCCCGCAGGAACAACATCCGTATCCGAGCTGTGCCCTGGGATGGTGAGGCAGGCGATCTGCGTGGTTATGTCCAAGAACTGTTCCTCCAGATACTGGATGAAGAGGATGTGCGGGAAATTCGAATGGACAGGGTGCACAGAGTGGGGTTGCCCAGACGAGGGGGGGGCCCCCTCCCGACATTCTTGTCTGTGTCCATGACTTTCAGGTGAAAGAGCGTATCCTCCGCAAAGCCAGGGCAATCACGTCATTGCAGTTCAGGGACCATCGCCCTCAGCTATATCAAGATTTAGCGGCCTCCACACTACGGAAACGAAGGGAGTTCCGCCCAGTGACTGCTTTTTTGAGGGAGCGTGGCATCGCTTACTCCTGGGGACACCCATTTCGAATCATCTTTCGGTGGCAGAACCGGCTCGCACAGATTCGCTCGCTCCAGGTGGCGAAGGACCTCCTGGGCCTGGAGGATGTGCCGCCCTCGCAGGAAGCAACTGCCTCCCCGTCTCGGAGGCGCCACCGCTCGTCTTCCTGGCACAGGGTGGGCGCTTCCCCTGATCGGCGGCGACCGGACCTCACTACCAGCCTGCAGGAGCGGGGCAACGCGGTGGCATCGGTGGCTTCGGCTACATTAGCTGACACGCAGCAAAGCTCTGGAGCAGCGTGACCTCTTCTTGCTGATGGATCGACGCCGGAGGGGCTCTGGCCTCCTGGTCTGGGGGTATGGATGTACTTTTGGAGGAGACACCCTTGACCGGGGCCATGGGGGATACCGTGTTGGTCCCCCGGACCTACTTCCTGAAAGGAAGGCCCCTTGCGGATTCTGGACTTCTGGACACGATGAGTACTGTATTTGCTTTCACATTTTTGCCTTTGTTCTTGCTAGTGGTTGTTTTTCGAATGGGGGGGTTGGAGTTGGGGAGTTTGGGGTGTTGGGGGGGGTCCCATGACGGTGGGAAGGTGGGACTGATGGATGGATGGCTGCTGGTGTGCGTGCGAGTTGGCATTGTGGATAGAATTGCTGTGGTTGGATGGCGAGTTTTGGGTTGTGCTGGGGGGAGAGCGGCGGACCCCTTGGATATCCCTTGGAACAGGGGCTGTCTGTATGTGGGGAGGGGGACAATTGGAGTGACAGGAGAGATTTTTGGGGTCCATTTCTGTAATGCCGATTAGCATAGGGACATGGAACATTAAGGGCATGAATTCACCACAGAAGAGACAGAAGGTGTTGAAATATGTGGTGGATCATCACCTTGATATAGTGGGGTTGCAAGAAACCCACTTAGCACGGAAGGATGAGATGCGGCTGCGACATAGGGCTTATCCCATTATCTATAGGTCTTCCGCCGCTACGAAACACAGGGGGGTGGCCCTCCTTTTCCGAGCTGCGCTGCACTTTCAACCTATGGAGGTGCGTCACGATAAGGAAGGCCGTTGGTTGATGGTCAAAGGGCTTGTTCAGGGCCGACTATGCACTTTTGTGGTGGTGTATTTACCCAACGTAGGCCAGAACAAGTATTTACAGGATTTGTTGTTGAAGGTTGGAGACTTTGCGGAGGGTCATCTGTTCTTGCTGGGAGATTTTAATCTGGTGTGGGACAAGGATATGGACAGCTCAGGGGGGCATAGGGCGGGCATGGGGGTGTTTTCTGCTTCGACACAGTGGGAGATGGGGGAGCTGGGGCTGGTTGATGGCTGGCGTTTTTTCCACCCTTCTACAACGGATTACACATTCTTCTCCCACGTGCATCATTCCTATTCCCGTTTGGACTCCATTTTCCTTAGCCAATCTCTGCGCGGGGACGTGGTAGATGCCGCCATTCTTCCAATATCTGTTTCGGACCATAGTCTCTTGGTGCTTAGCCTCCGTTGGTCGCCGCCCGGTGCGTCGCAACGGAAGTGGTATTTCCCGGCGTCGGTGATCAGGGACGATACGTCTAATAACGCCTTGCGACTTGCCATCAGAGAATTCTTTGACCTTAATCCCCCGTCGGACACCTCACTGTCGACCACATGGGACGCCTTTAAAGCTACGATCAGGGGCACATGTCTGGGTCTCAACTCGCAGCTTAACGCCCTGCGGAGGAAGGAACGTGAGGCCTTGGAAGCGGAGGTGGTCGAGCTCGAACGTGCTCATCAACTCAACCCCTCGAGGGTGACCCTCCGCCCGCTGACAGCAGTGAGGGGCAAACTAAGGGCGCACTATGCCAATAGGGCAGAGCTTGGCAGAGTTTTGCGACTGGGGCAACAATCATATTCATGCGGTAACAAGGTGGGTAGGCATCTGGCGCGGCAGCTGCGGGATAGGAGGGAGCGGGAATACATAGGAGGGATCAGAGATACTGCAGGTGTGCTGCAACATCGGGACGGAGCGAAGGCGGACATTTTTGGACGCTTTTACGCCGAGTTGTATACGGGTGACAACCTGGATGCAGATGCACAGAGAGAGTTCTTGCGACCTTTGCCGTTACCTCGAGTGTCTAGAGAATGGAACGATTTATTGGAGGCACCAATTTCTAGAGAGGAGGTTCTCTCCGCCATCAAAAATTTGAAATTACACAAGGCCCCGGGTCCGGATGGTTACACTGCGGTTTTTTACAAGACATATGCTACCGAGCTGTGTGATTTTCTAGTGGCTCTCTTTAATGATATGGCGTCGTCCGGCATAACCACAGGGACTCTGGCCGAGGCGGTGATCACCGTCCTGCCGAAACCAGGGAAGGACCCGGAGCACTGTGCTTCGTTTCGCCCCATAGCCTTACTTAACATTGACGCAAAACTATACTCGGCGATCCTGGCGAGCTGCCTACAGGATCTGATGCCGGCGATTATCCACCCAGACCAATCTGGCTTTATTAAAGGTCGCCAGACCCACGATAATACCCGTAGAGTGGTTCACCTCATCGAAAAGGCGGACAGGTTCCGCATTCCGGCTGTGCTTGTGGGCCTGGACGCGGAGAAGGCCTTCGACCGAGTGGATTGGGGCTTTCTGTTTAATACATTGATGGCCTTCGGCTTTTCTGACAAATTCATCACCATGGTAAAGGCAAACTTTTGCAGCCCACGCTCGAGAGTAGCAGTGAATGGCCACCTGTCGGCCTTCTTCCCACACTCGCAGGGTACCAGACAGGGATGTCCCCTCTCTCCCCTGCTGTTCGCGCTCAGTATTGAGCCGCTGGCGGTGGCGGTAAGGGAACATGAAGGCGTGAAAGGCATACCGTTCACGGGAGAGCAACATAAAATCTCACTCTTCGCGGACGACATCCTGCTCTCGGTGGCGGATCCGGCTGGTTCCTTGCCCTGCGTTAGGGAGGTTTTACTTGAATTTGAGGATGTGGCGGGATTTAAAGTAAACTCTGTGATTTATACGCATTGTTTAGCCAGACTTGCTTATAGCATTTAGAAAAGCTGTGCATTGCTTTCACTTAATTGAATTTGTAATTGTGCCCGTGTTCCAGCGCCAGCTCGCACTTCCCGGTCCTGTTGTTTATCTCCCCGTCCATTTTGTTATGCCTGCAGCCCGTCCCTCCCCCTACGCTCCCACCTCCCCCTCCCACCCACAAGATACCAGGGACGTCTCAGCTGTGGAACCTCTGTGACTTGCCTGACTTCGTGTGAGGCGGCCGCTCCACCCTCCCTCCTGGATCCATAGCGCTGCGTGTGGTATCGTAGCGCTGCTCCCCCACCTCTGGCATAATTGTTTTCTCACTAATTGGATCTGCAACCGCTCTGCCTGCGTAGCGCTCAGCATTACTCTGCTTTTATGGTGCTTTCTATGTGAACTGTAATTTATACGCATTGTTTAGCCAGACTTGCTTATAGCATTTAGAAAAGCTGTGCATTGCTTTCACTTAATTGAATTTGTAATTGTGCCCGTGTTCCAGCGCCAGCTCGCACTTCCCGGTCCTGTTGTTTATCTCCCCGTCCATTTTGTTGTGCCTGCAGCCCGTCCCTCCCCCTACGCTCCCGCCTCCCACCTCCCCCTCCCACGCTCCGCCCCCTCCACTATCCTTTTAAGGCCGATGAGCCAACGCGCAGCGTCCACGCGCTACGGCCGCGCCGAAGGTGCGCCAAAGGTAAGCCCGTCTACGCCCGTCCACTCCAAGGCCGCGCCCAGCGCCATACCCCCTGGTCCATGCAATGCCCTGCCCTCCCGCATAACATACAACGCTTCCACCCTCCTAGCCCTTAACCCCGGCCGACTCCCCAACTGCGCCCAAGCCGCTCCTGGACACAACCATGGACCCTTCACATGCTACTCCTGCAAGTTCGACGGCACCAAGATAAACTCCTCATCCACGATCGCACAACAGATACCTGACCCCAACCACCTAAAATGCATCCTGCTCAACACCCGCTCAGTCCACAGACACGCCATCGACCTCTGGAACCTACTAGACACCATTTCTCCCGACGTCGCCTTCCTAACAGAAACATGGATGAACGCCTCATCAGCCCCAGACATCACCATTGCCATCCCGGAAGGATACAAGATCATCCGTAAGGACCGCACCGACCAAACAGGAGGAGGCATCGCTATCGTCCATAAGAACTCCATCCGCATCTCAACCAGCTCAGACGCCAACCTTGCCAGCGCCGAACACCTTCACTTCCAGATCCACACCGACCCCAAGACCACACTCAGAGGCACACTCCTCTACCGACCTCCAGGACCCCGCGCACAATTCAGCAACGTTATCACTGACTTTATCACCCCTCACGCCCTCCCCTCCGAGGAATACATTCTACTGGGAGACCTCAACTTTCACCTGGAAAAGAGCAATGACAGCAACGCCACCACCCTTCTGGACAATCTCGCCAACCTCGGACTCAAACAACTTGTCACTACGCCCACCCACTTCGCAGGTCGCACACTCGACCCTATCTTCACCTCCAGCAAACATGTCTCCTTCAGTCACACCACTATTCTCCATTGGACGGACCACAGCTGCGTACACTTTACCTACAATAAGACCACAACTCACAACCATCCTCAACCTACTCTGCGAAGAAACTGGAACAAAATCACCATCGACCAGATCTCCTCATCGCTTCTTCAAAACCCCCCTGCCCATTCCTCAAACCCCGACCAAGCAGCAATAAACCTCACCCAATGGCTATCCAACAGCGCCGACATCCTAGCACCGCTGAAAAAATGTCAAACCAAACTAGGCAGCAAAAACGCCTCCTGGTTCAACGATGATCTTAAGAAATCAAAGAAACTCTGTCGCTCCCTCGAGAAGGCCTGGAAAAAAGACCCAAACACCAGCACCAGGGACGCCTTCAAAAACGCCACCCGCATACACCACCAACTTATCCGATCTGCCAAGAAAGCCGCATTCAAAGACCGACTAGACAACAACGCCCACAACAGCAAGGAATTATTCAACATCGTCAAAGAATTTACCAACCCCTCAGCCAACTCCAATGACATCACCCCCTCTCAAGCCCTCTGCGACTCCCTAGCTTCGTTCTTCCACAACAAAATCGCAGACATCCATAACAGCTTCGACAACTGACCCGGAGACCAACCCACCCAACCTTCTGCAGGACCTTCACCCCCCTTGAACATCCTTAATGACTGGAACCCAATCTCCACTGAGGACACCATTCGCCTGATGAACTCCATCCATTCAGGATCCCCTCAGACCATTGCCCTCACCACATCTTCAACAAAGCAGACTCCATCATAGCACCACACCTCCGAGACGTCATCAACTGCTCCCTCAAATCCGGCACCTTCCCAGAAAGCTGGAAACACGCCGAACTCAGCGCCCTTCTGAAAAAACCCACAGCTGACCCCACCGAACTCAAAAACTACCGCCCCATCTCGCTCCTCCCATTCCCGGCCAAAGTCATCGAGAAAGCTGTCAACAACCAGCTCGCCGCCTTCCTCGAAACCAACAAATCCCTCGACTCCTCACAGTCCGGCTTCCGAGCCAAACACAGCACTGAAACCGCACTCATCGCAGCAACAGACGACATTCGAACTCTACTGGACAATGGAGACACAGTCGCCCTCATCCTCCTCGACCTCTCCGCAGCCTTCGACACAGTCTGTCATAGCACCCTTCTACAGCGCCTCAGAAACATCGGAATCCAAGGAATAGCACTGGAATGGATCACCTCGTTCCTCACCGGAAGAACCCAGAGAGTACGCCTCCCACCATTCCACTCAGAGGCCACTGAAGTCATCTGCGGCGTACCACAAGGATCCTCACTCAGTCCCACCCTCTTCAACGTATACATGAGCCCCCTCGCGGCCATCGCACGCCAACACAACCTCAACATCATCTCCTACGCTGATGACACTCAACTGATCCTATCACTCACCAAAGACCCTAACACCGCCAAAACCAACCTACATGAAGGAATGAAAGATGTAGCCGAGTGGATGAAGCACAGCCGTCTGAAACTTAACTCAGACAAAACAGAAGTCCTTATCTTAGGTACCTCCCCCTCCGCCTGGGATGACTCTTGGTGGCCAGAGGCCCTTGGAAAAGCACCCATCCCGACGGACCACGCACGGAACCTGGGCGTCATCCTGGACTCCTCACTCTCTGTGAACAGACAAGTCAACGCCGTTTCATCATCTTGCTTCAACATTCTTCGCATGCTCAAAAAAACATTTCGCTGGATCCCCACCGAAACCAGAAAAACGGTCACCCATGCACTGGTCACCAGCCGCCTAGACTACGGAAACACCCTATACGCAGGTATCACTGCAAAACTCCAGAAAAAACTCCAACGCATCCAGAACGCATCAGCCAGACTCATACTAGACATCCCACGTAAAGACCACATCTCTAATCACCTGAAAAACCTCCATTGCCTCCCCGTCAATAAGAGGATTACTTTCCGCCTCCTAACCCACGCACACAAAGCACTTTACGAACTTGGACCCGAGTGCCTCAACACACGACTTTCCTTCTACACCCCCTCCCGCCAACTACGATCCTCCAACCAAGCGCTTGCTACTGTACCTCGCATCAATAAAACCACCATGGGAGGTAGATCCTTCTCCTACCTCGCAGCTAAAACCTGGAACTCACTCCCCACTCACCTTCGTCTCACTCAGAACCACCTAGCATTCAGAAAGCAACTTAAAACTTGGATATTCGACAAGTAATTCCCCACCCTTCTTCAAGCGCCTTGAGACCCTCCGGGTATGTAGCGCGCTATATAAATCTTTGACTTGACTTGACTTGACTACATCAGTACCCCCACGGGTACCACGCTGAAGGTCTGGGACACCTTGGCTAATGATGAGCGGTGGACAACCTTCCCATCTCCGTTCACGCCGTTGCATTTCAACCCGGCCTTTCCGCCGGCGCTTACCGAGGGGCCCTTTGACGCATGGAGAGAGGGTGGGTGTAGGGCACTACTCCACCTGTTTCATGGCTCTGACCCTTTGACCTTTACTAACTGTGTGCGGGACTATCAGGTGCCGCAGACTGATAGGTATCGGCATGTCCAATTGCTGCATTGGGCCACGTCACCAGGAGTGCTGGAGGCAGCTACGAGACCTCCCTCGAAATTTGAGGCTTTTCTGCTACGAACGTCTACCATGAAGGGAGCCATCTCCTTCCTATATCAATTACTGCTTCAATCTGAACTGTCACCTAGGCCACGTTATATGGAGCAGTGGGAGGAGATGATGGGAAGGGATGTAACCAACGCCGAATGGTCAGCGCTTTGGAGGGATATGAATCAATTTAACCACTCGACCCACTTACGGGAAGCTCACTTGAAGACTCTCATGCAATGGTATATGTGTCCGACTCGGCTCCACCGTATCTACCCGACTGCCTCGGATAAGTGCTGGAGGGGATGTGGACTTCTGGGGGACTCCCGCCACATTTGGTGGGATTGCCCGGTGATTAGGCCGTACTGGGATGAAATTCTTTCCCATATCAAAGATATCCTTCAATATCCTATAGAGGACTCTATGGCCTTTGTACTATTGGGTCTGCGGGACCCCGGTCTTGAACACCAGACGCGCTCGGATAAAAAGATTCTGTGGCTGTGCATGGGGGCAGCCAAGCTCACACTGGCGGCGGCATGGAAACGGAAGGAGGCACCAGCGATATCCCTGTGGCACGCGAGACTTTGGAGGCTTTTGAGCCTGGAAAGAATGGCGGACATCTTCCTCGGTAATTACAAGAACTTTAAACACGTGTGGGGTCCCTTGGTGACCTTCCTATCTACTGGCTTGCCTTCGGCTGTTTGCCCAGCATCACTGAGATCTTTACACCTCTTCCAAATTTAGTATGCCTGCTGAATGAACGTGGTATGTGTGCGTCACCGTCATGGGGGGGGGAGGGGGGAGGGGCTGGGGAGTTGCATTTTCTCTTTCTTTTCCCCTGTTGCAACCAAGGTGCCTATCTTCGCCGGTTGGTGAATTTCCATGGGTTTGTGTAGCCTGAAGACCTGCTTGCTATGGAACATTTTGATTTCTCAAGACTCAGCACCAATGAGACTTTTTCTTATCGCTTTTTTTTTGCAGGTACCTGGACTGATTCTTTGATCCTTTTCCTTGCGATGTAGCGTCATCACCGTTTTAATTTGCTTTTTTCCCCCTGTGTGGGGACATGTGCGGCACCTCGGTGCTACTTTCTTGTGTCTTTCCTTTGTGTTATATGCAAAATAAAAATTTTACAAAAAAAAAAAAGTGGTATAAGTATCACTAATCGAACAGTGGTTAGGCCTAGGGCCTAGGGAATCGCTGGGAGCAGTCGGGGCAAGCAATGCTGAAGTCGGGAAAAGCCCGCGGGATTCGGGTGCAGCGCTTAAAGCGCAGGCATGCACCAATGCAATGTCAATGGTGCGTAAAAGTTATAAAGTTACTGTAAAAGGACACTTCCGCTTAACCTAGAAGGATGAAACTTTAGACACATACACTAGAGGTGTGTACCAGTGTGGGAAGACTGGCGTTGCTGAGTTACCTCACCCACAGGAAGCGGGTGCACAGGTGCGAAGTAGTGTCGGGTTTCGTCACGCAGGTTGATGGTGCCTGAAGATGAAGATGCTGCAGGCGTTGTGAAGAGAAGTGTCCGGTGTGATCCAAGGGTCGATCGAAGATATAGATGATCTGAAAGCAGAGGGGACAGAGTCTGGGTCACTCAGCAGTGACCAAGGTGGAACCAGGAAGGAACCAGGCAATGTCGGGCGCAATCAGGTCGATGACGGGAAGCTTGTCTCCGCTGCCACGTGGACTCTGGGGCACCGAGGGCATCCAGGAGTGGATCACGAGCTGTCCCACGCAGGCTCTCGCTGTCGGCGGTGTCGGCTTCCGGATTGGAGCAAACAACTCTTGGTAAGCGCAACCCACGCAGGATTCGAAGATCGCTTAATACTCGGATCAGGAGGGTAAGAGTGGGTGCTCCTTTTCAGGGGAGCGAGGGCAAGTCTGGAGCAACCAGACTCACAAGGTAGATTTCAAAGTTTGTCGGTACAGGGGCCAGAAGCCAACGGGCAAGTGACCAGACCAAGGCAATGAGCCAAAAGATGCAGAAGGGCCCCACGCAGCACTCGGTGAGTGTAGAGGGGTGAACTTCGGTGAAAGAGAGGCTCAGGGCTGGGGCTTCGTAAACCTCAATGCACAGCTTCGAGAGTCACTCGGGGGCTGCACGGTCAACGTCTCGTGGTCTTTCCAAGATGGCGGGCCCCACGCTTCAGGTCGCCTCCATGGGTCTCAGCTCTGCAGGGACTGTGGATCGGGCTGTTAGAAGGCAGGCACGCTGGGTCTTGTTGAACTCTGTCGCTCGAGTTCTGGCAGGAACTGCAACAAAGCAAACGTCGAGGTGCTGGATGGTGCCTGTTTGCACAGGGTGGTCACTCCTTGACCACAAGGGAGATTCTTCAGTCTTCTACGTCGAGTAGGATGTCGAAGGGTCCAGAGTTTCGTTTCATAAGTTTCAGTCAGGATAATCTGGGTGCTTTGGCACTGCTCCCACTCTTATACCAATCTAGTGGGCTGGATTCCTGCTAGGTCCCTCCTATGGGTGGGACCCAGGAAGGGGGTGGTTACACCCCTTTCCCTTTGTCCAGGGTCGCGCTGGGACTGGGGCTGGTGTACCCCAGAACCGGTTTGACCGGATTATGCAAGTGGAAGCCTTGTGCGCCCCAGGCACTGTCTAGTTTCATTCAGCCCTCTCTGCCCCAATACACTATCTCCTGTCTGGGGAGGTGTAGCACCTCCCTGCGACAGGAAACCCTTTGTCCAGGCCTCCTCTGCCAAGTTTCGGTCAGCATCAGAAGGTCAGACTTGTGTCGGTGGCAGCAGCATCCATTTTGTGATGCTGAGGCTCTGGTTAGGATTAACCGCGTTTTAGTAAAGTAACATGTCTTCTCCCTCTAGAAGGGTGGAATGCTATCCCCGTCGACAGGACTGTCGAGGGGATAGTATTCCAAATTGTATGACACCTTACACAACATGTTTTGATAAAGCCAGACCAAAGTTAGCACATAACCGCGATGGATTATAATGCACTTAAGAGTATATGGTATGGCATTATCCCGGAACAGCTAAGGGAGTTGTTCCCGACAGCTGCAGACAGGCTCAGCTCATGCTCGAGCACCATCTCACGTTAAACCACGCACTCTGCCTCCAAGATTGATAAGGCCTGCCATAGGAGTGACTTATAGGTTTATATGTGTCCAGATATATAGGTTTAGATATAGGTATACTATATCTAAGCAAGGGGTGATTACACCAACTTGCCCCAGCTGAGTGATCAGCCAGTTGTGTCAATTTAAGAACCAGCCAGGGGTGGCAAAAGGTATGCTGCAGCCCCTGGTAGGCCTTGGATGCACCTATGTCCTTGGCACCTATAGTGCACTGTATAGGGGCTGACAGGGTGTCCAGTATCAAATTGGTTATGTACCTATAGTACATGTCTGTGAATTTAGTGAGAGAACAGCAGGCTGTGGGTCTGCTTAGCAGGCCCACGGCCACATTAAGTCGAAAACCAGTGAAGCAAAAAGCAAAAATTGGGGTGACCATAGGATAGCAGACCCTACTCTCCTACACAAAGTTTTTGCATTGCAAGATGGATCATAGGAAAAGAAATTGAAGTTTTGTATTTTAATATGTTTTGCTCATTTGCACTCTTAATCTTGCTTTAAAATTTCTCAGTCCATGTGGATTTTTAAGAGTTGGCTGTTCAGCTGACATCAGGAAGTCGTTTTTTATTATTGAAATGTAGTATTGTATGTTATGTTTACTTTTATGACATTAAGTTGTCGAAAAAAGTTTCCTGACTGACTGACTGAGTCAGTCAGAAAAGGTGAATCTAATATCTGGACAAATAGTTGTTATACACTGCTGGAAGGCCTTGTCTGTGGGATTTACCCATTGAATTGAAAACAACAATCCTACCAAGAGCAAATTCAGACTTTTGAGTGACATGATGTCAGAATTTTAATATGAGGAGGAGTATGTTGAGGGGGATCACTCTGGCTCCATGGAACAAGCCCTTGTGGAGGCCCTAGACGCAGGAGTGCAGCACTCGCGAACAAGGCCCTGGTCAGGGCCATAAAAACCACTGAAGCGTCACCTATGTAACTATGCCAAGGAGCAGGGCTGGCTCCCCAACCCAGGTACACGCCCCAGAGCCAGTGGGAAAGGGACTAGGTATCCCCACGCTGTGGACTTTGCAAAACTGGCCAAGTCAATGGCTACTGACCATGATTATGGAACTCCCACGAATGAAGCAACTATCACTGAGATTCCTCAGGAGGATGACAATGATACCTCCTTGGACCAGCTATCCGATCAAGAGGAGGCTCCTAGACCCTCTAAAAAGCAAGGAAGGAGTGTCTCGTTGAGATACCTTCTCAACCTAAACTCCTGACTTTCGAGCCGACGGAGATAGTGCATCCCAATTCCACGGACTGGCTCCTGCCTCAAGAGATAGCCAACTACGTTCAATCGCACCTTCGTCAAGTGTTTAACAAGGATGTGAGACCTGACCTGGCAGGCAAAGTAGCAGAGACACCGGAGGTGGACCCCTCTATGCTCACCTACCTTAAGTACTCTAAGGACCCTAAAAAGGGTATATACAGGGCATGGAGAACATGCCAGGACAAATTTTTGGCCATGGCAGGACCCCTCACGAAGATTCTAGAGCTAGGCTTCCGTGCCAATGAGTCCGCAATGGCTATCGATCCGGAGGAGTTGATTGGCTGGGCACAGAGAGTGGTCTGTCATCTAGGTAATGCAAACTGGGTAATGTCCAGTGAGCGCCGTCGCTCTATATTATTAAAATATATCGAACTCTCCTCCTCTGAATCAGGCCCCTTAGCCCAACGCCTATTCTTCGGCCAACCATTCTTAAAAGAGCTTACTAAGTTTGTCACCACTTTTAGTGGATTAGACAAAGCCCAGGGTTCTCTTAAACGGGCTTTCCAGATGGTTTTTGGCAGGGCTGGACGATACCGAGGGTGGTTGTTTGGCCGAGGATATAATCAAGGCGCCCAATTGGTCAGTTCCACCAGCAAAGAGGGGGCTATCAGGATTCCAATTACAACAACTCTTCCTTCTACCCGACCTATAGTGCCAAAAACAGATTCCGTAAAGGCAGGTACAGAGGTAATCAGAGGGGACAACAGGAGTCTGGAAATTCAGATGAGACTAATTCTTTGTAAGGAGGTAATTTCGGGGGTCAGGATACAGTATTTTCTCCGCAATTGGTGAATAATCTCGTAAGATGCATGGATCCTAGAGACAGTGCAGGGGTTCAAGATCGACCTTTACAACTCCCCGAGTCAGGTTCCCCCACCTCAAATGTATCTTTCCCAACAAGATCAGGACTTTATCTCAGAAGAAGTAGATTCTCTCCTTGGGAAAGGGGCAATAGTGACTACAGACCCTCATCCCCGCAGCTTTATCAGCAGCATCTTCCTTGTGGAGAAGAAGGGGGGTGGATCCAGGCTAGTTTTAAATCTAAAAGATTTCAATGGATAGGTAGTATATCGTCACTTCAAGATGGAGGGCACACATCTCCTGCGCGACCTCCTTCAAGAGGAGGACTGGCTACTACGTCTGGACCTGAAAGATGCATATCTGTCTGTTCCCATCTACGCACCGCATCGCCATTTTCTGCAGTTCCACTGGCAGGGAATTTGTTACGAATACAAAGTCCTCCCTTTCTGCCTTTCGTCAGCACCATAGTGCTTCACAAAACTCCTACGGCCAATGATGGAACCTTTGAGAGCAAAGGGTGTCCGTCTGATGATTTACTTGGACGACATCATCCTTATGGCTCGTTGCCCTCGTTTAGTGGTGACACATCTAGAATGGACGATCGATCTAATTCCAGAGCCTGGGGTTCCTTGTAAATCTGCAGATATCGATCCTAGTACCAGCCAAATAAATAGAGTTTTTGGGCTTCCAGATAGACTCTCGGAGTTGTGAGCTTCTCCTTCCCTCTCAGAAAGTCAGGTAGATCAAGAAAGAGTTGAGGTTGATTTTGAACAGGCAGATTGTGTCATTGAGGTTGGTAGCCCCGATAGTAGGACTTCTTGCCTCCACAATTCAAGCGATCTTTCCGGACCCCCTCCACTACCAAATACTTCAACGGCTAAAGATTCAGCATCTCTGGAAAGATCTCGGGTATGCAGATCAGATTGTATTCTGCATTATATTTGCATGGTGTTACATATATATGTAATACATTCATACTGCATATGTATTTCCATTTTTTTCCCTTCCCGTTTTCTGATTTGAGGAAATATCAGATACGGAGAATGGTGTTAAAGTGTATCCTTTACATGTTAGGTGCTGATAACAAGTAATGCAAGATGGAGGACATCAGTATGATTTAGCATCTTCCAAGGAGGATTTCGCGGTTCTTTGGTTCGGGAACCAGGGTCTTGCCCCGTTGGCCTACTGGTTGTTTCTTCTGGAGAAAGCTTTCGACTATACAAGATGGGTTCTTCAAGAGCAAGTTTCATGTTATGGACTTAACTGTTGAATTTGGTTCAAAGAAAGAGGACACTTTTGCCGTGTGCAGAGTTTATATAGGGGTATTCTCTATGGTTGATCCTGTGACATTAAAGTGTTCATGGGTATTGTAGTGTTTTATTTACTTTTTTCTTATTGGCTGCTGTGAGAAATACAGTAAAGAAATGTGAAGCATAATCCTCACCTCCGTGTCCTTAATAGAATTGAAAATTCTTGTTACAAATGTTTGCACATTTTTAATTGACATCCTTGGAGCAGGTAGGTGAATGTTAAATGTCCTAGTTAACCCCTTCTATGCGTCGGACGCGCGGGAGCTGTCGAACGCACAAGTGCTGCTGTGCGTCGGACGGCTCCCGCGCGTCCCACGCATTTGCACATGAAATCCCTGTGGTGCAGGCACCAGAGGGATTTCTTTTACTCCCCAAAGACTCGGGAGCTGAAGAAGAGCTTCCACAGCTCCCAAGGTCCCCCATCCCTGTTTCTGTGAAATGACGATCAGCAGGCACGTCATGCTGACGTTATTTCACAGAAACTGAAATGAGTGTTTGGCTCATTTCAGTTTCACTTTCTAAGTGCTCAGGGTGCTATCTCAGCCCCCTGAGCATGTAGAAAGACTGGAGAGGTATAATTGGAAAGGGGGCAATCACCAAGCAGGGCCCGTTCCCTCAACCTTCCTTCCCCCCTCACTGTGGTTCTTGTCTATCGCCCCCCTCAATCGATGCCTTCTTTTGTAGCCTCCATCCAGGAGTTGCTGGCCACCCTCGTGGTCAACAACTCCTCTGTGCTCCTTCTTGGTGACTTTAACTTCTGGCCAGGAGACCCTAAGGAAGATCTTTCTTCAAAAGACTTCTCTGTCACTCTTCAATGTCTGAACCTTACCTCTTATGTCACAGCCCGACCCACGTGCATGGTCATATACTTGACCAAATCTGGTCGTCTTGTCCCCTTGCTTTACCTCCCTCCATCTCTCCTTGTGTCTGGTCTGATCACTCTATTATTTCCTTTTCTGTTCACTTAGGTATGGTTGTCAAACCCTCTCCCCCTAAAAACCTTCTAGCCCGCAACTGGAACCAAACCGACCTTGATTCCCTTTCACTCTCTTTGGTATCCTCTGCTCCTGATCTTACTTGTCTCCCCCTTGAATCCCAGGCCAAAGCCATAAGTACATGGCTTGCTGCTTCGTGTGACCGTGTGGCCCCGCTTAAAAAGATCAAAGCGGTTCGTCCATACGACGCTCACAAATGGTTCTCCACTGAGCTCAAGGCACTAAAACTTGATCTCAGGTGGGCGGAACGCCTTTGGAGACGTCAGTATTCCCCTCCTCTGCGAGTTCAGTACAGACAACTCCTTACCAACTACAAAAAGCAGTCCTTAATGCCAAAACCTCTTACTTCACGGAGAGAGTATCGCTCTCCGTGAATAAACCTCGTGAAATCTTCTCTTTGGTTCGCAATCTTGCCACTTCGGATCGCTCCACCCCCAGCCTGGTTCCCTCCCAACCCCTCTGTCTGTCACTCAATAACTTTTTTATCGACAAGATTGCGAAAATTAAAGCTGACATTTCTACTGTGCCTCAGCCTACCCTCACCAGCCCTGCCACTCCCCCTTCTTCTTCCCTCTACACTTTCCCCCCTATCTCCCTTGACTTGTTTCACAACTACCTGTCTAAAGTTAAATCTGGCTCTCCTTTGGACGGTGTTCCTGCGCGTATCCTCAAAATCCTCTTCACTAATTGTCCTGGTCCTCCCCTCTCTTTTCTCAACTCCTCACTGGCCTCCGGTGCTGTCCCCTCTTCCTTTAAATCTGCTGTTGTCCTCCCTATTCTAAAAAAACCAGGTCTAGATCCTTCCCTTCCCGCTAATTTTGGTCCCATTTCCCTTCTTCCCTACTTGGGTAAGATCCTAGAGACCCACGTCACCTCCTGCCTCTCCTCATACATCGAGGACAATGGCCTTTTAGCTTCCCACCAGGCGGGCTTCCGCCCTGGCCATTCTACAGAAGCGGTGGTTCTAGCGGTCTTGGATGAACTCAAGGGCAAGGCAGATGTTAACCTTCCACAAGCCTTGGTGCTTCTCGACTTGTCCGCTGCGTTTGACACGGTCGACCATTCCATTCTTCTCGACCGTGTCTGCGCAGCGGGCATTCGGGGCGCGGCCTTCTCCTGGCTAGCATCCTTTCTTCAGGATAGGCATCAGGCTGTTCATCTCTCTGGCTTCTCTGCCCCTTCCTGTTCGGTCACCTGTGGTGTTCCTCAGGGCTCTTCTCTTTCCCCTCTCCTCTTTAATCTGTATATCTGTCCCCTTGTTTCTTCTCTTCTCAAGCTGGGGGTCTCTGTATATAATTACGCAGATGACCTCCAGCTTGTCTTTGATCTGTCTTCTTCTCCTGATTCTATTCCCAAGTTCAGTTCCACCCTTATCTTTATCTCGGAGTGGATGAGCGCCAACCATCTTAAGCTCAACCCCGATAAGACGGAACTTGTCCTCACGGGTGGCCCTTCTAACCCTTGGTCCCCTGCACATTGGCCCCCCTCTTTTGGCCCCCCCCCCACGCCTTCTTCCTCTGTTCGCACCCTTGGCATTAAAGTCAGCTCTGACTTAACCATGCACAGCCAGATCAGCTCTGTTGTGTCTTCATGTTTCCTCTCCCTCCGTCTTATTCGGAAAATATCTCGCTTTTTCACCATCGACGCGCTTAAAACCATAGTCTTGGCTTTAGTCATCTCACGCCTCGACTATGGCAATGGCCTGTATGTGGGTATCCCCTCCCACGAATCCCGACGTTTACAGGCCATTCAAAACCAGGCTGCCCGTCTCATTCTCTCCCTCCCCAAATCCTCTCACATTACCCCGGCTTTGAAATCCCTTCACTGGCTCCCCATCCGCTTCAGATCCCTTTTCAAACTTGCTTGCTTTGCCTTTCGCGCCCACTCCCGCTCTGCCCCTGCCTACATCACTTCCCTCATTTCTTCCTATGTTCCCAGTCGCACTCTCCGCTCTTCCTCTCTCTCCCTTCTTCACATTCCCCGCTTCCGCAAATCCAGATCTGGGGGCACTCGTCTTTCCGTCTTGGCCCCCCAGTTCTGGAATAGTCTCCCACTTCATCTTCGCTCCATTCCTATTTTTAGCCACTTCCGTAAAGCCTTAAAAACTTTTCTTTTTTCTTTGGCTTTCCCTTCTTAGGTCCCCTGTGTCCCCCTTCGTGAGTTCTGACCCAGGTCCCCCAGCGCCAGGAAGCCACTTGGCAGCAGCGCGCTCTATTAAATATTGTTTTCATTCATTCATTCATCCACCCACTAGACACCAGGAAGGGGAGAGCGACCCCTTGGGCAAGGGCCTTTGCTCCCCCCAAAACAATTTGGCCAAATTCAGTCTTGTGGGGGCAGAAAGCTGTGAGAAAGTGCCATCTTACTTGCAAGGGTATGCGCCCACTTTTTGCTGAACTGCTGATGTGCTTTGAGTGAGTGTGCCCTGGGCTCCTGCCAACCAGGTGCCCAGGTCCTGTGTTCCTTCCCTAAAAACTGTATTGAAACAAAACCCAATTGGCATCTCTGGCCATCTGTCAGCCCCTAGTAAATGGTACCCTAGGTACCCAGTGCATGGTGACCAGAGAAGACCCCTTAGGGCTGCAGCACTTATTGTGCCACCCTTAGGGGCCCTGATACCCACACACTGCCTTTGCAGGCTGAGTGTCTAAGTACAGAACTAAACAAAGAGTCGACATGGCACATATCCCTGTGTGCCATGCCCACAAGACCCGCTGCCCTGGCATACCTCAGTTACCCCTCTAGCTGGGTACCCTATGCCAGTGGTGAGGGCACAGCTGCATGAGCCCTGTGCCCCTACAGTACCCAGGGCCATTCCTGGGCACTGTAAGGGCAGTGATGCCATTAAGAGTATAATGATTCAGAAAAGGGGGTGGTGATGAACAGAGTGTCTGAATTAGGCAGACCACTCTTACCCAGTCCAAAGATCAGGGCTTGATCCATCACCGTTATTTAGCTCACTGCACCATCCCAGCTCAGAACCTGGCTATATGCAAATCAGTCTGTCCCTGGCCCAGTGCATCATGGGAACAGGGCAGACTAAACTACCGAGCCAATTCTTCACCAGAAAGGAGAAAAGCTTCCGGGGACCGGTTTCTGGCATTTCAGCCGTCGTCGGCCCGGCTTGCTTGAATCCTGATGGTGCAGTGAGCAAGGGACTCATGTCTGAGTATACCCTGCCACACCTATAGTGGCCAAAAACGATTCAGAAAAGGGGGTGGTGATGAACAGAGTGTCTGAATTAAGCAGACCACTCTTACCCAGTCCAAAGATCAGGGCTTGATCCATCACCGTTATTTAGCTCACTGCACCATCCCAGCTCAGAACCTGGCTATATGCAAATCAGTCTGTCCCTGGCCCAGTGCATCATGGGAACAGGGCAGACTAAACTACCAAGCCAATTCTTCACCAGAAAGGAGACAAGCTTCCGGGGACCGGTTTCTGGCATTTCAGCCGTCGTCGGCCCGGCTTGCTTGAATCCTGATGGTGCAGTGAGCAAGGGACTCATGTCTCAGTATACCCTGCCACACCTATAGTGGCCAAAAACGATTCAGAAAAGGGGGTGGTGATGAACAGAGTGTCTGTATTAAGCAGACCACTCTTACCCAGTCCAAAGATCAGGGCTTGATCCATCACCGTTATTTAGCTCACTGCACCATCCCAGCTCAGAACCTGGCTATATGCAAATCAGTCTGTCCCTGGCCCAGTGCATCATGAGAACAGGGCAGACTAAACTACCAAGCCAATTCTTCACCAGAAAGGAGACAAGCTTCCGGGGACCGGTTTCTGGCATTTCAGCCGTCGTCGGCCCGGCTTGCTTGAATCCTGATGGTGCAGTGAGCAAGGGACTCATGTCTGAGTATACCCTGCCACACCTATAGTGGCCAAAAACGATTCAGAAAAGGGGTGTGGTGATGAACAGAGTGTCTGAATTAAGCAGACCACTCTTACCCAGTCCAAAGATCAGGGCTTGATCCATCACCGTTATTTAGCTCACTGCACCTTCCCAGCTCAGAACCTGGCTATATGCAAATCAGTCTGTCCCTGGCCCAGTGCATCATGGGAACAGGGCAGACTAAACTACCAAGCCAATTCTTCACCAGAAAGGAGACAAGCTTCCGGGGACCGGTTTCTGGCATTTCAGCCGTCATCGGCCCGCCTTGCTTGAATCCTGATGATGCAGTGAGCAAGGGACTCATGTCTGAGTATACCCTGCCAAACCTATAGTGGCCAAAAACGATTCAGAAAAGGGGGTGGTGATGAACAGAGTGTCTGAATTAAGCAGACCACTCTTACCCAGTCCAAAGATCAGGGCTTGATCCATCACCGTTATTTAGCTCACTGCACCATCCAAGCTCAGAACCTGGCTATATGCAAATCAGTCTGTCCCTGGCCCAGTGCATCATGGGAACAGGGCAGACTAAACTACCAAGCAAATTCGTCACCAGAAAGGAGACAAGGTTCCGGGGACCGGTTTCTGGCATTTCAGCCGTCGTTGGCCCGGCTTGCTTGAATCCTGATGGTGCAGTGAGCAAGGGACTCATGTCTGAGTATACCTTGCCACACCTATAGTGGCCAAAAACGATTCAGAAAAGGGGGTGATGATGAACAGAGTGTCTGAATTAAGCAGACCACTCTTACCCAGTCCAAAGATCAGGGCTTGATCCATCACCGTTATTTAGCTCACTGCACCATCCCAGCTCAGAACCTGGCTATATGCAAATCAGTCTGTCCCTGGCCCAGTGCATCATGGGACCAGGGCAGACTAAACTACCAAGCCAATTCTTCACCAGAAAGGAGACAAGCTTCCGGGGACCGGTTTCTGGCATTTCAGCCGTCGTTGGCCCGGCTTGCTTGAATCCTGATGGTGCAGTGAGCAAGGGACTCATGTCTGAGTATACCCTGCCACACCTATAGTGGCCAAAAACGATTCAGAAAAGGGGGTGATGATGAACAGAGTGTCTGAATTAAGCAGACCACTCTTACCCAGTCCAAAGATCAGGGCTTGATCCATCACCGTTATTTAGCTCACTGCACCATCCCAGCTCAGAACCTGGCTATATGCAAATCAGTCTGTCCCTGGCCCAGTGCATCATGGGACCAGGGCAGACTAAACTACCAAGCCAATTCTTCACCAGAAAGGAGACAAGCTTCCGGGGACCGGTTTCTGGCATTTCAGCCGTCGTCGGCCCGGCTTGCTTGAATCCTGATGGTGCAGTGAGCAAGGGACTCATGTCTGAGTATACCCTGCCACACCTATAGTGGCCAAAAACGATTCAGAAAAGGGGTGTGGTGATGAACAGAGTGTCTGAATTAAGCAGACCACTCTTACCCAGTCCAAAGATCAGGGCTTGATCCATCACCGTTATTTAGCTCACTGCACCTTCCCAGCTCAGAACCTGGCTATATGCAAATCAGTCTGTCCCTGGCCCAGTGCATCATGGGAACAGGGCAGACTAAACTACCAAGCCAATTCTTCACCAGAAAGGAGACAAGCTTCCGGGGACCGGTTTCTGGCATTTCAGCCGTCATCGGCCCGCCTTGCTTGAATCCTGATGATGCAGTGAGCAAGGGACTCATGTCTGAGTATACCCTGCCAAACCTATAGTGGCCAAAAACGATTCAGAAAAGGGGGTGGTGATGAACAGAGTGTCTGAATTAAGCAGACCACTCTTACCCAGTCCAAAGATCAGGGCTTGATCCATCATTGTTATTTAGCTCACTGCACCATCCCAGCTCAGAACCTGGCTATATGCAAATCAGTCTGTCCCTGGCCCAGTGCATCATGGGAACAGGGCAGACTAAACTACCAAGCCAATTCTTCACCAGAAAGTAGACAAGCTTCCGGGGACCGGTTTCTGGCATTTCAGCCGTCGTCGGCCCAGCTTGCTTGAATCCTGATGGTGCAGTGAGCAAGGGACTCATGTCTGAGTATACCCTGCCACACCTATAGTGGCCAAAAACGATTCAGAAAAGGGGGTGGTGATGAACAGAGTGTCTGAATTAAGCAGACCACTCTTACCCAGTCCAAAGATCAGGGCTTGATCCATCATTGTTATTTAGCTCACTGCACCATCCCAGCTCAGAACCTGGCTATATGCAAATCAGTCTGTCCCTGGCCCAGTGCATCATGGGAACAGGGCAGACTAAACTACCAAGCCAATTCTTCACCAGAAAGTAGACAAGCTTCCGGGGATCGGTTTCTGACATTTCAGCCGTCGTCGGCCCGGCTTGCTTGAATCCTGATGGTGCAGTGAGCAAGGGACTCATATCTCAGTATACCCTGCCACACCTATAGTGGCCAAAAACGATTCAGAAAAGGGGGTGGTGATGAACAGAGTGTCTGTATTAAGCAGACCACTCTTACCCAGTCCAAAGATCAGGGCTTGATCCATCACCGTTATTTAGCTCACTGCACCATCCCAGCTCAGAACCTGGCTATATGCAAATCAGTCTGTCCCTGGCCCAGTGCATCATGAGAACAGGGCAGACTAAACTACCAAGCCAATTCTTCACCAGAAAGGAGACAAGCTTCCGGGGACCGGTTTCTGGCATTTCAGCCGTCGTCGGCCCGGCTTGCTTGAATCCTGATGGTGCAGTGAGCAAGGGACTCATGTCTGAGTATACCCTGCCACACCTATAGTGGCCAAAAACGATTCAGAAAAGGGGTGTGGTGATGAACAGAGTGTCTGAATTAAGCAGACCACTCTTACCCAGTCCAAAGATCAGGGCTTGATCCATCACCGTTATTTAGCTCACTGCACCTTCCCAGCTCAGAACCTGGCTATATGCAAATCAGTCTGTCCCTGGCCCAGTGCATCATGGGAACAGGGCAGACTAAACTACCAAGCCAATTCTTCACCAGAAAGGAGACAAGCTTCCGGGGACCGGTTTCTGGCATTTCAGCCGTCATCGGCCCGCCTTGCTTGAATCCTGATGATGCAGTGAGCAAGGGACTCATGTCTGAGTATACCCTGCCAAACCTATAGTGGCCAAAAACGATTCAGAAAAGGGGGTGGTGATGAACAGAGTGTCTGAATTAAGCAGACCACTCTTACCCAGTCCAAAGATCAGGGCTTGATCCATCACCGTTATTTAGCTCACTGCACCATCCAAGCTCAGAACCTGGCTATATGCAAATCAGTCTGTCCCTGGCCCAGTGCATCATGGGAACAGGGCAGACTAAACTACCAAGCAAATTCGTCACCAGAAAGGAGACAAGGTTCCGGGGACCGGTTTCTGGCATTTCAGCCGTCGTTGGCCCGGCTTGCTTGAATCCTGATGGTGCAGTGAGCAAGGGACTCATGTCTGAGTATACCTTGCCACACCTATAGTGGCCAAAAACGATTCAGAAAAGGGGGTGATGATGAACAGAGTGTCTGAATTAAGCAGACCACTCTTACCCAGTCCAAAGATCAGGGCTTGATCCATCACCGTTATTTAGCTCACTGCACCATCCCAGCTCAGAACCTGGCTATATGCAAATCAGTCTGTCCCTGGCCCAGTGCATCATGGGACCAGGGCAGACTAAACTACCAAGCCAATTCTGAGGAGGCGCTAGGGGGCGCACAGCGGAATGGCTGCCTGACTCGCAGCTCCGCCGGGCGATCCCGAACAATGTGATCCATTGCCGCTAACACCCACCCACCAACGCTACACGACTATGTAATGGTGTGGGAAGGTGTGGAGCAGCGCCGGACCGATGCAGCAGATGAAATTACCCCCGCAAAGCTGAGGATTGCCGAGATCATCGTGGGGAACGCCGGACTGCCTGACAAGATGGCCGGCGGTTGCAGACAGTAACGCTATACACTACAGCGTTCCCAGCAACGGACGACCCATACATTCCAACAATCGTCGCCGGAGGTGAGCGCAGGTTGCTGGGACTACCGACGCTGATTTGCGCTGCAATTATCCCCGGGGATTACCGACGGGGCTCTTCAGTGCTCCGGCCGGATGCCTGACAACATGGCGGCGCTCGTTTTGAAACTGGCGGGCTCGGCAGTGTAGCGCCGGCGGCCCAACTCTCTGCCTCCTGTGCTTGCGGCCAGCGGAAAAACGTGGAGAACGACGGGGACATAACATCACCTGCCGGGTAACTGGGGAAGGCACAGCGCAGAAGACCTGCGGCCACTCACGCTGGTAACGAGGGAGAGCGCGCTCATGGGGAAGGAAGCCATCGAGTACTAGCTTTGCCTGCAGGGTCAGGGGCAAAGGAAGCCCCCACCAAAAGCCCCCCGCGAAGACAAGAGCGAGCCCCCCCACAACGCATCGTAGGGAAGCTGGAGTGACCAGGTAGCGCCCCCATCCATACTCCTCACAAGCTGGCGAGAGTCAACTGAAAGTGGCCATATTAGAAGCAGCACTAACACTACTGGCAGCAGCTGGCTACCACAAACGTGGAAACACGGCGGCACCGGCCAGAGTAACGAGGGCATCTGGAACCACAGGGAAGAAAAAGCATTCACCACCCGCCGCCATGGGAAAACCGGATAAGCAGCAGCCGAAACTCTCCTTTGACAACAGGAAAGCGACTAAACCTACAGACGATATAACGGAGGCCGGAGGATCTGCGGAGTCGCAGCCCACTACCAACATAGAGAAGATATTGATAGCGATCCAATCAAATCTACAGGACATAAACGGTAAACTGGATAATCTGACGTGCAGGATGGATGGCATGGCTGCGCGACAAGAAAAGCATGGCGAACGGTTGGACGAGGCCGAAACGAGGATTACGGCCGTTGAAGATGAAGCGCGAACGTCCACATCTAAATGCGCGGGAATGGAACGCATCCTCGAAGTCATAAAAGCGAAGGAGGAGGATTTGGAAGCGCGCTCGAGGCGCAACAACGTGCGAATCATAGGCCTGCCGGAATCAACCAACACGGGGCGTATGGAACAATACATAGAAGGTCTCTGTAAAGATGTATTTGGGGCGGAGGCCCTGTCGCAGATCTTCATAGTGGAACGAGCCCATAGATCATTGGGCCCCAAACCACCGCCCGGCGCCGCACCGAGGCCGATTGTGGCACGGATCCTTAATTACCGCGACAGGGACACGATCCTCCGACTGGCTAGGGAGAAGGGCAAAATCTCACATCAAGGCAACTCACTGGAGTTTTATCCGGATCACACGGTCGCCGTTCAGCAGGCGCGCAGGGAGTACGCCGCAGTGAAGGCCAAACTACGAGAGCTGAACATAGGTTATTCTATGTTGTATCCTGCACGACTTCGTGTGGTATGGAAGGAACAGACGGTAGTACTGGCGACACCAAAAGCGGCCCTTGAATTTGTAAAGAAAATACATCGTGAAGCGAGGTCCGACTCCCGAAACGATCAGAACAGGGACTCAGACTGATGCAACTGGAAATGTCCTTCGTCGAACAGTGGTGAGAATTGCTGTGTGAAAGATTACATTAGCTGGCTGCTGAATGATCCTCAGCAGGTCAGAGCAAGGCTGGCTAGCACAAGACTACTGAAGGTGAGATGGTGGCGTTTATATTTTACATTGACCAGCGGCAGGGTGGGGAGCACCAGAGGGGCCGGGTAGGTAATGGAATCCTATCTTGATCTATGACGGATGCTGATGGCGGAACACTGATGCCGGGTCCCCCCACTGGACACAGATCATGATGCCGCTTCAAACTGTTATCAATGCCACCACTGTGCAGCCAGATCAGGTCCTATTATATTGGATATGCTCGCGGACTCATTTAACTGGGGTGTGATAGCGATAGTGGTAGTGTACCCTTGAAGACTGTGATGCGCTACACGTTGCAGGGCATAGTATGCTTAAGGTGTATCACCTATGCGCGATACTGTTTAACGAACCATGTGTGACCAGACAGAGGAGATGCGGGGGGGCTACCATGCTTGGGCTGTACTTGGTTTGGACCCTGCTATGGGCATCTATCCGCTATGAGAAACGATTGTATATCCCCAGCGGATGCTCTGCTGGCTGCATCAGGGTGTGGGGTGATGGTGGGTCATTGGAACGGTGGTTAATGGACACATGCATAGCGATCATGTTCGATTCATTTGAGTATCGCCCGCATCCGGCCTCCGGATGTAGGGTTGTGCCACTGGCGGTCCTCCATGAGGGTAATACCCGACACAAGTTCTAGTATGAGCACCAAGTTGTTGTTTAAATGGTTGAGGGGAATGTGCTCTGCAGGGGTATGGCTTCGGCAGGTTGGGGATGCTGGAGTGGGTGGGATAAGGGGCGGGGGGGTATTTGACTGTTCTCGAAGACCGAAGGTATTGCAACTGTACGCATTATTTAGATATACACTGAGAAGGTTTGTGAATGTAACATACGATTACTGTGATGGGTGGGACTGGGCTCCTACTGGGGGGGGTTGGGAACGAGGCGGATTGTTTGCGTGTGCAGGAATGAATGATACGGCAACCAATGGGTACGCCAGGTTCTAGAACTGTAAGCAAGAGCGGACTAAACGTCCTTACGTGGAATATACGGGGGTTATCACACCCACAGAAAGTCAGACAAGTATTTGCCAGTCTCACCAGATGGAATATCGACATTGCGTTCCTGCAGGAAACGCATCTGGCTCCACATACCCACGCTACACTGGGGTCGAGATGGGCGAGTTCGTCATACAGAGCCTCATACTCATCCTATTCAAGGGGGGTGCTCACTCTGGTTAAGAAAGGGGTACACTTCGAAGAAAGGCAGGTGACACAGGACCCAGCTGGCAGATATGTGATTGTGGCAGGCAAACTATGGGGGCAACACATAACACTCCTTAACATATATGGCCCGAATATTGATGCACCTGACTTTTATCGGGAAATCTGGGGACACTTGCAAAAACACGCGGGCACGCGCATATTATGCGGGGGGGACTGGAATGTGACACTGCAAGACGGGCTGGACCGATCCTCCCAATCCGTGGAACAGCACAAACAGGCGAGGCTTATGATAGGTCACATGATGAGCGATCTGGCATTAGCTGATATCTGGAGACTACAACACACTACCGATCCTGGCGCTACTCACATCACCGCTTCACACAATAGTTGGTCCAGACTGGACTACTGGCTGGGTACCAAGGATGTTGCACTGTGGGTGCGTAGGGTGCAGGTACTGCCACGCACACTGTCAGATCACAACCCGGTTCTATTACAGCTGGACATCCCGCACTACACACCCCCCCCCTTCCACTGGCGATTTAACGCACAGGCCCTCACAGACCCTGTATATGTTGACACCCTGACTAAAGCGATAAAGGACTACTTCGCTAATAACTCTCAAACTACGGACGACCCATGTCTACTCTGGGAAGCCTTCAAGGCCACAATAAGGGGCGTCTGCATTAGCACCACCATAGGGGTACTCAAAGACATCAGATGCCAGATTCGCCGCTGCGAAAATCAAATGAGGGACATTGAGTTACAATATGAAAACACACAGGACATATTGTTGTTGCCCAAATTGCGCGACTTGCACACAGAACATGCGGATTTCCTGACGTCGGAAATCAAGTATCTGGATCGCGAACATGCAGCCAGGGCTTTTGGTGAAGGGGGCAGGCCAGGAAGTGTACTGGCGCGGAAAATATGTGAGGGCCGGGGGCATTCAGCTATACTCCGGGTCAAGTCAGGAGCAGGTGTAGTTCAAACGCACTCAGCAGACATAGTCAAATGTTTTGCAGAATCTTACAGCGCATTATATCAATCTCAACCCACTGCTACAGCTGAGGAAACTTACGAATACCTCCATGATGTGGCGATTGGCTGGCTGTCAGATGCCCATCGGGAATATCTGGCTAGACCAATCACGGTTGAGGAGGTCACTGAGGTGATCGCATCGCTCCCTAACGGTAAAGCGCCAGGCCCGGATGGGTACACATCCGAATTCTACAAGACATTTGTGGATATCATTGCCCCATATTTGGTGGACATGTACGGCACCTCATTTGAAGGTTCACTGCTCCCCCCCACGCTGCGCGAAGCTATGATTATTGCACTCCTCAAACCGACCAAAGACCCGGAGAGTTGCGACTCCTACAGACCCCTCTCCCTGATCAACGTGGACTCGAAAATACTTGCGAAGTTACTAGCTGTCAGATTGTCCCCCCTGATGACTCGTCTAGTGCTCCCGGACCAAGCGGGGTTTGTTCCCACAAGGTCCACCTCACATAACACCAGGTCCTTGTTCGCTCTGGCGCACTATCTCAAACCCTCGGTTAAAGCTGTGGCCGTAATGCTCGACGCTGCTAAAGCGTTCGATTCCATCGAATGGCGTTACATGTTAACCGTCCTTAATAGGATGGGTTTTCCTAAAAGATTTGTCCAGTGGATTTCTCTGTTGTATACCAAACCGTGTGCGAGAGTCCGGATAAATGGGTACGTTTCGGCCCCATTTGACATTGGTCGGGGAACGAGACAGGGCTGCCCCCTATCGCCTCTGCTCTTCGCACTAGCGCTAGAACCGCTGGCGTGCATAGTGCGTCAAAACTACAGAGAATCGGCATTGCAATTTGTGACTAGACCACTGCACATATCGCTATACGCGGACGACATGTTGCTATATGTTCGCGATCCAGAAACGCATCTTAACCCGCTCCTCAGGGAGTACATCCGATTTGGGGGCCACTCGGGGTTGGCAATAAATTGGTCCAAGTCCTCAATAATACCTCTCACCGATTCCACTAATTCCTTCGCAATAGAATACCCGCTAGAGTGGCAGCAGGACCCGATACGCTACCTGGGAGTCATGTTTCACAGAGACCCAGATGAAGTCATGCGTGCGAATTACGGAGTAGTGATCACCAAACTGGAGGATAAGGTCAGGCGTTGGATACACCTGCCATTATCCATGGCTGATCGAATAGCGATCGTCAAAATGAACATCCTGCCTAAGCTGTTATATCTCTTCAACAACATTCCCATCACGCCTGCGCGGGAGGTCTTTCGGCGCATAAAATCCCTGGTACTAACACTGATTTGGGCAGGTAAACAGGCCCGCATTGACCTGCAGACACTAACGCTCCCGATAGCAAAAGGCGGCTTTGGGGTGCCCGATTTTCTCCTATATTATCTCTGTGCTCAGGCACAATACGCAGCATACTGGTACCATGAGGTCCCCTACATAACACACGTGGCCATTGAGGAGGGAGACGCCCACCCGGTCCCCCTGTCGGCGATATTGTCCCACACTAGACCCCCGCTCCACTCAAGGGACATCAACACGGTAGACACCACGATTAAGGCATGGAACAAACTAGGGCAACTGGCTCACAAGACACCATTATATGCACCGAACATGCCACTACAATGTCATCAGGCTTTGTCTGTCGCTAGCGAGAAGGTGGGGATGTCGCTACTGTCCAGAGCTGGGATCGACAAAATGGGAGACGTATTTCAGGGGGGCACATTTATGGAACTTGACAGCTTGACCTATATTCAAAATCAGACTCTCATGTTCCGCTTCACATACTACAGATTGACGAGGGCGTTAAGAGGACTTTACCCTTCGTTCCCTGAGGAGCCGGCAACCCTAGCGCCATTACAAATGCTGATCACCACGAATGATCTGTCTCACTTGGTATCCAGACTCTACACTGCTGCACAATCAGACATAGCAGGACACACTCTTAAGGCTAAGGAGAGATGGGATGCACTACTAGATACTCCACTGTCAGAGGTAGAATGGTACAGTTCATGCGCACTGACACAAATACTAACACCTAACGGAAATCTAAGAATTATCCACTTCAAATACATCCACCAAAGCTATTACACTCCGGTGAAAATGCGCAGATATGGGCTTCAAGAAGACGACAAATGTAAGCGCTGCAATAGGGATGGGGCGGACTTTGTGCATTTGGCATGGAAGTGTGAGCGAGTAGCGAATTACTGGGAGGAGGTCACTGCTGCGCTCTCGGTCATGTTGGAAGATGAGGTGAACTGCACGCCACAGATATGCCTGCTTGGTATTGTGCCCCAATTCAGAGCGCTAAAACGCAAATTCTGTGCTATCGCACTACTATTAGCCAAAAGACAGGTGGCACAATGCTGGCACAGCCGTAAAGTGCCTACTGCAAAGGGGTGGTTACATAGCATGACTACTTGCAGGGATAAATTACAAACGTATGAGGAGTACTTGCCTGCTAAATCGAGACCTAAAGATATGTGGTACTTTTTGACGGACTATCTGAATTCATTGCGAGGAGATGGGGAGGACTAGGGTGATGCTAGAATGTGAATGACTGATGTGAAGGTTACGACCCCCCCGAGGGATGCCTTGAGGAAATGTTGGAACACTGCTTAACTCACTGTATTGGATGGGAATGTGAGCAATGAGAGGTCTTCAGTTGGGGAAGTTGAAGTTCGGTTGATAAAATTACAAAATGTAAGACTCATATTGATTGTTCAATACGTGCCCTGTTTGGAGCACACAGGGAGGTGCTATCTAACATTCACATATGGACTTATAAGTTTGTCTACGATTGCACTAAAACAAACATAGTAAAATGGCGAGCCGGCCTCAGGGTTGTGGGCTCATGCTGTGTATTCTACTTTATGTTAATAAAGGTCTTACACAAAAAAAAAAAAAAAAAAAAAAAAAAACTACCAAGCCAATTCTTCACCAGAAAGGAGACAAGCTTCCGGGGACCGGTTTCTGGCATTTCAGCCGTCGTTGGCCCGGCTTGCTTGAATCCTGATGGTGCAGTGAGCAAGGGACTCATGTCTGAGTATACCCTGCCACACCTATAGTGGCCAAAAACGATTCAGAAAAGGGGGTGATGATGAACAGAGTGTCTGAATTAAGCAGACCACTCTTACCCAGTCCAAAGATCAGGGCTTGATCCATCACCGTTATTTAGCTCACTGCACCATCCCAGCTCAGAACCTGGCTATATGCAAATCAGTCTGTCCCTGGCCCAGTGCATCATGGGACCAGGGCAGACTAAACTACCAAGCCAATTCTTCACCAGAAAGGAGACAAGCTTCCGGGGACCGGTTTCTGGCATTTCAGCCGTCGTCGGCCCGGCTTGCTTGAATCCTGATGGTGCAGTGAGCAAGGGACTCATGTCTGAGTATACCCTGCCACACCTATAGTGGCCAAAAACGATTCAGAAAAGGGGTGTGGTGATGAACAGAGTGTCTGAATTAAGCAGACCACTCTTACCCAGTCCAAAGATCAGGGCTTGATCCATCACCGTTATTTAGCTCACTGCACCTTCCCAGCTCAGAACCTGGCTATATGCAAATCAGTCTGTCCCTGGCCCAGTGCATCATGGGAACAGGGCAGACTAAACTACCAAGCCAATTCTTCACCAGAAAGGAGACAAGCTTCCGGGGACCGGTTTCTGGCATTTCAGCCGTCATCGGCCCGCCTTGCTTGAATCCTGATGATGCAGTGAGCAAGGGACTCATGTCTGAGTATACCCTGCCAAACCTATAGTGGCCAAAAACGATTCAGAAAAGGGGGTGGTGATGAACAGAGTGTCTGAATTAAGCAGACCACTCTTACCCAGTCCAAAGATCAGGGCTTGATCCATCACCGTTATTTAGCTCACTGCACCATCCCAGCTCAGAACCTGGCTATATGCAAATCAGTCTGTCCCTGGCCCAGTGCATCATGGGACCAGGGCAGACTAAACTACCAAGCCAATTCTTCACCAGAAAGGAGACAAGCTTCCGGGGACCGGTTTCTGGCATTTCAGCCGACGACGGCTGAAATGCCAGAAACCGGTCCCCGGTAGCTTGTTTCCTTCCCAGTATAAGAATTGGCTTGGTAGTTTGGTTTGCCATGTTCCCATCATGCACTGGGACAGGAACAGACTAATTTGCATGTAGCCAGGTTCTGAGCTGGGATGGTGCAGTGAGCTAAAAAACGGTGATGGATCAAGCCCTGATCTTTGGACTGGGTAAACGTGGTCTGCTTAATTCAGACACTCTGTTCATCACCACCCCCTTTTCTGAATCATTTTGTCCACCATAAGCGTGGAAGGGTATACTCAGATGTGAGTCCCTTGCTCATTGCACCATCAGGATTCAAGCAAGCCGGGCCGACGACGGCTGAAATGCCAGAAACCGGTCCCCGGTAGCTTGTGTCCTTCCCAGTATAAGAATTGGCTTGGTAGTTTGGTTTGCCCTGTTCCCATCATGCACTGGGACAGGAACAGACTAATTTGCATGTAGCCAGGTTCTGAGCTGGGATGGTGCAGTGAGCTAAAAAACGGTGATGGATCAAGCCCTGATCTTTGGACTGGGTAAGAGTGGTCTGCTTAATTCAGACACTCTGTTCATCACCACCCCCTTTTCTGAATCATTTTGTCCACCATAAGCGTGGAAGGGTATACTCAGATGTGAGTCCCTTGCTCATTGCACCATCTGGATTCAAGCAAGCCGGGCCGACGGCGGCTGAAATGCCATAAACGGTCCCCGGTAGCTTGTTTCCTTACCAGTATGAGAATTGGCTTGGTAGTTTGGTTTGCCCTGTTTCCATCATGCACTGGGACAGGAACAGACTAATTTGCATGTAGCCAGGTTCTGAGCTGGGATGGTGCAGTGAGCTAAAAAACGGTGATGGATCAAGCCCTGAGCTTTGGACTGGGTAAGAGTGGTCTGCTTAATTCAGACACTCTGTTCATCACCACCCCCTTTTCTGAATCATTAAGAGTATAATGGCCACACTGAAGACTGACAAGTCTGATATCAAACTTCCCAGCACATTAAACCCGCACTGATGCCAGAGTAGGATTTAATGTAAGATGCACCAGAGGGCACCTTAAAGATGCCCCCTGAAAACCTAACCTACAATCCACGTCTGGACTGAGAGGATGCCTAGGCTGCCACACAGCAGACATGTTGCTGGACCCCTGGGTGGCAAGCCCCCCGTTCTCCTGGGCCTGCAACAATGCACATCCTGGGCGAGGTGCTAGGTCTCCTCCCCCAGGATGGGCAGGGGAAAGCTTCAAAGGCCTGCCGCCTTTGTGAACTTCTCCTAACCATTTGCTGTACCCAGCAACTAGCCCCCACCAGTTCTGACCCCCACTCTGGAGGGAAGACTGGCCGGAAACCCTACATCAGGAAGGGGGGTGTGCCAGCCTGTGCCAACCCCACCCCTCAGGTTGGAGAGGTGAGGTGAAGCACGACCCCTGGCTCTGGCCATCTTGAAGATGGGGAGCCCTTCCCAATCACAGCTAGGCTCCTGCCCCCCTCCCACAGGAGAGGAGCAGACTAGGGGGTGTACCCACCCCAGGACAGGGACCTATTGGTCCCTGCCCTTGCCCTACCTGTAACGCCCCTAAATTCAGTATTTAGGGGCACCCTGAACCTTCCTTCCTCAGATCCCGATAAGAAAAACAAGAAAGAAGATCAAGAAGAAGAAGACCCGCCGTGCAGCTGCTAACAACAGGACGACACCAACTGACTTGGCCCCAGATCCTTGAACCTGCTCCAGCTAAATTGCGGCGACTCCTGCGGACAGCAACCATGGAAAACCCAGAGGACCTGCCTGCCTTGACCCTCTACATGACTGGGACTTCCATGAGCATAGGCTCTGCTCCAGCAGCAACACTTCTGGTGCCAGCCGGGAACCACAAATCCAGCCCACACTGCACCCGCCGAGCCCAGCCCATGCCAGAGTGATCCAAGACCACAAGGACATCCCCCCGGTGTAACGACCTGGCGTTCCCGGGATCGGGGACAGACACCCACAGAACACAAAACCACTTCTTGTGAGTTTAAGGATTTATTGTGTAAGGTAAAGAAGCGGGTAGAAAACGAACAGAAATGAATAGTAGAATGCACCAGTTCTGTATACGTTACCCCATTCACAGCGCTGGTGTTATGTACCGTCCTCCGCAAGTACAACGGTCCCGTTGTACGCCAACGGAGGGCACTGTGCTAAAAGCGGCCGACAATGCCGTTCAACAGCTGTGAGGGGTTTTAAGATCTCTACCGTTGGGGTAGCAGACGTGGGGAATGTGGGAGTCGCCCGGCCGGGTTCTCTACCACTCCTTCCTAGGGAATACGGGGAGCAGCCGCTCTACCCGTATCACAGTCAGGTGAATCTCGCTGCTATCTCCCAAGAACCAAAAGCGAGAGGTGGTCGAGAGCAGCCGCTCGATCTGACCTACCTCTGGATGCTAGGGCCGTGGAGACGCGGCAAACTCCTCCTGGAGTGTGTCTCAACACTAATCCCTGACTAGTACGAGGACTGGGGCTGGGAGCCACGGCTCACACCAACCTCCGTTGCTTGGTCTTCGATAAGACCCTTGGACCGAGCTGGGAGCAGCCGCTCCAACCAGCCACAACTCGGGATCCTGAGCGAGCCTCGCTGACTCGTCCGAGTCAGAGGACGCTTGCGCGCTACAGACCACTGTTCCGTAGTAACTGAGACACGGGGCGTTCCTACCTCCATTCTCCCTAAGATCTATGGTTGGTTCAATAGTCTCTGCTCACGGAGCTCTCGGCTTCAGGATGCGTCGGCTTAGGAGTCTGAATATCCGACACAGCGTCCTTTCCATTTCCGCCTTATATAGGCGGACCTTCGTGTATGCAACACGTGCTATGATTGTTGCGTAATCTCGCCGCGCCAGGCTTCCTGGGATTTGCCAGCGGTGCGCGACAACGGTGAAGGCGTGACGAGGGGAGGAATCCTTGACACCCGGCGACTGGGACCCAAAGTCCAGTGCCCAAAGCCCCTCCTCGGCGAACCAGACGACGCCTGCAGCCTCAGAACCAGGGACCCCTCCAACCGCGACCTGCGGAGGGTAAGATTTCCCGGCACCAAAAGACACCCCTGCACCCGGTGCCCTGCGGCTCCCTGTGCCTTACTTTGGGGTACCTACCTCTTCTCCAAGATCCCAACTTACCTCTCTAAGTGGTGGTCGCACCTGAAGAATCTCCGTCCCCGAGCCTGCAGCCTTTGTTAACTTTACCATTGGATAACATTGAGCGCCCGACGGCTCAAAAGCACCCTGCACCCAGCCACCCGAGTTCCGCTGGAGGTGCAACTACTACCCTACTCTACTTCCCCACTTGCCCTGAGTAAGTGACCAGGAGCTCAGCCCCTCAGCCACGTGACCTGCTTGCTTGCAGCCACCAACCAAAGGCCCAATACCCGCCATTGGATTGCATTGGGCCTACTCTCTCTGCACCCGGCTGCCCCTGTGCCGCTGAGGGTGTACCTACTGTACCTTTCCAACCGTGGGAGACCCCTGAGTCTATGCCCAGAACCTTAACTTCACCAGTCGAGTGCTCACCTGGAAACCAATAACTCACTTTCCTTCCAAAGGATGACATTGACTGGTTTGACTTGAAAAATCTTCTAAGTGTGAAGTTTTGAAACTTTAAAATATTCATCTAAAATCAGCTGAGTAACTAAATTCGAATTACTCTCCTGTGATCCGGAGAGAAGCCAGTACCGCACCTTCCAGCCCAGTACTGAACCACAAAAGTAATTATAACTGTACTTACCGATAACCTGGATTTTCTTCCATAGGAAATCATTGACTGTTTTTCTGTGAAATTTCTTCTGTCTATTTTTGCAAACTACAAATATTTCTTAAAGCGCAATAACAGCGAGGCCGGAAACCGGAAGGCACCGGTCCGGCCCGCAGAAAGAAAACGGCGAGGTGAAGCGGCTGAGCCCCGGGGGCTGCGTCTGTGCGTGAGTGGTGCTGTGTAATTGTCAAAGTCAGAGGTGCCCTGGCGGCTCGCCGCCCGTTCCCCCGCCAGTGAAGCATCTGGACCTGACGCTACGAGAGGTGGGGGCTGCTTGTATATGGAGGGAGGCGGATTGAGTCTCTCCTTCCGTTGGGGGCCCCCCCGTCCACCCTTACATTAAATATTGACCTATTTACCACAACAGGGGCGTGGTGGACCCACTTGTGACCGGCAGAGTCGTGGGCAGCTTGATCCCACTTTTAGGGGAGCGCTAGAGGACTCTGAGGTGATTCCCCCCCTGCAATTTAGACTTGCTGGACCAACCTGGTGTGGGGGGGGGGGTGAGGTGGAGTCTATGGGATTTGCTGCAGAGTTGGCGGTACGGGAGCTGCTGACTGAGAGCCCCCGGGAGACTTAGTAGACATGGCCGGAACATCATCCTACGTGAGGCCCCTCTGCAGGTCCTGTGGATCCTTGCCCCACCGGTGAGATATTAAAGGGGGGTTTCCCGGGGTGATGTCCCCAGGGTTGACATTGCCCCTGTCCATTGCTGTTGCCCTTCGAACTTGCACCACTGTTTTAGTCCAGTGTTTGGAGAGCAGCCGAGGGTGCCCGGCCCACTCATCGCAATTGGGGGTCATTGTGTGTATCTGGGTCGATGGAAGTCGTGACCTGACCAGCCTTGACTTCGGCTGTGCCCCTAGTGCCCCGCTCCTGGGCCACAAACAGCCACTTTTCACAGGACGAATATTATAAACTGGCCAGTCACAGACGGTGATATCGGACGGCGGAGGACGAGTGGTCCATTTGAGGGGCTCGAACTGGTTGGGAGCCTACGTGTCAGTGCAGAGCCCGGGAGCAAAGGGGTCCAGTGGGGAGTGACCAGCATGGCGGCCAAGGCGGATGCCGACAAAAATCTGCCCAGATCTTCTAGAGGAACTAAGCAGGTCCAGTCAAATAAATTAGACCGATACACCATGCCAAGAGGCTCACCTGTGGAGGCAAAACGGACCCAATTGACGGGTGGTGATTCTTTGGGAACGCCAACGGAACTGACACTATCAGATGTGATGGCTGCCATTGAAGGTGTCCAGGCATCATTAGGGCAGAAAATGGAATCATTAGACAGAAAACTGGACACGGTAACAATAGAAGTCAATCTTATCCGGGCAGACCTCACAAAAGCGAGTGAGAAGGTTAAATCACTGGATATAAAGACGGCCAGCCTGATCGATGATGTGGCTTTGCTCCAGCAGGAGGTACGTGATCTTAAGGGCTCCCGTGCCCAGACAGACAAGAAGCTTGATGAATTCGAGGGGAGAGCCAGACGGAACAACATTTGTATCCTCGGGGTCCCAGAGAAAGTGGAGAACCCGGCCCCTTACCTGTTTGTTGAGGACATCATCCTCAACCACCTTAAACCCAAGGGACTGGGAATTTTTTTCACAGTCGAATGGGCGCACAGGGTGCCTGGGGGTTGGCCTAAGTCCGGGGCTCCACCTCGCCCAATGATTTCAAGAGTTTTGAGCTTCAGGGACCGGGATGCAATATTGCAAGCGGCCCGTTCAGAGGGGCCCCTCCGGTACGAAAACGCCTGCCTCTCCTTGTTTCCAGACTTCACACAACTTGTGCAGAAGCAGCGTCAGAGCTTCTTACCGGTGAAAAAGAAATTGAGAGACAAGGGCATGCAATACGAAATGACATTTCCGGCGAGATTGAGAGTGGAGGCTGAAGGGAAAACGTGGTTCTTTGACAACCCGGAGGTTGCAGCAGACTGGATAGACAGCTTCCATCCGGATGAGACGGAAAGGCGCAGCCATGAGGTGGAAGACAAGCAGCAGGAACGGGACTGAAAATGGAGGGCACGATGTGGAACTGTGACTATGTACAATTGGGGGGTCCGGGACCGTTGTGGTACTTTGCTTGCAGGCGCGGAGTAGTTGAGGGTGAGCGGGTGAATTTGAAACAATTGACCAATGTTTAAAGTTGAGCTGGGGGAGGAAGCTTAAGTTATCAACTCTCCTCCGAGTTACTACATTTAGTTAGTGTGTAGAGTTTGATTGTGGGGCGACAGGTACACTGCCAGTTGGGGATGGGCGTAAGCCAGGAGCAGGGGTGCAGGGAGGATGGGAGGGATCCAGGGTTGGCGTAGTCTACTTGGTTTAAGATTGCGCTGTTTGAGGGTTTGTTTGTTTTGTGCGTTTTTAATGCATCAGGTGACATAGTTATAACAAGGCTGCTTCCATACCACCATAATGTCTACTCTTAGAAGGGGATTGGGGATACATGTGCTCAGTTGGAATGTGAATGGTCTTGGGGATAAAATTAAGAGGGGAATGGTGAACCAGCTGATTAGGCGTCATGCCCCAGATGTGGTGCTGCTGCAGGAGACGCATCTTGTTGGTAATCGTTGCATGGCTCCACATAAGGGGGATACAAACTGGTGGATCATTCTGGATTCACCACCGGATCCAGGGGGACAGGTATTCTAACGAAAAACTCTTTTCCCCTGTCCATCCAGGCCACATGGGCTGACCATACAGGCAGATATATTGGCATATTGGGGCTGTGGGAGGGGAGAACTGTCACTTTTATGTCTGTCTATGTTCCACCTGGCCTGCAGACATACTTTCCGAGACTTGGGCGCAATTTCCTCACTCTGCCCATGGGCTTATTGGTTATGGGAGGGGACTTTAATGCGGTGTTAGATGGTGAGGTAGATAGACACCCAGCCCAAACTCTGAGGCTGTCCCAGAGGTGGCTGCCCGATTTCTTGGAAACAACTGGGCTAACTGATGGTTGGAGATTTAGAAATCCAGGCAAGATACACCACACACACGCATCGGCCGCTCACAACACCTTATCCAGAATAGATTATGTACTTGCACCGGCGGCTCAGGTAGCAATGAAACAACACAACATAGGAAGAATAGCCCCCATAAATGCATGACACCTAAGAGACCCCGCTACCAAGAAAGAAATTGCCACATGCACAGAGAGGTACTTTCACGAAAATGCGGAATCCGTCGATTCGGCTTTGACATTGTGGGAGGCGTACAAGACGGTTATCAGAGGAGAGGCTTTATCTTTAATTGCGGGAAAAAAGAGGAAAAGTCGGGCAGAAGTAGACCGCGTGGAAGCGGAGGTAACCAGGATGGAGACTAAGGTATCCAGGGATGTGGCCCCCAAGGGTACACACCGGTTGAGGCTCCTTCAGAATGAATATAGGAATCTAGCTAGAGATAGGGCCAAATCTCTGCATGCGGACACTCAGAGCAGGATATACAAACACGGAGACAGAGCTGGCAAACTGATAGCGTGGCTCAAGAGGGGAGAGAGGGCGTCGAGGCTTGTGCTGGAGTTGCGGAAAGGTGACTCTGAAAAGATAACCGACCCGCAACTTATAGCTACTGAATTCTAGGAATATTATTGTGCAGTGTATACCTCCACGGGGGGATTTACTGAGGCAGACAATACGGCCATGATACACGATATTCATAGGCCCACACTGTCAGAGGACGACCAGAAATATTTAGATTCCCCTCTCACAAATGATGAAGTGACGCAAGCCATTATGGGAATGCATTCCGGGAAGGCCACCGGCCCCAACGGTATCCCTGTAGAACTGTACAAACTGAGTGCAAATAGGCTGGCTCCGTTTCTTTGGGCTATGTTTGTTGAGAGTAAAGAGGGGGGTCAGCTCCCATACGATCAGCGGGTAGCTAATATCGTCGTCATTCATAAAGCAGGGAAACCTAAGTTGCACTGCTCCTCCTACAGGCCCATTTCGCTGTTAAATGTGGAGCTTAAAATTCTGGCGAAACTCCTGGTGACGAGATTGCCAAAGTTATCACCACCCTGGTTCACCCAGATCAGTCTGGCTTTATACCGCGTCGAAACACGGCCTTCAACCTGCGGAGGTTACACAGGATATTGGGAGGTGCCCCACAGATTCAGGAGCCGGCGGTGCTGGTGTCTCTGGATGCCACCATGGCCTTTGACAGGGTCGAGTGGCCCTACTTATTCGCAGTTTTGGGGAAGATAGGCTTCGCCCTGAATTCATCAACTGGGTCCGTCTCTTGTATGCAGACCCCCTAGCCAGGGTCGTGGTGAATAACCGGAAGTCTGCTGACTTTTCTCTGGGCAGAGGCATGAGACAGGGGTGTCCCCTGTCCCCACTTTTATTCGCCCTGGCACTTGAGCCGTTGGCGGCATGGGTCCGATGGGACAGGTCGATCAGAGGGCTGCGTTGGACACTGGAGTGGGAGGATAAAATTTCACTTTATGCTGATGACATTCCTTCTATACCTCACCACTCCTAGGGAATCCCTGATCTGTTTTCTTCACATGCTTGCTATATTTGTTAGATTATCCGGTTTCGCTATTAACTGGTCGAAGTTAGTGCTCTTTGTCCTCAGGGGAAGTCCTCCGGTGCTTCCGAGTTCCTACCCGATACAGATTGAACCGGTGGGGTTCCGATACCTCGGCGTTAATGTGACATTAGACCTGAGATTGCGATATGCAAACAATTTAGACCCCCGCTGAACCGGCTTAGGAGGGACGTGGCGAGATGGAAAGCGTTACCGCTCTCTCTTTTGGGCAGGGCGGTGCTCTTCAAGATGATGGCCCTCCCCTGATTCTTGTACGTGCTTCAGAATGCAATGGACCCGGTGCCTTTGTCCTACTTTATGGAAATTGAGGCCCTTCAAAGACGGATGTATGACGGTATAACGCGTACCGTCACAAAGCGTGCTGTTACAACGCGTCCCTTACAACGCAAGTCGTTACCACGACTTGCGTTGGGGGCGCGGATTTCGAATAGTATAATTTACTATTCTAACACCAGTCCCCGTGGACACTAGGGAAGGTGTTGGAATAGTAAATTTACTATTTTTAATCTTCTAGCGCCCTCCAGCGCAAGTCGTGGTAACGACTTACGTTGTAACGGACGCGTCGTAACAGCACCGCGGGGAAACATCCGCGTTGTAATGGATGTTTCCCTTCAAAGACAGCTTCTTTGGGAAGGAAAGCCACGCATCGCCTTCTCTAAGCGCTCCCTTCCCTGGTATGATGGTGGAATTGGCTTGCCAGATTTGCGGAAGTACTATTGGACATCCCAGCTAGCGGCAGTGAACCGCGCTATCTATGTGTCTCCAGGAGACCCCGGGTATGCTATGGACCACGGGCTGGTGCCGGGGGCGACCTCACTAGGGCGCTATATGCCAGGGCTGGCTGATTTCCCCTTGTTGGACCATCGGCTCATGCAGTGTGTGTGTGGCGCGCAGCTAATCGACATCTTAAATGGGATGCAAAGCTCACACTCGCCACTCCACTATGAAACTCGTAGAATCTGGGCAGCCTGTGGAAAACAAAGGGATTTGATAAATGGGATCTCATTGGAATAACGCAAATCAGGGATATCTGGGGAAAGGATGCAATTCTCACATTTGGTGCCCTCCAAGAAAAGTATAATCTACGGGAGAGTGAGCATTATCGCTACCTCCAAGTCCGACACGCCCTGCTTACTCATATTCCCAGAGGCACTACGCTCCCAGAGGCCTCCCCTCTGGAAGATCGAGTGTTAGACTTTCATCTCCTGGAAAAGACCATTTCATTAATATATAAAAAACTTATCAACAACATGGAAGACCCACTGGTAATTATTAGGGCACAATGGGGCGCCGATGGCTTAGAATTAGACTATGAGGACTGGAGGGTGGCTGTCTCCTCTCCGAAGGTTGTGGCTGTTCAGATGAGACTCCGACTGGTCCAGTTAAAGATCCTACATAGGTCATATGTCATGGGGCCACAGTTGGTGCACATGGGTTGGGTGGAGGGCGGGGAGTGTCGGAGGGGGTGCGGGGAGCTTGGAACTTTCATGTATATTTTGTGGCACTGTGCAGTGACGCAGGACTATTGGAGTAAAATTCATGGTAAGATGCGAGAGGTGCTGGTGGTGGAGATGACAATAGAGGCTTGAAGGTGTGTTTTAAATGTCTGGGAACCCACGGACCTTAGTGTGAATGAGAGACAGTGGGTGACTCTGGCGTGTATGATTGCCAATGGTAACATTGCCCAGTTGTGGGGTGCTAGTCAACCGTCCGGGTCGAGAAGTGGACAAAGGACCTGGATTGGTGCATGTACAGGGAGAGGTCGGTCTACATTGCAAGGGGCTGTCTCACCAAGTGGGGGAATTTTTTGGGAGCCTGGATTAGGTATCGTGGTGATATTTGTGTTCCTCCAATTGCTCGGAATGAAGCGGCAGCATAGGAGTCCCAGTGAATCCCAAGTGTTATTCTGTATGTATTATCCTGTGGTATGGAAAAGTATATGAGAGAAATGTGAAGCGATGTATGTCACCTGATGTTTTCTTTTGTGGTTTTGTTAATAAAAAGTTTTTTTGTTATTTTTTTAAATCGTACCAACTATTAAAACATAATTACTTACCTGTCTTAGGTAGAGACCCCAGTACTGAACCTAGGAGTCCAGTACTGGATTACAAAAGTAACGAGAACCTACTTTACCTTTGACTTGAATTTCCATTCATAGGATAACATTGCTAGTTTTTCACTGAAAAGTTTCTAAGTGTCAACTTTAAAAATACATTTATATTCTTTAAAATCACAACTGTAACCAAAACGCTTTTACTTAACTGTTTACAGCTTAGGTCCCGGGACTGAATCCAGGATCCAGTCCTGGAGTTCCAAAAGTAATCTATAAAGTAATCAACTGCATTTATGTAGGAAAACCAATTGCAACACAATTCTAAACAATAGCTATTGTACTTACCAAGGCTATTGCCTTTCTGCAAAGTAATTACCTGAAGTCACTCATATTGAGAAAAGTATATTTTGATACATGTTGGTTCTAAAATAAATCAACTATATCTTTTGATATAAAAACAATTGGCCTAGAGTTCAGTTCTTGAGTGTGTGAAACCTTTTGCTGACTGAGTGTGTACAACAAATGCTTTACACTGTCCTCTGCTACTGCCTTATTGCTCGACCAAGCTACCACTTTAGAGAGTAAGGTCATACCTGACTTTAACCTCTATTATACCGCCGGAGATTGAGGACTCTATACACACTGTACCTTACTTTGGTCCAGTATATATAGAGCCACTTTCTTACAAAAGCCCACTAAACGCCAGGGATTTTTTGGGGGACAATGTGAATTAGGGTGGGGGCTGCCCAACACGGGCATGCCAATGCCCCCACCCCTGCCAAAATGACAGCCTTTCTGCCCCCCACCAGGGGACAAAAATCCCACTAGATGCCAGGGATTTTTTTGCCAGTTTGAATCAGGGGTGGGGGCTGCGCAAAATGGGCATGACAATACCCCCACCCCCCAGAGAAATTCCAGTCTTTCTGCCAACCCAGGGGGGCAGAAAGCCAACATGTCACCAGCGATTACTCTGGCTTTTTATGCGTGGGGTGGGGGCTGCCCAGAATGGGCATACCAATGCCCCCACCCCCACCCCCACAAAAAATAGCCACAGTCTTTCTGTCCCCCTTGGGGGCACATCGGTGCAACCACCCCCCACCCCCCGATTCCTCCCAAGGCGGCAGAAAGCCCGCCAGGCACCGACTTGTTTTTAGCAATGTGCCTACCTATCGATTTTGGGCCCTAGCCCAGCTGGCACATAGGGAAACCTAGCAAACCTGTACATTTTTTAAAACTAGACACCAAGGGGAATCCAGGATGGATGGGGTGACTTATCTGTCTCTCACCAGGTTCTGTTACCCAGAATCCCTTGCAAACCTCAAACTTTGTAAAAAAAAAACACATTTATGTGGTAGAAAGTTCTGCAATCTGCATGGATCCACAAAATTCCACCCAAACCGCATTCCCCAAAGTCTTCTGAGAAACATGGTAACACACTTGTCTGGGTAGGCCTAGTTCCCACAACAGGAAACGGGTCAAAACGCAACGTGGACGCAACACATTTTCATAGTAAAAACTGACGCTTTTTTTGCAAAGTGCCTAGCTGTAGATTTTGAGCCCTAGCTCTGCCGGCACCTAGGGAAATTTAGCAAACCTATACATTTTTTAAAACTAGACACCCAGGGGAATCCAGGATGGGGTGACTTGTCTGGCTCTCACCAGCTTCTGTTACCCAAAATCCCCTGCACACCTCAAAATGTGTCCAAAACAACACCATTTCCTCACATTTCTGTGGTGAAAAGTTCAGGAATCTGCGTGGATCCACAAAATTCTACCCACCCCTTGTTCCCCAAAGTCTTCAGAGAAAAATGGCACCTCACTTGTGTGGGTAGACCTAGTGCCCGCATCAGGAAATGGCCCAAACCGAAATGTTGACACACCACATTTTCACAGTAAAAAAAAACAGAACCTTTTTTGCAAAGTGCCTAACTGTAGATTATGAACCCTAGGTCTGCTGGCACCTAGTGAAAACTAGCAAACCTATAATTTGTTTTAAACTAGACACCCAGGGGAATTCAGGATGGGGGTGACTTGTCTGGCTCTCACCAGGTTCTGTTACCCAGAATCCTTTGCAAACCTCTACATTTGTCAATAAAAACAAATTTTCCTCGCATTTCTGTGATGGGAAGTTCTGGAATCTGCGTGGATCCACAAACTTCCACCCACCCCATATTCCCCAAAATCATCAGAGAAAAATGGTACCTCACTTGTGTGGGTAGGCCTAGTGCCCACGACAGGAAGTGGCCCAAAACGCAATGTGGACACACCACATTTTCACAGTGAAAAATGACCCTTTTTTGCAAAGTGCCTAGCTGTAGATTTTGAACCCTAGCTCTGCCGGCACCTAGGGAAACCTAGCAAACCTATACATTTCTGAAAACTAGACACCCAGGGAAGTCCAGAATGTGCTGACTTGTCTGCTTCTTACCAGGTTCTGTTACCCAGAATCCCTTGCAAACCTCAACATTTGTAAAAATCACATTTTCCTCACATTTCTGTGGTGGAAAGTTCTGGAATCTGTGTGGATCCACAAACTTCCACCAACCCTTCATTCCCCAAAGTCTTCCAAGAAAAATGATACCTCAGTTGTGTGTGTGGGCCAAGTACCCGCGACAGGCAAGGGCCCAACACCTATTGAGGTAACATCAAAATTACCTATCACAAAACAACCTGGTTTTGTAAGGGTGGTCTCAAGAGTTTTTGGCCCCAGGGTCAGCGGCATCTAGGGAAACCAACCCAACCCACATATTTCTGAAAACTAGACACCCGGGGGAGTCCAGCAAGGTATGGCTTGCATGGGCCCCCCAACATTTCCCTACCAAGAATCCCCTGCAAACCTCAAATTTTGTTGAAAAAATCCATTTTTAATCACATTTCTGTGTGGTTTCCCTAGATGGCCGCCAAGCCTCGTACCGAAAACTCATGTGACCCCTCCTTGCAAAGCCAGGTCATTTTCGGATACATGGGGGGCATATGCATTTTCTGTCCTGGGGTCTGCAGCCATCTAGGGAAACCTACCAACCCCACAAATTTCTGAAAACTAGACATCCCAGGGAGTCCAGGAAGGTATGGCTTGCATGGATCCCCCAACTTTTTCCTACCCATAATCCCCTGCAAACCTCAAATTTAGCTGAAAAGATCACTTTTTTCTCAAATTTCTGTCTGGGAAAGTTCTGGAGTCTTTGTGGATCCACAAATTTCCTACCACCCAGCTTTCCCCCAGGTCTCCCGATAAAAATGATACCTCACTCGCGTGGGTAGGTCAAGTACCCGCGACAGGCAAGGACCCAAAACGTATTGAGGAGACATCAAAATTATCTAGCACAAAACAACCTGGTTTTGCAAGGGAGGTCACCTGCGTTTTTGGCCCCGGGCTCGGCGGCCATCTTGGGAAACTACCAGACCTATACATTTCCGAAAACTAGACACCCGGGGGAGTCCAGCGAGGTATGGCTTGCGTGGATCCCCAAATGTTTCCCTGCCCAGAATGCCCTGCAAACCTCAAATGTAGCTGAAAAAAACACATTTTCCACATATTGTTGGGTGGAAACACTGTGCCGGCCCAAATATCTTACCCCACATCATTCCTCTCAGTCTCTTAAGTAAAATGATACCTCACTTGTGTGGGTAGGGCAAGGACCTGTGATTCGGAAGAGCCCAAAACATAGGGGTTTAGGGTATAGCATCGACAATTATAAGCGCTACATTTTTTTTAAATGCGTTTTTAACCAATTCTGCATTGGACACCCACACAAGTGAGGTATCATTTTATTAGGGACACTAAGGAGAATGCTGTGGGGTAGGACATTTGTGCCGGCACAGTGATTCCACACAAAAATATGTGGAAATTATGTTTTTTCAGCTAAATTTGAGGTTTGCAGGGGATTCTGGGTAGGGAAACATTGGGGGATCGACGCAAGCCATACCTCGTTGGACTCGTTCAGAAATGTGTGGGTTTGGTAGGTTTCCCTAGATGGCGGCAAACCCGGGGACAAAAAAACAGGTGCCCCCCATCAAAACCAGGTAGTTTTGTTACAGGAAATTTTGAAGTCTCCACGGTATGATTTGGGCCATTTCCTGTTGCAGCCATTTTGCCTACCCACACATGTGAGATGTCATTTTTATCGGGAGACCTGGAGGAACGCTGGGTAGTAGGAAATTTGTTTCAGCCCGGTGATCCTACATCTTCCTTACACAGAAATGTGAAAAATATTGATTTGTTTCAACAAAATCTGAGGGTTACAGGGGATTCTGGGTAGGGAAATGTTGGGGGACCCACAGTAGCCATACCTTGATGGACCCCCCGGGTGTCTAGTTTTCAGAAATGTGTAGGTTTGGTACGTTTCCCTAGATGGCTGCTGAGCCCTGGGCCAAAAACTCATGGGATCCCCCCCTTGCAAAACCAGGTTGTTTTGTGATAGGTCATTTTGATGTTGCCTCAATAGGTTTTGGGATTTTGCCTGTCGCAGGGACTTGACCCACCCACTCGAGTGAGGTACCATTTTTATCAGAAGACTTGGGGGAACGCTGCGTGGTAGGAAATTTGTAGAACCACGCAGAATCCAGAACTTTCCCACACAGAAATTTGAGAAAAAGGTTATTTTTTCATCTAAATTTGAGGTTTGCAGGAGATTCTGAGTAGGGAAATTTTGGGGAACCCACGTAGGCCATACCTTGCTGGACTCCCCCAGGTGTCTTGTTTTTAGAAGTGTGTGGGTTTTGTAGGTATCCCTAGATGGCTGCTGACCCCGGCGCCAAAAACTCATGGGACCCCCTTGCAAAACCAGGTTGTTTGTGATAGGTAATTTTGATGTCGCCTCAATTGGGTTTGGGCTATTGCCTGTTGCGGTACTTTACCCACCCATGCAAGTGAGGTACCATTTGTCTCTGAAGACTTTGGGGAATGTGGGGTGGGTGGAATTTTGTGGATCCACACAGATTCCAGAACTTTCCACCACAGAAATGTGAGGAAAATGTTTTAGTTTTTTACAAATGTTTAGGTTTGCAAGGATTTTGGGTAACAGAACCTGGTGCGAGCTAGTCAAGTCGCCCCATCCTGGATTCCCCTGGGTGTCTAATTTTCAAACATGTATAGGTTTGTTAAGTTTCCCTAGGTGCCAGCAGAGCTAGGGTTCAAAACTACAGCTAGGCACTTTGCAAAAAAGGAGTCAGTTTTTCCTGTGAAAATGTGGAGTGTCCATGTTGCGTTTTGTACCGTTTCCTGTCGCGGGCACTAGGCCTACCCACACAAGTGAGGTACCATTTTTCTTGGAAGACTTTGGGGAACTCGTGGTCGGTGGATTTTGTGGATCCACGCAGATTACATAACTTTCCACCACAGAAATGTGCGAAAATGTGGGTTTTTGTTTACAACTTTTTAGGTTTGCAAGGGATTTTGGGTAATAAAACCTGGTAAGAGCCAGTCACGTCACCCTATCCTGGATTTCCCTGGGTGTTTAGTTTTCAAAAATGTATAGTTTTGCTAGGTTTCCCTAGGTGCTGGCAGAGTTATTGTTCAAAATCTACAGCTAGGCACTTTGCAAAAAAAGGTCAGTTTTCAATGTGAAAATGTGGTGTGTCCATGTTGCGTTTTGGTCCGTTTCCTGTCGCCGGCACTAGTCCTACCCACACAAGTGAGGTTTTATTGCTCTCGGATGACTTTGAGGAACACGGGGTGGGTGGAATTTTGTGGATCCACGCAGATTCCATAACTTTCCACCACAGAAATGTGAGGAAAATGTGTTTTTTTTTATTCAAATTGTTAGATTTGCAAGGGATTCTGGGTAACAGAACCTGGTGAGAGCTAGTCAAGTCACCCCTTCCTGGATTTCCCAGGGTGTCTAGTTTAAAATTTTTTATAGGTTTCCCTAGGTGCTGGCAGAGTTAGGGTTCAAAATCTACAGCTAGGCACTTTGCAATAAAAGGGTCCTTTTTCACTGTGAAAATATTGTGTGTCCACGTTGCTATTTTGGGCCATTTCCTGTTGCGGGCACTAGGTCTACCCACACAAGTGAGGTACCATTTTTCTCGGAAGACTTTGGGGCATGTAGTGTGGGTGGAAGTTTATGGATCCACGCAGATTCAATAACTTTCCACCACAGAAATGTGAGGAAACAGTTTTTTTGACAAATCTTTAGGTTTGCAAGGGATTCTGGGTAACAGAACCTGGTGAGAGCCAGTGAAGTCACCCTATCCTGGATTTCCCTGGGTGTCTAGGTTTAAAAAATGTATAGGCCTGCTAGGCTTCCCTAGGTGCTGGCAGAGTTAGGGTTCAAAATCTACAGCTAGGCGCTTTGTAAAAAAAAGGATCAGGTTTGACTGTGAAAATGTGGTGTGTCCACGTTGCGTTTTGGTCCGTTTCCTGTTGCGGGCACTAAGCCTACCCACACAAGTGAGGTACCATTTTTCTCAGAAGACTTTGGGGACCAAGGGGTGGGCGGAAGTTTGTGGATCCACGCAGATTCCAGAACTTTCCACCACAGAAATGCGAGGAAAATGTTAGTTTGTATTTAAAGATTTGTAGGTCTGCAAGGGATTCTGGGTAATAAAACCTGGCGAGAGCCAGTCAAGTCAAGCCATCCTGGATTCCCCTGGGTGTCTAGTTTTCAAAAATGTATAGTTTTGCTAAGTTTCCCTAGGTGCCGGCAGAGCTAGGGTTTAATATCTACAGCTAGGCACTTTGCAAATAAAGGGTCAGTTTTGAGCCATTTCCTGTTGCGGGCAAGAGGCCTACCCACACAAGTGAGGTACCATTTTTATCGGGAGACTTAGCGTAACAGAATTGTAGAGGAACTGTTATTATCTATTGACATTTAATGCATTTCTGCCTTCCAAATGAAAGACAATGTGTAAAAAAGAAGTCATTTTGAAAAATGACTTATAATTCTCATGCTAGTATGGGTACTCACAATTTCAGAAATGTGCAAATATCTACTGTTTCTAAACTCTATATTTTGTTCCAACTTCAGAAATACATAGGTGTCTCTCATACCGATTTTTCCATGTATATATTTTCCCAAATCAATTACTCTATACCCAGTATATAATAAAAAACCATTGCGAGATGCTGCTCAGTTATTGGCTCTGGGTTAGTCAGGTTCTTGGTGAACCTACAAGTCCTATATCTCCCCACAACCAGAAAGGTCCAGCGGATGTAACTGTACATTGCTTTCAAACAGCTGTCATAATTAGAAAAAGGTACAGGTGAAAATGTTGACACAAATGGCAGTTTTTTTCAACTAATTTTCAATTTGTCCTACATTCAACGGTTAGTTTCTATAAGGAAACCTTGAAGGATCTACACAAATGACCCCATGCTGAATTCAGAATTTTGTCTAGTTTTCTAAAATGTATAGCTTTCCAGGATCCATTATTGTTTTCATACCCATTTCTACCATTAGCTGGAAGGAGTTTGAAAGCACAAAAAATAGCAAAAATAGGCTATGTCCCAGAAAAATGCCAAAACTGTTTAAAAAAGTTTTGGTTTTCTGACAAAAGTCTGCTTGTCCCTGAAAGCTGGGAAGATTGTGATTTCAGCACCAGAACTTCTTTTTTGATACAATTTGCCGGGAAAAAAACGATGCTTTAATCTGTAGCCCTTATTTCCCATCTTTCCCACAAAAAAAAGAATTTAGCAGTTTTTTGGCTAATTTCTGGGTTCCCTCCATGGGAATCAACAAACCCTGGGTACCTTTAGAATCCCCATGATGTTGGAAGAAAAGGAAGCAAATTTGGCGTGGATACCTTATGTGGTCAAAAAGGTACAGGTGCCTAAGCGCAAACTACCCCAAATAACCAAAATAAAGCTTAGCACGGGAAAAAAGGCCTAGCAGCGAAGGGGTTAACATGAAGAAAAGTTTAAATTCCATTAAGGATGCGGAGGTGAGGATTATGCATTACTTTCTTCACTTTTTTAACCACACCTTCAAAGATAAAAGTAAAAAAACATTGCAACAATACTAAAACTCCAATGAACCACAGAGAGTAACCATGGCCACTAATAGCCCCATCAAGTAACAGTCTGTGAGTCTATATAATACAGATCATGCTGTACAGTGTAGTCCTTCCTCTTCTTCACTGAAGGAAGTTAAGCACGCTGGACATCATTTCATCTTTGAATCCTAACCTAAGAGGAAATGGGAAAAACGTGAATACTTTCCCACATCAACATATCGTCCACCATTAATGTCATAACAGGTCATAAATTCAACAATTATGAAGATAATAAACAATATAACAACCATTACAAGTCTCTTACATTAGGTGCTCCATTACCACCATCAGATAACATCTTACACTACATGTTAATGTTTTGAGAACAACGGTACATAACAAAATACTGTTATTGAGTAGAACCAGAGTACTTCCCTGTTAGTCACGGAATCCAGTTCTCTAACTTCCAGAATTAATGTAGAGATAACCTCATAATTCCCCTAGAGAGGGCAGGATGGAGATACTATGTCAATGGGGCATAATCCTCGACTCCGCAATCATAATAGAATTGAAACTTTCTTTCATGTTAACTAGGGAGTTTTAATATTTTATGTCAGGACCGGAAGCAAGGATTATGCATTTTTAAAGCCTACTTCCCACCATTATGACTGTGTGAGAAGTTGGCCGGTATATGATGTCCACTAGTTAAAGTGGGCACCTTGTACCGGTCCAAACTACCCTCATGGTGATTAGGTCAAAGATAACCTTTATTGAAAGTTATCCTAGTGGTAGCTATGGATAGTAGCCTTCAGGCTAAGTCTTGAAGGAATGTTAAGCACCTTAGTTTACCAGAATGCAACTTTATAGTACTGTTTAAATGAAAGGGAAACCAAACAGTAGTTATAAAAATATGATTTATTATCTATAACACTCTCTAGTATCCTCTACACGAGGATAGTATACTATTCAAATAATACAGTTGCAAAGAATCAAACGTAAGTAGCACAATACACAGTGGGCTTTCGGGGGAGCAAAACCATATATTAAAAAAGTGGTATAAGAACCACGACTCGGAACTAGACCTAGTCTAAAAGGTGTAGAATCAACGGGACCCCAAGGAGCCATCCAAGATGAGTGAGTTGGGACCCCACGGAGGACGTGTGCAGAGTGAGAACACGACCGCGTGCTCCGTACAATTCAATGGGAAAGTTGTGATTGGAAAATAAGAGATTAAGGACCCTTCCCAGCAGATAACGAAGACAATCCTTGGAACTTAGGAGTTTGTAGAGCCACGCCACCCGTGGATACCTTTGTACCAGAGTTACCTATCCCAGAGGAGCCGGGTGCATAGGCACAAAGTGGTGTCGGAAACCCTTGTTGTTCTCTATGGATGTCGACAAAGAAATGCTGCCGCGAGAAGTACAAAAAGTGTCTGGTGGAATCCAAGTATTGATTCTATATGAGAAGAACCTGGAAGCCGGGGGGACAGAGTCTGGGTCACTTTGGAGTGGCCAGGGGCTCGGTAGACGAATGCCCACTGATGGCGGGTGCTTCAGGTGTGATGACGGTGATCTTGACTCTTCAGCTGCAAGGACCCGGAGACGCTAAGACGACCAGGAGCCGGAGGCGAGCTGTCCCACGATGGATGTCGAGTGCTGGGGGGTCAGTGTCTGGCGGGAGCACCAACAAACCTTTGCAGCAGCAAGCAACTTAGATGGTCAAATTCAGAGTCGATCTATCCCAGCAAGGACCAGGAGACTCACCACAGCAAGGGGAGTCAGGGCAGACCTGGAGCAACTAGGGGAGCCCAATTATAGAAAAGATGAACCTCAAGTGGAACCACAGGAGTGGAGAGTGGACCGCAGGCGGTTTCACAGGATACCAGCTAGCAGGGCACAGAATGTGAGGATGCAGGAGTCCTTCTCAGCAAAGATGCGCTGGCGTCAGGGCTACAAATGGCCCAATGCACAGAATTGTTGTACCACAACAAGCATGTGCAGCTGCAAATATACGCTGTGCATAGGGGTATGGGTTATACGGTCCCCAAGAGGGATATCCGCCTTAAACTTGGTAAATGGGTAGCTCAACCTCGGAGACCTTCAGAAACCAACCTCCTGTGTTGCTGGAGCCTTCGGAGTCTGCAGGAGCTCAGGATCATCAAACCGGTCAGATGCATTACGGTGCCTGCGTTTGCAGGGGAGTGACTCCTTCACTCCACGGGAGATTCTTCGGTTGTCTTGGAGGTCCACAGTGTCCTGCACGGTGCCTCTATGGATCACGGACAGTGGCAAGACTAGGGACAGCAAGGGAGGACGAAGTCAAGCCAAGGGAGGTCCAGTGAAGTCCAGCTTGTCCAGACGGTCAGAGTGTAGTGGTATCTTCTTGCAGAATCTTGTGCACGTAAAGTCTAATGTCCTGTAACCAGGTAACCCATGGTATACCCACTGGAGAGGGTTGGACAGATTCTAGGGACCCTAGGGGAGGGACAGGACAGTCCTTTGTCCAGTTCCGCGCCAGAGCAGGAGCAAATGGCTCCCAGAACTGGTTTGAACTGGACTATGCACAGGGACAGTAAATGTGCCCCTGAGCCAGACTTTCTGGCACTGTGACAGTGCACCCACCCAGCCCCAATAGACTAAATCCTGTCTGGAAGGTGGTCACACCTCCCTGTGACAGGATGCCTATTGTGCTGCCTTCCCCTACTCGAGCATGGCTCAGCAGCAGGAGGGCAGACTCGTGTCTGTGGCTGGGAGCATCCATTTTGTGCTGTAAGGCTCGAGAAAGTTGGAACTGGTAGACTTAGGTACCCCCAGAACCTCGGTTCTGAGGGGAGGAATCATACCTCCCACACCAGTTACTGGTATGGAGGTATGATTCCAAGGTGTTTGATACCAAACACGACATACTTCGATGCAGTCGTTTTCGAGATAGCATTTACCGCGAGGTTATAATGCTCCTCTACCTAAATGTATGGTAGTATCACATACAGCCCGGGAGAATGGTCTCCATAGACTGCAGAGGGGCCCTGTTCATGCAGGAGCACCCTCTCATGAAAAACCCAGCATCCTGCCTTCAGGATTGTTAAGGCGTGCTATAGGGGTAACATAAAGTTTTAAGTGTAGTGATATATATAGACATAGTCAACTTATATCTCTCGTAAGTGGTGCAAGCACCAGCTTACACAGGCTGCAGTAACAGACCTGAGGTTCCATTTTGCATGGCCTCTCATGGGTGGCATAATACATGCTTCATCTCATGGGAGGCCTCTGGGGTGTCTATGCCCTGGGTACATGTGTACCATATACTAGGGACTGATAAGGGTATACAATCTAGAGTTGTACCAAAGTACACACATGTCAATTTAAGGGAAAAAAGCGGATAAGCTTGGGTCCTGAATAGCAGGATCCTGTCAGACTAGTCAAAACAGTGGGTGCAAAAAGCAAAAAGTGGGGGTAACCACAAGAAGCAGATCCTACTTTCCTATACAACTCTCCCCAAACGAAAGGAGGTGATACTAACCTTGCCCAGTTGAGTCTTCATGTTCTAAGTGGAAATATCTGGAGAGATCATCTGCATTGGCATGGTTACTCCCAGGTCTATGTTCCACTTCATAGTCCATCCCCTGTAGGGAAATGGACCACCTCAAAAGTTTGGGGTTTTCACCCTTCGTCTGTTTTAGCCACAAGAGGGTATTGTGGTCAGTCTGAACAATGAAGGGAGTTCCACTTCAGCTCAGGCTGAAGTTTCCAAATCATCGCCCAACAAGCATTCCACAGGGAGGTCTGAACTTACCACAACCGTCTTAGGGTCAGTTATCCCTCCCCAGGTGAAATTAACAACTGACAAGGTATGGTCTGTCCTGACATGCCTAGCATTGGTCACTTGGTACATCTCACCAAGTATGATCTGGTCAGGGTGCACAAGATCTTTTGTCACCATGGTGACACTTGCTTCTGTGTCCCTGTATGCCATGGCGTCCTTACAATTCATTAAAGGCTGTTGTCTATATTTGCCCAGGTTAGTGGGACTAACAAATAAGGAGGCAATATCCATGCCTCCATCACAGACTAGAACAGCCTGAGCTGGAGTTCTGACTAGGCCAGAACCCACCTCAGAGCCCAAGGGTAACCCCACTAATCCCTTGTTCTGTGTATCACCACTTGACACTGTGCTAGGGGGAGCAGTTGCCTTAAGGGGAGCGGTGGTAGGAGTAGAATCCTTGGCCCTTGGACAATTGGCATCCTTTGTCCAATTTTTCTTTTCTTTACATATGTGACACCAAGCCTTCCTTTTGCCTTTTCCCCTGTTGGATTTTGAACCCCCCCCCACATGCAGGTTTTGGGGCCCTGATAAAGACTTATGATCTTCATCTTTGTCCCCACCCTTATCTGAGTTCTTAGAGTCTGGTTTCTTTTGGTCACCTCCATTGGTCTGAGTTTTCTGCTTCACCCTTGTTCTGACCCATTTATCTGCCTTCTTTTCCAATTCTTGGGGAGAAGTCAGATCAGAGTCAACCAGGTACTGATGCAACAACTGTTTTTGGCAATTATTAAGGATCTGCTCCCTCATAATCAAGTTGTACAACCCTTTAAAATCATTCACCTTGCTACCAAGTAACCAGCCTTCCAGACCCTTAATGGCACAATCAACAAAGTCTACACAGTCCTGAGTCTGTCTCTTCTGGGTGTCTCTGAACGTAATCCTGTACTGTTCAGTGGTTAAGCCAACCCCTTCAATGAGAGCCCTCTGAAGGATTGAATAATTGTTGGCATCCTCTTCTCTAACAGTGAGGAGCTTATCTCTAATTTTGTCAGCAAAGGAGAGCCACAAGACAGCTGCCCACTGCTCTTGAGGGACCTTCTGTACTTTACAGGCCCTCCCAAAGAAGTTAACCATTTCTGGAGGTCATCCCCTACATGGAAGAGAGGGACAATCTTGCTCAGGTTCCTAAGATCAAAGGTCTGTTCCCTAACCCTAGGGACACTATAGCTGCCACCATAGGACTCTAGGCCCAATTTCTTTCTAGCCTTCTGGACTTCTAGGGGCTCTTTATCCAGGGCCAACTGCTGTTGCCTGAGCCTAAACTTAGCGTTCTCAAGCTCTAAAAGTTGGTACTCCCTGTCATAAGAGTTGTCCCTCTTGCTAGAAACAGAGCTCCCTATTGAATATCTAGAATGATCTGACTCAGCAGAGGGAGACCTAGATCTCCTGGCTAAACTCTGCACTCTCCCTGGCGGAATAAAGTGATGGTCCTCTTGACCGTCTGCTTCTTCTTCTTTCTGGGAATCTCAGTTGTTCAGGGGTGGATCATTTTGATCCTCCTGTCCAGGGTTTGATTCCAGGTCCTAGAAGGTGTCCCCTCCTGACATATCCTCTTCCCCTACACCACCCACTCTATCCGGCTCATCTGACCCAGGAGTCTTCCTACTGCCATCTAGCGGTAATGCATCTATGAGATGTTGAGTGTTGGCATTTCTCCCTGTCTTCAGCTTTCTAGATACACACATGGCTTTTAATTCTGTGAATGTAAAGCCCTCATATTTAGTAGGCAGGATGTCACCAGTGGCATTCCCATTAGAAGACATACTAAGTGAGGTGTGGTGTAGGCACCTACCTAACCTAGTGGGAATTAAACTCTCTTAGGTTGGAGAAAGGATGTTCTAGACCCTTGACTTACCCAACCCCAAGTTCAGTAGAACTTACTATCTTAAGCTTGTATTATATGTTCCTAGATACTAGTGGTTTTTCAGTTAATCAATACTAAAGATTTATCTGGTAAAATAATGCAGGCTTGAATCCTACCTCTGCCACCAATGTGAGAAGTTGGCCTGGTATATGCTGTCCACTAGTTAAAGTGGGCACCTTGTACCAGTCCAAACAACCCTTAAGCGATTAGGTCTAAGATAACCTTTATTAAAAGCTATCCTAATGTTAGCTATGGAGAGCAGCCTTCAGGCTAAGTCTTTAAAGAATGTTAAACACTTTGTTTTACCAGAATGCAACCTTATAGTATTGTTTAAATGAAAGGGAAACCACACAGTAGTTATAAAAATGTGTATTTATTATCTATAACACTCTCTAGTATCCTGTACATGAGGATAGGAAACAATTCAAGTAATACAGTTGCAAGGAATGAAACGTAAGTAGCATAATACACAGTGGGCTCCCAGGGGAGACCAAACCATATACTAAATAAGTGGTATAAGAACCACTACTCGGGACTAGACCTAGTCTAGAAGGTGGAGAATAGCTGGGACCCCAAGGAACCACCCAAGGTGAGTTAGTAGGGATCCTACGGAGGACGTGTGCAGAGTGAAAACACGACCGCGTGCTCCGTACAATTCAATGGGAAAGTTGCGGTTGGAAAATCAGAGATTAAGGACCCTTCCCAGCAGATTACAAAGACAACCCTTGGAACTTAAGAGTTTGTAGAGCCACCCCACCCGTGGATACCTTTGTACCAGAGTTACCTATCCCAGAGGAGCTGGGTGCATAGGCACAAAGTGGTGTCGGAAACCCTCGTCGTTCTCTATGGAAGTCGACAAAGAAATGCTGCTGCCAGAAGTACGAAAAGTGTCTGGTGGAATCCAAGCATTGATTCTATATGAGAAGAACCTGGAAGCTGAGGGGACAGAGTCTGGGTCACTTTGGAGTGACCAGGGGCTCGGTAGACGAATGCCCACTGATGTCGGGTGCTTCAGGTGTTATGACGGTGATCTTGACTCTTCAGCTGCAAGGACCCGGAGACGCTAGGTCGACCAGGAGCCGTAGGCAAGCTGTCCCACAATGGATACCTTTGTACCAGAGTTACCTATCCCAAAGGAGCCGGGCGCATACGCACAAAGTGTCGGAAACCCTCGTCGTTCTCTATGGATGTTGACAAAGAAATGCTGCCGCGAAAAGTGTCAGGTGGAATCCAAATGTGGATTTTATATGAGAAGAACCTGGAAGCAGAGGGGACAGAATCTGGGTCACTTTGGAGTGACCAGGGGCTCGGTAGACAAATGCCCACTGATGTTGGGTGCATCAGGTGTGATGACGGTGATCTTGACTCTTCAGATGCGAGGACCCGGAGACGTCTACGATGACCAAGAGCTGGAGGCGAGCTGTCCCACGATGGATGTCGAGTGCTGAGGGGTCAGTGTCCGGCGGGAGCACCAACAAGCCTTGGCAGCGGCAAGCAACTTAGATGGTCAAATTCAGCGTCGATCTGGCCCAGCAAGGACCAGGAGACTCACCACAGCAAGGGGCGTCAGGGCAGGACTGGAGCAACAAGGGGAGCCAAATTAAAGCAAAGTTGACTATCAAGTGGATCCACAGGCCGAAGGCACAGGAGGGGACCTCAGGCAGTTTCATAGGATATCAGCCAGCAGGGCACAGCGTGCGAGGATGCTGGAGTCCTTCGCAGCAAAGATGTGCTTGGGTCAGGGCTACAAATGGCCCAATGCATGGAATTATTGCCAGACAACAAGCATGTGGAGCTGCAAATAAACTCCGTGCGCAGAGGTACGGGTTATACGGTCCCCATCGAGGGATATCCGCCTCACACTTGGTAGGAGGGCAGCTCAACCCCGGAGACCATCAGAAAACCACCTCCTGTGTTGCTGGAGCCATCGAAGTCTGCAGGAGCTCAGGATCAGCAAACCGGTCAGATGCGTTACGGAGCCTGCGTTTGCAGTGGAATGACTCCTTTACTCCAAGGGGGATTCTTCTGTTGTCTGGGAGGTCCACGGGGTCCTGCACGGTGCCTGTATGGATCACGGACAGTGGCGAGACTGGGGGCGGCAAGGGAGGACAAAGTCAATCCAAGGGAGGTCAAGCTAAGTACAGAGTGTCCAGACGGTCGAAGTGTAGTGGTATCTTCTTGCAGAATCTTGTCCACATAAAATCTATGTAGCCAGGTAACCCATTTTATACCCAAGGGAAAGGGTTGGCCAGATTCTAGGGATCCTCCAAGGGGAGGGACAGGACAGGGGGGAGGCTACTCCCTTGTCCTTTGTCCAGTTTTGCGCCAGAGCAGGAGCGAATGGCTCCCAGAACTGGTTTGAGCTGGACTATGCACAGGGACACCAAATGTGCACCTGAGCCAGACCTTCTGCACCCACCCAGCCCCAATACACTAAATCCTGTCTGGGAGGTGGTCACACCAGTCCACCCCCAAAGCTCAGATCAGGCCCGATCCCCATTCCATGGGGACCTCGAGCTTGAACCTAACCTCGCTGGCTTACCCACCCTCCCACGCACAGTACCCACGATGTGCCGGATCGCAGTATACTCTAGGTTGGTGTGATGTTCTTGGGGGGCCGCTGCCCTAGGCACACCGGGAGCTGTTCCCCCTCCGCCATAGCGGCAGTGGTGATGCCCGGGCTTAGCCCCCTTGGCTAGAGAGAGGAGGGGGAGGGGGAAAGCACTCACCAGAGGCCTAAGCTCCTGGAAATCCCGGGGGCACGTTCAAACGGCGAGACGGGCAGCAGACAAGAGGCCACACCATGGGCAGGGGAAAGTATATATACTTTCTGCCCTCCCCACCACTGCCAGAAGTGACGAGTCCCACTGGCCCTTTTTGGCACTAAAAGGGGGAACCACTAGCAGATGACTTGTGTGCCCTGATGTGCCACTAAGGCGGCCGCCCTCTTAGGAGGGTCCCCTTCGTGGACAAAGGGCAGCCCAAAGATCCCTCAGTTACCACACCTGGCTTCAGGGGCCGGCTTCCTGACACCATCCTGGTCTCTGGGGTGTCGCAGCATGAGCATCCCCAGTGCCACTAGGGTGCCTCTCTGGTCATGAGGGCTAAATGAAGATGCCTCCCATGGTTTGTGGTGGGCATGTGATCCCCAGCAGCCTGCGATACACTGGTGGCATTTTTAGACTTTAGGGCAAATCTACAGACATGGTCAGGAAATAGCAAGGTGGCGCTCTTTAGGGCCACCACTCCAGTCCCCCCTCCGGAGCCCCAGCAGGCCACAGTGTAGGTAGTGTCAGGGCCCCTAGTGGCTTTTTCATCGCAGCCAGGCCACAGGTAAATTGATAATTGCAGGGCAGGTTCCAAGAGCCACCATTGTGAGAAGTTAGCCTGGCATATGATGTCCACTAGTTCTAGTGGGCACCTTGCACCAGTCTAATCGACCCTTATTGATGGTGGTTGTAAAGTCAACCTTATAGAAAGCTATCCTAGTGGTAGCGTGGACCAACAGTCATCAGGCTAAGACTTCAGAGAGCGTATTAAGCACGTTGTTTTACCAATTGTAATCCCTTGAGTACCAAATGAAAGGACACCACACAAGGTATATATCAAATATATATGTATTTATTCTAAACACAACCCCTCTGCACTCTTTATGGGGTCAGTGGTAAAAGTACGATACAAGAATCTCAATTAGCATAGATAAGTTGCACAGTATACGTTTTGCCCTAGGGGCCTCACAAACCATATATTAAAATAGTGGTATAAGAACCACGTGAGGATTAGAAAGCAGGCCTGGGGACTGTGGAATCGCTGGGGCTACTCTAAACAACCAAAGGTTAGGAAGCAGGAGGCCCACAGGAGACACGTGCAGTGTCTAAACACAGTTACCATTGACTTTCTATAGGAAACGAACAAGTTGCAGTTTTACAATTTAAGGATACTTCCCTATGGAGTACGATGAAACCCTTTTAGACTTAGACACTAGGAGGGCCAATACCCTCGAGACTACCAGAGTACTCGTGTTACCTCACCCACGGAAGCCGGGTGCATAGGTGTCTTTTGATGTCGGGTTTCGTCATCGATTTCAATGGAGAGCTGCAAAGAAGTGCTGCAGGCGACCAGAGGAAAAGTGTCCTGGTGGACTCAAGAGTGATCTGAAGAACCTGAAAGCCGAAGGGACAGAGTCTGGGTCACTTGCCAGTGACCAGGATGGAACCAGGAAGGAACCAGGCGATGTCGGGTGATTTCAGGTGAAAAGGTGAAGTTTGTCTCTTCAGCCACGAGGACCAGGCGGCGTCGACGATGACCAGGAGCTGGATGCGAGCTGTTCCATGAAGGATCTAGTTGACTGCGATGTCGGTATCTGGACTGGACCCAACAAGCCTTGGCAAACGCAACCCACGCAGGATGTCGAGATTGAATTAGTTGCAGACCAGCAAGGCATCTGGAGCTTCTCCTTTGCAGAGAAGCTGGAGCAAGCCTGGAGCAACCAGGAAAGCAAGTTAGATTCAAAATGGAATCTTCAGGGGGCTCACTAGCCAACGGACTAGGAACCGGGAAGACGCGTCGAGCTGAAATGCAAGAGCGGGCCCCACGGGACACTCGTGGAGTGTGGAGGCCTAAGCTTCGGTGCAAATGGTGCTCGGGTCTGGGGCTTCTCGTATCCCAATGCACAACTGCGAGATACCTCGGGAGCCGATGCAGTTAGCAAAATGCAGGATGTCCAGGAGTTCCGGTCCCACGTCTCTCGTGTCCACACGGGTCTCAGATTTGCTGTGAATGTCGAGCAGCGTCAGAGATGTCTGGAAGTCCATGTCCTGTGTCGCGGGAGCCTCGAAAATGAAGACCGGCAAAGTTGCTGTTGGTGCCTGTTTGAACAGGGTGGTCACTCCTTGACCACAAGGGAGATGTCTTTCATCTTCCAGTCGAAATGGAATGTCGAAGGTCCAGGATTTATGTTTCTGAGTTTCGTCCAGGGTAATCTAAAGTTCTAGTGACTGGGCTCCTATACTTATACTAAGTTTAGGGACTGGACTAACCTTAAGGTCCATCCTATGGGTGGACCTGGGAAGGGGGTGGTTACACCCCTTTCCCTTTGTCCAGTTTCGCGCCAGAGCTGGGGCAGAGTGCCCCAGCAACCGGTTTGAACTGGAAAATGCATGGAGCACCTAGTGTGCCCCAGGCAGTGTCTGGAAAGCATTCCCTGAATGCAGCCCTCCGTGCCCCAATACACTAAAGCCTGTCTGGGGAGGTGCTAGCACCTCCCTGGACAGGAAACCTATTGTCCAGGCCTCCCCTGCCAGAGTTTTGTCCAGCAGCAGGAGGTCAGACTCCTGTCTGTGGCAGCAGCATCCATTTTGTGATACTGAGGCTCTGTTTAACTTTAACAGGGTTTACCAGTAACTACATGTCTTCTCCCTCTAGAAGGGTGGAATGCTACCCCCGCCGCCTGGACTGGCGGACACACTTACACTAAATGTTTTGATAAAGCCAAACCAAAGTTAGCATTAACTGCGAGGATTATAATGCACTTAAGAGTATATGGTATGGCTATATCATAGAACAGCTATAAGGAGATGGTTCCAAAAGTTGCAGAGGGGCTCAGCTCATGCTAGGGCACCCTCTCACATAAAACCAAGCACTCTACATCCAGGATTGTCGAGGTCTGCCTTAGGAGTGGCTTATAGGTGTATATGTGTCTATATGTATATATAGATATAGATATACTATATCTAAGTAAGGAGTGATTACACCACCTTACCCAGGCTGTGTGAACAGACCTGTGGTGTCAGTTTGGAAGGCCAACCAGGGTTGGCACAATACATGCTGCAGCCCCTGGTAGGCCTAGGGTGCATCAATGCCCTGGGTACCTAGAGTACACTATACAGGGGGTCACAAGGGTGACCCAGTAACCCATCTTGTATGTACCTAAAGTACATGGTATCAATTTAGAGAGAGAACAGCTGGGCTGTGGGCCTGATTAGCAGGTCCACAGCCACACTAAAGCCGAAAAACCAGAGAATCACAGCAAAAGTGGAGGTAACCATACGAAGCAGACCCTACTTGCCTACAACCATCAGTACATCTGGGTGGGGGAGGCTCAATGTCCCATCCGGCTTTTGCCCCCATCGTGTCCCCGCCATTCTCCTCCGCCTCAACAGTGTCACAAGTTAGATTCCCGTATCAAGGCAGTTCAGGTGAGGGGAACCAGGATCTCTTTGGGCACTTAGACCCCTCTCAGGTCCACTTAAATACTTTTGGGCCCAAGCAGGCCGAGGACAGCTACCCTACTCCTCGGGTTCCCACCGGCAGGAGGCCACAGATATCGTTTGGGAGGGCGGGATGGGCCCCCGCAACGCCAGCAGTACCCGGTCTGGTGTGATGTAGAGTGGGCAATCAAGAACCCAGGATGTCCTGTCCCAGCAGGCCCGCTCAGTAGCAGACAAGAGCGCTAAGGCTGCTGCGGGCTGGAGTCACCTCTTCCCCCTCAGATCTCACTCACTGCCTCATCCCCTGTCACCAAGCGCCTCAGGAACCTCTGCCAGGATGCGTCCGGGCACCCTGCGCTGTGTCCAGAGTGCTCACCAAGGGGTCCAGCCGACACGGGAAAACTCTAGGTGTGCTTCAGTTGGTAAGCAGGGCAGTGGGGCCCTCAGGGCGTCAGAGGGTCACCGCTGTGTACAATGCGATGGAGGCTGGCAAGAATCGAGTGCATCCTGCGCTATATGACAACAGTCCTCATTGATGGCAGATACCGCTGCAGTTGGCAGTGATGATGGGGGAGCCTCCTAGGTGTCAGTGGGCCGTGGTCAAGTTCATTGCAGGTGAGGTGGGCGGAAGTCGAGGACATCCCACACTTCTCAGTCGCTGTGCCTTTCCCATGTGACAAGGGGCCTCAGCCTGGACTCAGCGTTGTTCCAGCCTCTAGCTCCAATCCGTTTGGCAAGGGCACCAACGTGTACAGGACGGCCTCAGGATCACAGCAGTGTGCATGGTGGCTGTGAAGTATAATCTGAGCCTCCAGTCCTGGCATAGAAATAATTTCTGTTTCCTTTCCCCGACATTTGAAGGTCAGCTGTTATCTAGAATGTATGAGTCTGTGCCTTGGTTATTGAGTCCATTGAAACTCCTCCTCATTCCTCAGTAAATTGTTTGCCCTGTATGACTCTGGTTATATGCTTGCCTCCTGTCTTCTCCTCACCAGATGTTCAACATGATTTTTGCCTGGGTCAGTTCTTCCAACCTGTATTACCAACTATGCCTTGTCTCCAGTTTCCACCTACATTTCAACAACAGCTGAAGGACTCTACCACCTGTCCAGAGGTGTCTCTTCTGGAGAACAGGAATTATCTGATCCATGTTTTATGTCTCATCTTGAAATTCCCTGTGATGTATCTAGAAGTTTGTGCTGGTGGACGAAATAAGCAGCTCTTATCTCCGCCAAAGGAGACCAGGTGTTTGGACGGGAATGTCCCCTCCATGGTGTACATTAGAGTCCCATGCCCTGCATGCCCAACTGCTAGTCCCCAGCAGCATGCATACATAGTGTCTGCATGAAGGCCTGTCTTTGAACTGCAAATGGTCCTTGACCGTTTGTGGACACAGAGGGGTGCAGCAAGTGAACCCTCAGTAGTAACAAAGGGCTACTGCCCCTGTCATGGGCTCACACATGTAGTGCAGTGGTGGTAGAATACCATGGTTTGTGGTGATTGTGGTGTAATCAGGCATTTTTACTTGCATCACGTACGTTTTTATTTATTTATTTATGGAGTTTTATATAGCACTGGCCAGACCCCGGGTTATCGGAGCGCTTTACAACAATTTTTCACAAGAGTAATAAAAATAGAGCAGTGTTAAGCACAGAGGTTCGGAAGGTCCAAGAGCTCTGTGCAGTGTTGAGCTAGTTCGTGAGTCCTGAGGTAACCTTGATGATTGCACAATGTCTTGGGTTGAACTGAGGTAGGTCGCTGTGAATACAAAGTCAGAGAGCAACGGAGTCGGGGCTTGCGTTACTGCGGCGGATATCCATTCGGGAGGGAGCGGTTGAGGAAGAGGACTTTAAGGTGTTTTTTGAATTTTGTGAAGGACGAGATAGTTCTGATATCTGCTGGGATAGAGTTCCAGATTTTGGGCACGTTTCCAGCGAAGGACCTTGAAGCGTTTTTTTGTTTGCGTATTTTCATAGGGATGAGAAGTAGGGAGTTTGAGCTCCTGAGGTTTCTGGTCTAGCCAGCCCTCTTGAGTTTGGCGGCCAGATACTCCGGTTTTCCTGTGTGTAGGGCTTTGTGCGTGAGGCAGGCAGTTCTGAAACTAGCACGACGGAGTCGTTTTAGTTCCCTAAGTGCTGGTGAAATGTGATCATGTTTCCTGATTCCAGTTACCATTCTGGCTGCTGCCTTGAGGATAGTTTTTGAGGGAGGTAAGTGCGATTTTGCTGTACCAGTGCAGGTTGCGTTCCCATAGTCGAGTCTGGATAGTACCAGTGAGTGGGTGGCTTGTTTCAGATCTTTGGTAGGAATGAATGGTTTCGTTTTATTGAGTAGCTTCAGATTGAGGAAGGCACTCTTTGCAGAGTTTTTAATGTGATTGGCCATGTCGCCTTTTGGGTCGAGGGTGATTCCTCAGGATTTTACGGAGCTTGCCAGAGTGATATTACCGTTGAGGGCATCCAAAGCATATAACCATTCTGCAATTTGAGAGTTCTCTTCTTTGTTGGAGACGAGGAGGATTTCTGTATTTTCTTGATTACGTTTTAGGTGATTGAGAGACAGCCAGTGTTGGATTTCTTTCAGAGTGCTGTTTAGTTTGATGATGTCATCTAAGGAGGAGAGTTCTAGATAGATCTGGGTGTCACCAGCATAAAAGTGGATGGGGATGTTAGCGTTTTTAAGTATGGTGGTGAGGGGTTCCATGTATATGTTGAACAGTTGTGGTAAGAGCACTGAACCTTGTGGTACTCCCCTGCTGATGGGGGGTAGGTCGGAGGAAAAGTTTTTGATTTCTATCCTTTGTGAATGGTTGTGTAGGACGGAGGAGAATCAGCGTACGACCACCTCCTCAGCACCTACCCTTTCTTGTAGGGCCTTGATGAGTAGTTGGTGATCGACTGTGTCAAATGCAGCCGATCGGTCCAGGAGAATGAGTAGGCAGCATTGGTCGGAATCAAGGGATTTATGGATGTCATCTGTGATGTTGAGGACCGCGGTCTCTGTACTGTATCGTTTTCTGAACCCCTATTGGTGGGGATCCAGAAGTTTGATGTTGTCCATGTGTTGAGTCAATTTTGAGAGGACACATTTTTCTAGGATTTTGGATAAGAGGGGGAGATTGGAGACGGGTCAGAAGTTATTCAGGTCCTTGGAGTCAAGGCCTGTTTTTTTTTAGTAGTGGCGTGATTTGGCCGACTTTGAGACAGTCAGGTATGCTGCCGGTTCTCACGGAGCTGTTAATGATCCTGCACCAGAACGGGTGGGTAGAGGATCGAGGACGTGGGAGGCGGGTTTGGAGGTGGAGATAAGCTTGAGGATCTCAGCTTCCGGGATGGGGTTGAAGGACTTCCAAGTTTTCATGGGGTGCAAACATGTACTTTCAATTGTCGCTGGAGGCAGGCTTTTGCAGGCGGGTTGGTGTTGATGTCTAGAGAGAGCTCAATCTTGGAAATGTTTTGTGACCGGACAGACGCGTCGAGCAGGAAAATGCAAAAGGGCCCCACACAGCACTCGGTGAGTGTGGAGAGGTGATCTTTGGTGCAAAAGCTGCTCGGGGCTGGGGCTTCTCAATCCCTAATGCACAGCTTCGAGGGTGCCTCGGGAGCTGCACAGGAAGCACTTCGCTGGCTTTCCAAGATGGCCGGTCCCACGTCTCTCGTCGCCTCCACGGGTCTCAGCTTTGCTGGGGCTGTGGATCGGGCTGTTGGATGTCTGGAAGTCCAGTTCTTGTTGGTCTCTGTCGTTCGAGCTCCGGCGGGAGCAACGCCAAAGAAAACCTTTGAGCGCTGATGGTGCCTGCTTGTGCAGGGTGGTCACTCCTTGACCACAAGGGAGATTCTTCAGTCTTCTACGTCGAGTAGGATGTCGAAGGGTCCAGAGTTTCGTATCAAAGTTTCAGTCAGGATGATCTAAAGTCTAAGGCACAGCTCCTACCTTTATTCCAAATCAAGGGGCTGGATCACATGCTAGGTCCCTCCTATGGGTGGGACCCAGGAAGGGGGTGGTTACACCCCTTTCCCTTTGTCCAGTTTTGCGCCAGAGCTGAGGCTGGAGTGCCCCAGCACCGGTTTGAACTGGGCTATGCATGGACACCATGTGTGCCCCAGGCAGTGTCTAGTTTCATTCAGCCCTCCCTGCCCCAATCCACTATCTCCTGTCTGGGGTGGTGTTAGCACCTCCCTGTGACAGGAAACCTTTTGTCCAGGCCTCCCCTGCCGGAGTTTCGGTCAGCAGCAGGAGGCCAGACTTGTGTCTGTGGCAGCAGCATCCATTTTGTGATGCTGAGGCTCTGGTTGATTTTAACCGTGTTTAAAGAAAGTAACATGTCTTCTCCCTCTAGAAGGGTGGAATGCTACCCCTGTCGCCAGGACTGGTGAGGGGGTAGTATTCCAAAGCGTATGACACCTTACACGACATGTTTCGATAAAGCCAAACCAAAGATAGCATTTAACCGCGAGGTTTATAATGCACTTAAGAGTATATGGTATGGCAATATCCTAGAACAGCTATAAGGACATGATTCCGAAAGCTGCAGACAGGCTCAGCTCATGCTAGAGCACCATCTCACATAAAACCAAGCACTCTGCCTCCAGGATTGTTAAGGCTTGCCATAGGAGTGACTTATAGGTGTATATGTGTCCAGACATAAGGTTAGATATAGGTATACTATATCTAAGCAAGGGGTGATTACACCACCTTGCCCCAGCTGAGTGATCAGCCAGTTGTGTCAATTTGGGTGGCCAGCCAGGGGTGGCATAATACATGCTGCAGCCCCTGGTAGGCCTTGGATGCACCTATGCCCTGGGTGCCTATAGTACACTGTACAGGGGCTCATAAGGTGACCCAATCCTTATTGGTGATGTACCTATGGTACATGGAGTCCATTTTACAGAGAGAGCAGATAGCCTGGTGCCCTGATTAGGAGGATCCCAGGCCAACTAAGTCGAAAACCAGCTAAACACTAGGCAAAAAATCTGGGGTAACCATAGTCAGGTATCCACCTTCCTACACAACCCCCCCCCCCCCCAAACGAAAGGAGATAAGGCTATCCTTGACCAGGTAAGCCTATATTGCCTAAGTGGCCATATAAGGAAGTACCTGTCAGGTCCCAATGTCCTCAGGATGGTACGATGCCAAAAAGGGTTCCACCTCTCGACAACCTCTGGGTCTGACCATAAACAGACACACAGTGGTGTTCAAGCGAGGGATAACAGGAACTGCAGGACAGGAACGGGAGGGCGGAGAAGCTGAAATGAGAACAAGATTCAATAAGCACAACCTGCCCTGTATTACCTGTATACCCTAGACTCTTTGTAATTACTCTAGGCGATACAGTCATGTATCTAAACACTGGTTACCTGGAGGGCAGGAAAAGGTAGGCTTTGCCTGGCCATCAGAGTGTAGAATACAACAGCACAATCCTAAAATACAAGACAATGCGTTACTCACTGAATGCACTGTAGTAAATCAATATAATCCTATGGTACTATTCACATACCAGTGGTGCTTAATGTAGGGGCTTCAACAGAGGGCAGAATGGAAACCAGCCAGCCAGGCGAAGCTCATTATACCCCTGTTGTGTAATAAGAAAGGTAAAACAGCGATAATAGGTCTCTGCTTCCTTAGGACAACGAAGAGAAAAGACTTCTGGGTTATGTCACCCAAAGCCTTAATGTGCAAAGTTGATATAAACTGCTGCTTAGACCCTGAACCAGCAAGTATATATATATGCAATTATCCAACAAAGAATCGCTGCTTTTCTGTTCGTGATATAAGTGACCTGTGTATCACCCCAGCCGATACTCTCTCTCTGCCGATGATGTAAACCAAAATAATAACACAAGATGCTGCCACAGCCCGTGGTAACTCTGCAAATTGTCAAAAGTAATAGCGGCAGTCTTTAAACCTCCCTGCCACATATGAGCTCCTACTCGGGAGCCTTACACCAATCAAGGAAGAGTCATGAAACAAGTACAGCGGGTCCGCAATCACGAAGCCTCAGCAACAAGGCTCCGCTACCCGCTAAGAGGAGGATTCCCCCAGAGCGGAAAACCGCCACTGCGGGACACAAGGAAAGTCACACGAAGGAAACAAACAGTTGTAAACAGAAAAGGATACGCAGCCACACTCCGGGAAATGGTATCCTACCGTGACAGCATTCCGGAACCAGAATAAACGGCGAGGCGATGCTGGATTCACTCCGTCTTGAGACTTCCGTGAATTGACGTCATAGCCAGACGCGTCGCTCGCCTCCGAGAATCATGGGAATTGTAGTCTTTTCTTGATAATCATGGCTCTAGGCAGTGTTCACTGTGTCCCACCGCCGTGGGTCGTAACAGTACATCCCACCCCAGAAGAACACTGACAGAGACATGGTTTGTGGGGGAAACATTTGTGAAACAGCCGAACATACTTGGGAGCATGAACACCTGAAGCAGGCTCCCACGAATTCTCTTCATTTCCGTACCCCTTCCAAGCCACCAGATACCACAATCTGGTGCGATAGATATTGGAATCCACAATACCCCTCACCTCATGCTCTTCCTCACCATTGACTTCAACAGGAGAAGGCCTGATCTTTTTACCAACACTCGTGGGTTTGACTAGTGATACATGAAATGCTGGATGTATTCGCAAGGATGAAGGTAAGGCCAGTTTCACCACCACAGGATTCACCAGTTTAAGAACTTTGTAAGGACCTATGTATTTAGGATTGAATATACTGTACCTCCTGAATCGTATGTTCTTTGTGGATAACCATACATAGTCACCTTTTTTGTACACTGGACCAATTTGTCTGTGCTTGTCTACGTAGGTCTTGTACCTCGCCTTGGCTTGTACTAGGTGCCCCTTAACCTTCAGCCAGGTCTCCTGGAGGTTCTGCACCCTTTCCTGAACTTCGGGGACAGGGGAAGCGGAAGCTGGGTGATGGAACGGAGTGAAATTAGGGTGAAAGCCATATGTGCAGTAAAAAGGGGCATGTTTTGTGGACCCATGAACAGCGCTGTTATAAGCTATTTCAGCCAACCATAACCTATCCACCCAATCCTCATTAGTGACATCCACGTAGCATCTCAAATATTGTTTCAAGGTTTGATTTGCCCTTTCTGTCTGCCCATCAGTTTGAGGGTGGAAACTCGTGGATGTACTGGTTGTTATACCTAATGCCTTACACCACGTCTTCCAGAATCTAGCCGTAAATTGACTGCCCCTGTCGGATATAATCACTCTGGGTAACCCATGCAACCTCACTATGTTTTGGATGATTAGATGCGCCAACACACTAGCAGAAGGTACCTTCTTGCATGCGATAAAATGCGCCATTTTGGTCAGATAATCCACTACCACTAGGATGACGGTACACCCCTGATCAACTGGCATGCCTACCACAAAGTCCATTGAAATGCATTCCCATGGAACATCAGGCGTGGGGAGAGGCTGTAATAAACCTGACTGTTTGGTATGCAACGTTTTCATCTGGCTACAAACCGGGCACTCCGCCACCCAATTCGTGACGTCTTTTTTGATGTTTGGCCACCAGAATTGTCTTTGTATCCGCTCAAGAGTCTTGCTGTTGCCGTTATGTCCTGCACAAGGCGCATTGTGACACCACTGAAACACCTGCTTCCGTAGGGCCTGGATGGGTAATAGCAACTGTTTCTTTCGCATGGGGAGACCCTGCACCATTGTCCACTCTTTGTGTGCATTTAACCATTTCTTCCAGTCCTCTCTCTGAACGTTTCTAAGGACGCTGCGTAGAAACATCTGGGTACAGGTGACACCTATAACCTTCTCTGGGTTGATGATGGCCTCTTCTCTTCTGTCTGCAGGGTCGATCCTAGTGTACTGTCGAGATAATGCATCTGCCTTTCGGTTATCCTTTCCCGGCCTGCAGGTCACGATGAAATCGAATTCTGCGAAATGCATCATCCACCGCATCTGTCTAGGCGTTAAGTGGCGTGCTGCAGCCATGTACTGTAAATTGCGATGGTCCGTATAAACAGTTACAGCATGTCTAGCCCCCATGAGATGATGCCTCCATTCCAGAAAGGCTGTTCTTATCGCCAGTAGTTCCTTCTCTGCTATTACGTAGTTTCGTTCAGCCTGATTTAGCGTACGAGATAGATAAGCCACTGGATGTAACTGGCCCGTGTCGGAATGGCGTTGTGATAACACAGCTCCTACTGCTACATCCGAAGCGTCAGCTTCCACTATAAAAGGCTTGCTAGGGTCTGCATGTACCAGTACAGGTGCCGAAACAAAGGCTTTCTTCAGCTCCTCGAAACTTCGTTGGGCTTCTTCTGTCCAAACAAAGGCCACCTTCTTCTTTAATAGTCTCGTCATCGGGCAGGCCATAGCAGAGAAGTTTTCGATAAACCTGCGATAAAAATTCGCAAACCCTATGAAGCACTGGATGTCCCTTACGGTTTTGGGTGTAGGCCACTCTTTTACGGCCAAAATCTTCCTTTCGGACATCTCCTGGCCCTTTGGTGTGAGCATGACCCCTAAAAATTCCACTGAGGTAGTGTTAAACTCACACTTACTGAGCTTGCAATATAGTCGATGCTCCAATAAAGTACGCAGTACTGCCTTCACATGACCCGTATGTTGTTTTGTGGTGGAGGAGTAAATCAAGATGTCGTCTATATATACAACGACGAAGCGATCCAAGTACTCCTTAAGAACATCATCCAAAAAAAACTGGAAGGCTGCCGGAGCGTTACACAGCCCAAAGGGCATCACTAAATATTCGTACAGCCCAAAACGGGTCTTGATGGCTGTCTTCCACTCATCCCCGGTTCTCATTCGGACTAAGTGGTAAGCCCCCTTTAGGTCTAGCCGCGTGAATATCACTGCATCCTTCACCTGCTCTAGTAATACATTGATTAGAGGAAGGGGATATTTATTCTTCACCGTAATGGCGTTCAATGCTCGGTAGTCAGCACAGGCTCGAAGATCACCATTGGCCTTTGGGATGAAGAATAACGGAGAGGCGGCCGGGGATTTAGATTCCCTGATGAATCCGAGCTCTAATAGCTTATCCAAGTATGAACGGAGATGCAGAGTCTCTGGTTCCGTCAGAGCATACACTCGTCCTGCTGGTATTTTAGCCCCAGGAATTAAATCTATTTGGCAATCATACGGTCTGTGGGGTGGTAATGTTTCCGCTTTTGCCTCACTAAACACCTCTGCCAAGTCTTGATATTCAGCCGGAAGTTCCACATCATGTTCAACTGCCGTGGCAATATGATGGATGCTAGCCAAACCTATAGCAGGACTTAGTGTTATCGGATAGCAATTCCTTTGGCAGAACTCCGATGAAAAATGTAGAACCTGACTTTCCCAATCTATTGCGGGATTGTGTTTCCTCAGCAAAGGGAGTCTAAGAATCACCCCATACTGCGGTGCGTGAATAATGTTGAAGAACAACCTCTCCTGATGTTCTACACCCATGGACATACAGAGTTCCTTGGTTTGTAACCGGATAGGTCCGGAATTCAACTTCCGACCATCCACCGCAAATACTGCTTCAGGGGTTTCCTTCTCTTGCAGTTCCAGACCTAGGCTACTGGCTTTGGCATGATCCATGAAACAGCCAGTCGCCCCGAGTCTAACATTGCTCTAATCCATATCCTTTCCTCATGTATGTCCACACCTATATCCACATAGAAATGTATAGCTTCTTTTGTGCTGTTTCTATCCAAAGAAGGGATATACAACTTACTTGAAGGGCACCCTTCATTCCTCTTCAAGCCTTCTCGTTTCCCGCCTTCTGTTCGGAAGACAACACAGACACCTTCCGGTTTTCATACCGGGTTTTTGTTCTCGTTGGGCATTCCCGTATGAAGTGCCCCTTCCTGCCACAATATAAGCACAATCCCCTCTTTCTTCGGTATTCCCTTTCCTCCGATGTCAGAGGGGATCTAACTGCTCCTATTTCCATGGGCTCGGGTTTTGCTGAGGACGTTACTTCTGTTGTTCTGGAGTGCCCATAACTGGACATGGTCTTGTCCTTCCGCCGAGTTTCTCCCCTTCGATCACTAAGGCGATGATCCAACCTCAACACCAAGCTAATCATGTCCTCGCAATTACTGGGCTGAGGGTCTATTTGGGCCAGAACGTCTTTCATCTCGCCAGTCAATCCGGTGTAAAAGATGGCTAAACGCTTATTTTCAGGCCATTCAGTTTCAGCAATTAACCTCCTAAAGTCGTTAAGGTATGCTATCAGATCCCTGTTTCCTTGTCTTAACCCCAGCAATTCCCTATCTGCAGACAAGGTGGCTGACCTACGGTTAAAGGTTTTCTCGAAATCTGACCTAAATGCCTCCCAATCCCTTAACAAAGGATCGTCTCTCTTTACTAGTGGTACTGCCCATTGAGCCGCATCCCCACCCAAATAGGATATGAGAAAGGCCACCCGTGCATGGTTAGTGTTAAAGACCTTAGGTTTGCATGAGAAGTGTAGAAGGACTTGAGTGAGAAATACCTGCACTTTATCACTATCCCCATGGAATCGTTCTGGAGGGGCCAAGGGTATCGGGGCGGGTACTTCCACTACCAAGGAGGAAGCGGGCTGGGTGCCTGCATTAAAAGGGTTTCTACTCATTCTATCCACCTGTGCTTGCAATGTTGCAGTTTCAGATCTGGAAGTTTGTAACTCAGCCTGTACCAGGGCCAAAGCTGCCATGACATCTTCGAGGGTGGACATGATATCGTACTACCGGGAGGACTAAATTCTTGGGCCGTTTATTCTGTCAGGTCCCAATGTCCTCAGGATGGTACGATGCCAAAAAGGGTTCCACCTCTCGACAACCTCTGGGTCTGACCATAAACAGACACACAGTGGTGATCAAGCGAGGGATAACAGGAACTGCAGGACAGGAACGGGAGGGCGGAGAAGCTGAAATGAGAACAAGATTCAATAAGCACAACCTGCCCTGTATTACCTGTATACCCTAGACTCTTTGTAATTACTCTAGGCGATACAGTCATGTATCTAAACACTGGTTACCTGGAGGGCAGGAAAAGGTAGGCTTTGCCTGGCCATCAGAGTGTAGAATACAACAGCACAATCCTAAAATACAAGACAATGCGTTACTCACTGAATGCACTGTAGTAAATCAATATAATCCTATGGTACTATTCACATACCAGTGGTGCTTAATGTAGGGGCTTCAACAGAGGGCAGAATGGAAAACAGCCAGCCAGGCGAAGCTCATTATACCCCTGTTGTGTAATAAGAAAGGTAAAACAGCGATAATAGGTCTCTGCTTCCTTAGGACAACGAAGAGAAAAGACTTCTGGGTTACGTCACCCAAAGCCTTAATGTGCAAAGTTGATATAAACTGCTGCTTAGACCCTGAACCAGCAAGTATATATATATGCAATTATCCAACAAAGAATCGCTGCTTTTCTGTTCGTGATATAAGTGACCTGTGTATCACCCCAGCCGATACTCTCTCTCTGCCGATGATGTAAACCAAAATAATAACACAAGATGCTGTCACAGCCCGTGGTAACTCTGCAAATTGTCAAAAGTAATAGCGGCAGTCTTTAAACCTCCCTGCCACATATGAGCTCCTACTCGGGAGCCTTACACCAATCAGGGAAGAGTCATGAAACAAGTACAGCGGGTCCGCAATCACGAAGCCTCAGCAACAAGGCTCCGCTACCCGCTAAGAGGAGGATTCCCCCAGAGCGGAAAACCGCCACTGCGGGACACAAGGAAAGTCACACGAAGGAAACAAACAGTTGTAAACAGAAAAGGATACGCAGCCACACTCCGGGAAATGGTATCCTACCGTGACAGCATTCCGAAACCAGAATAAACGGCGAGGCGATGCTGGATTCACTCCGTCTTGAGACTTCCGTGAATTGACGTCATAGCCAGACGCGTCGCTCGCCTCCGAGAATCATGGGAATTGTAGTCTTTTCTTGATAATCATGGCTCTAGGCAGTGTTCACTGTGTCCCACCGCCGTGGGTCGTAACAGTACCTGCACTAGCATGGTTACCCCCTGTCTCATGGTCCACTAAGCAATCCCTTACCCTAAGGGTATCATAGTGTCTCCACCATAGGGAATCTCTACCTGTGGTGTGTTTTGGCAAAGTAAAAGGCTGGTGTTGAGATGGAGTACTGAAGTGAGGCTCCTCTAATGTAGGGCTCAGCTTCCTCCAATCACTTTCCACCAAATAGGCCTTTCTTTCCTTGACTGAGTTGTACTGTGCTCTCAGGGTCAACCTCTGGCTACCTAAAGCTGGATGAAGTACCGAAAATTATTTATCATAACCCAATTGGAGTCATACTTACAACTAGTCCCATTCCCATTAACAATAATCAGTCGGTTGGCAGTGTAGAAGGTCCAATTGTTTATTACAACAAACAAACTCTGCCAGAGGAGCTCCTTGCGACCTAACCCCACGAGGTCCGCCAAGAAGACTGCTGGCACATTGTCAGAACATCACATATATACTGTTACATTTCAAAATCGGATCACTGACAAATTATCGATTTCACTAAAATCGACCTACACAAATATCGAGTCTCAAACATCGATTACAATTACATCGACACCCTATACTTATTTAAATAAATACTAAAACATCGATAACACAATATCGATATACAAAAACATTGACTACACAAAATTCGACTACATATTTGTCGAAATACAAAATATCGACATTTGTAATTAAATATAGGACATCAATGTTATATCGATTACACTAATATCGACAGCACATATTTCGACTTTCTCTAAATATCGACAGCACTAAATGAATAAATACTTATTTTCTAAACACTACACATAAACACTATTAAAAATACACCCATAGAAATATATATTTTAACATAAAAAATACTTTTATATAAATATATATCTCAAAAACAATTAATAATAATTACAATATCAATAAATAAAATGTATACACACACATTTAATATATAGACTTTTTTAAACAATTATTATTATTATTTTACAACCAATACAAATTATATAAATTATTAGTAAAATACTTACTAATACTCTACTCCTCTGTATAAACTTTTAACAAACAACTAACTTAATTCATCAACTTAAAAAAATTCAAACTAACCAATAGAAACACTTCTCAAGGTATGTGACCAATCACAAACAAACACTAATTAAACATACACTATATAAAGCAGTTAAAATAATACCCTAAAACCAGCAGAAAATATTCAGCTTCAAGATATACTGCCAAATTTTCGACTACCTTAAAGATTCTTCTGTGAAGGAAAATACTACAAACTACAAAAAGTAAGTAATCTTATAGCTCAGAAATAAATGTTTTATCTAATGTAACCTACTACTCATAGTCAAAATTTTATAACTAATTATTTCTTTCTGTCTCTACTTTTTTTCCACAACAGATTCTACTATTAAAAACAGATGAACATTTTCTACAAAAGTACTACAACCTACTTATAACGTAAGTATATGAAAAATCGTTTTTTTACACAGAAACAAACTTAATAAATAGATAAAAACATAAAAACATGTAATAATTCTGACTTCACTTTATAATATTTATAAATTAGTAAACACAGGTTTAAATGACTAAAACAGTGAAATTGTTTTTTTAATGATGTAACTTCTCTTATAAATACAGAACTAATTATTACACATACATTTTTTTTTCACAACAGATAACTGAAAAACGAAAAGCTGCAATTTATCATCCAAAAATCTACATTCAGCAACTAAGCATTAACACTTGGTAAGTATAAAATGCAAACACATATACTAATATTTAGCTTTCTAAAATCGGCAATGTTAGTACTTGACTTTATTATAATTTATAAATGTGTTTTCAGAAACTGTTATCTATCTTAAATTAAATAATCTTAACTTTTTCATGATGAAAGGTAATACCCTACCAAATGTGTAACCAAAATACACATATATACATTTCTTAAAATATTCTTTGCTTTCTTTCAACAGACCAGTAAAAACTATAAAAGCATCAAGCTAAAAAAACATCTACTTTCAAAATCTACTATTTCACTGTTGGTAAGTAAGTAGCTACAAATTGTACAGAATAAACTAAATACTGTTTTAAAGTAAAAAGTTTTCCTAATATTATAAAATACACCTTTTCTAGATTTAAGAAAACAACAATGACAGAAGAAGCAAGATTTATAACATCTCAGAAAGGACATTTTTTATTATGCTATATGGGGTATACTTATACTCAGGAAAAACAAAAAGACCTATGGGCGTGCAACAACCAGAGAAACAAGTGTCATTAATACTACTGAACATAACCATCCACCTAACATCTCAGAAATAGAGGTTAGATCTACTCTAGAAAATATTAAAGAATTAAGTAGCACATCTGACCTACCAAGAAGTGTAATTCTCAAAGAATTACTACCTAGAGTACCTAGAGAAGCAAGAGGTCAGTTACCATCAATAGCTTCTATAAAAAGAACCATAGCTAGGACCAAAAAAGCCAGTAGACCAACAATACCAATACCTAAAACTTTTGAAGAGATCATAATTCCACCTGAGCTTACCATGACACATAATGATGAACCTTTTATCTTCTACGATAATAGAAACAAAGATAAAAGGATATTAATGTTTGCTACAAACAACAACCTTAAAAAATTAAAAGAAAGTCAAACATGGATGATGGATGGCACTTTTACCATATGCCCTAAACCATCTCTCAATTATATACCATACATGGGCAATACCATAATACCTGTATGCTATTCATCTATTGTTTGTTACCAAACAAACAAACATCTACTTACACAGAAATATTAAACAAAATAAAAGAAGAAACATCAGACTTCTTTCCACTTAAAATCATAATAGACTTCGAACAAGCAATGATCAATTCCATTCTTAAAACATATCCACACACATCCATACAAGGATGTTACTTCCATTTTAATTAACGTCTATGGAGACATTTGCAAAAAACAACACTTAGTGTTGAGTATGCAACCAATATTACATTTGCATACCAAAATCAAACACCTAATAGCCCTAGCATACGTGCCAATAACCGATGTGGCTGAACACTATAATCTTTTAATAGAAAGTCCATTCTACACACAAAACGAACAAAAACTATCTCCACTTTTGGATTACTTTGAGGACACCTGGGTGGGGAGACTACACAGGTCAGGCCACAGACGCCAACCTAAATTCCTAATACCTTGGTGGAATGTATATCTACCAACCCTAAACCAAGAAGCCAAGATAAACAACGCAGTTGAGGGTTGGCATAATGCCTTCCTATCTTCAACTGGACGAATAACTCCCACACTACATAAACTCCTAACAGCAATCCAAAAAGAGCAAAGTTTTCAAGAATTAAGAATGGAGCAATCTGCCTTACAACTAAAACCCAAACTATCAAGACAAACTGCCCGAATGTACCAATATTTACAACAACAAGTCCAACTTTACCCTACAACAAGAGGATTAGAATACTTTAAAATGATAGCCAAAACATTAAACTAAAAACACTAACCATATAAAAGGATCAAAATACTAATAAAGCCAGAAATATAAAACCACACATCTCCATAAAAAATCATAACATAATTATTTAGTCTAATATATTTATTTAATTTATAATATATAGACAAAATAATTATCTAACTATAGTAATAACGTTTAATAAGAGCACATTTCCCAACCCACATAAATATTAATATTAAATCACTTACCTTTCACAGCAACGTAATAGGCAAATCCAATAATCCATAACAATCCATGTAGTGATAAATCCACAAAATATGAAAAAAAAACAATAAAATGAAAAAATACAACTGTGCTAAATCCATCCTGCATCCAAATAAATCGATAGGTCCAAATCCATCAAAAACCCGAAAATAATTAAAAAATGTAATAAACGCTCCAGGAAACCCAAAAAATAAAGGAAGCGTGAAATACATCTCAGTTAAAACAACTGAAACACACTTCCTTTTTAAAAAAAAACGTCACAGCTCGGAAACGGAAAAGGCTGTATCCAAACACCTAGAAGAAAATAAGAAACATTCCCACCCACATAAAACTTAGAACGATACATTAAAAATTAACATAACATACATATTTTTAATAAAATATAAATTAACAGCCACAAACGCACTAATTCCAACTTCAGGAAACAACAAAAAGCCTCGAAAACGGAAATACGTACCTACTCAACTCCATAATATTTAACTCCTCATATACTAATCTACAGACACTAGATAACAAACTACTACCTTCAAAAGTTAGTGAAAATACTTAAAATATAACGAAAAGCACTCTTACCTGCTCAGACGTGAAGTAGCTTCCAACCGCGAGCTTCAATCTTCTAAAATGACCCAAAAAGACTAGGAGCGGTTACAAAATAAAAGACCCAAAAAATAGTATTATCAAGGAAATAGTGAAATAAATGTCAAATAAATTTATTTTACTAGGAAAAAAAAGGTAAAATGTTACAATTTGTTTACCAACATGTTACCAATGTATTTATATTTTTTCCATTACTATATTATTATAATCATATTTTTAATTTTTATTACATTAAATATTATTACTGTTTAATATTTGATGAAATAAATATTAAAAAATGTTCCGTTAAAAATTGTCAAAATAAATGTATAATTTTTCTGTATTTATTTTTCCAAATTTCACAAACATTTTAAAATTATTATTATTAATAATATACATTTAAGATTAATAAATTTGAAATATATAAATGATATTATAATGTAATAATGTTATTAAAATTATGTTTATTGTAAGATATTAAATATTGCTAATATCAATGTTTCAATTTAAAAATGTAAAAACATGTATAACATCATTTATACAGCACATTCGTATATTTAAAATGTTATAACTGTTAATTTAATATCAATGTATAAATATTTTACTTTGTATCAAAATGTATGTACTCTATGTTTTGTATTCCTCTATCTATTTTCATGTACTACATTTTTTGTATATACCTAAAATGTACTTTACTAAACAACTATCCACAAATTTATAATTTCAAATTACATTGTACTTATACTTATTTGTTAATATATTATACATTGATTTGTAATACATTAATAATTTTATCTATGTACTATATGAACAAATGAATAAACTTTTTTTGAAAAACAACTGTGTTATTTTTAACTACTACCTATTATAAAATCATAAATAACAATATAACAAATGTTTTTAAAAAAAAACTTTATAGAGATATATATATAAACATTGCAAATAAACTAATTACAATATTGTGACCCTTTTAATATTCACACATATAACTAAATTTATTTTAGATAGATACTACACACTTAACCTATGTAATTTACTATTCCCAGTCAAATAACATTTAATTAAGGTAGGTGCTGGACACTGAACCAATTTAATTTACTATTCCAACTCCAATCTACATGTAATTAGGGTAGGTGCTGGACACTGAACCTAATTTATTTACTATTCCAACTCCAAGCTACATGTAATTAGTGTAGGTGCTGGACACTTTAATACATTATTTTACTTTTCCAACTCCAATGTACATTTAATTAGGGTAGGTGCTGGACACTGAACCTAACTAATTTACTATTCCAACTCCAATCTAAATTTAATTAGGGTAGGTGCTGGACACTGAACCTATTTAATTTACTATTCCAACTCCAATCTACATTTAATTAGGGTAGGTGCTGGACAGTGAACCTAATTAATTTACTATTCCAACTCCAATCTACATTTAATAAGGGTAGGTGCTGGACACTGAACCTATATAATTTAATATTCCAACTTCAATCTACATTTAATTTGGGTAGGTGCTGTACACTGAAACTATTTAATTTACTATTCCAACTCCAATCTACATTCAATTAGTGTAGGTGCTGGACACTGAACCTAACTAATTTACTATTCCAACTCCAATCTACATGTAATTAGTGTAGGTGCTGGACACTTTAATAAATTATTTTACTATTCCAACTACAATTTACATTTAATTAGGGTAGGTGCTGGACACTGAACCTAATTAATTTACTATTCCAACTCCAATCTACATTTAATTAGGGTAGGTGCTGGACACTGAACCTATTTAATTTACTATTCCAAATCCAATCTACATTTATTTAGGGTATGTGCTGGACACTTAACCTATTTAATTTACTATTCCAACTCCAATCTACATTTAATTAGGGTAGGTGCTGGACACTGAACCAAATTAATTTACTATTCCAACTCCAATCTAAATTTAATTAGGGTAGGTGCTGGACACTGAACCTATTTAATTTACTATTCCAACTCCAATCTACATTTAATTAGGGTAGGTGCTGGACACTGAACCTAATTAATTTACTATTCCAACTCCAATCTACATTTAATTAGGGTAGGTGCTGGACACTGAACCTAATTAATTTACTATTTCAACTCCTAACTACATTTAATTAGGGTAGTTGCTGGACACTGAACCTATTTAAATTACTATTCAACCTCTATTTTAGATAAAAATAATACACTCCCCATACTTACAACCTATAAACCCTACATCCCACTTGTTAAATTGATAGTTATATAATTAAATCATCAATAAATTTAGAATAAAAATAAGTTAAATTTCGATTTCAACTTTATTTTTTAATTTGAAATTTGCTTTTCACATTTCTAAATATTTTTTCAAAACATATAATATACTCAATATATATATTATAAACACTCCACACCCTTATCCCCTATAAACCCTACATCCCGCTACTAAACATTTAATTACATTTAAATTTTAAGTTTAAATCTAATTTCAAATTTCAAATTATTTTCTAATTTCTAAATTTTAATTCTAATTTCTATTTAATTATTTTATAACAATTAAAAAAAATGAGTATATATTTTAAAAACACTATCCACCCTTATCCCCTATAAACCCTACATCCCGCTACTAAACATTTAATTAAATTAAAATTTTAAATCTAATTTCAAATTTCAAACATTTTCTAATTTCTAAATTTAAATTCTAATTTCTATTTAATTATTTAATAACAATAAAAAAATGAGTATATATTTTTAAAACACTACCCACCCTTATCCCCTATAAACCCTACATCCCGCTACTAAACAATAAATTAAATGTAAAAGTTACATTTTAATTCTAATTTCGAATTTCAAAATATTTTCAAATTTCTAATTTTAAATTCTAATTTCAATTTTATTATTTTATAAAAATTTTAAATAATCTGTATATATTTTTAAAACACTACGCACCCTTATCCCCTATAAAACCTACATCCCGCTACTAGACATTAAATTAAATTTCAAATTTACATTTTAATTCGAATTTCAAATTTCAAAATATTTTCAAATTTCAAATTTTAAATTCTAAATTCAATTTATTTTTTTATAAAAATTTTAAACAATCAGTATATATTTTTAAAACACTACCCACCCTTATCCCCTATAAACCCTACATCCCGCTCCTAAAATTTTTTTTTTTTATTTAATTTCTATGTTCGAAATCTGATTTCTATTTCATTATTTCAATATTTTTTACATTATAAATACAACATTTTAAAACACTCCCCACCCATATCCCCTATAAACCCAACATCCTGCGCCTAAAAATGTATAATACTTTATAACACTATGTATTACTACTATAAACTAATATAGCTAAAATTTTACACTTTTAGTATTTTACAAACATTTAAAAAACACTTTTTTACATGTTGATATTTTGACTTTTCGATATTTTTAACATCGATATTTGAAACCTCGACATTACTGAACTCGATATTATTTATAAACACAAAAAACGATATTTAGTACTACGATATTACATACTTCGACATTTCTTACCTTCGATTTTTCATACTCGATATTAGTGCAAGTCGACATTAAAAACTCGATATTTTGACTGTGTACCTTCGAAATCGTTACCCAAGATGGAAAAATACAAGTTGGTACAGGTTGGTGCAGAGGGAAAGACCATATATGGGAGACAAAGCCCTCTTGGTTTAGCTCATGTTATATTAGCAAGGTCACACGGGTGACTCCCTTCTGCTAACTCCGGGAGAGTCTGCACTGTACCTCCAGGAATGTGCTTATCCGGCCTCCTCCCTCTACCTATAACCTTGACTGGCCTAACGAGCAGAGACAGCAGTTTGCAACAGTTGGGCATTATCTCAAGGGAACGGCTTCGGTGAAATGCAAGGATAGGGCTTGCTAATACAGAGATCGAGCGAGGCCACAAAATGGCGTCGGTCGTGTCAAGCAAGTGCAAAAACGTGTAACGTGGTGTATGTTAATTCCTAAATTACTGCTTTTCATGTGTATATTAGTATTTGCGTGTCTTTAGTATTCTAGATGCATCACGCTAATAAACAAAATAAAACAGTTATATAGTTCGGGGGACCGGAAGTCAATTCCGGTTCCTCATGGAGGCTGGGTCCCTTTTGTTGGCTTACTGGAGGGACAGGTCAGGTTTGGGGCCTTTGGGTCCCAGGTTTGGCTGTGCCCCACAGAATCCATCTGGGGGAGGCTCCTAACTAATTGTAAGGGAGATCCCTCAGGAGTTTTTGAAATTTTCACCTTGCTAGGGCAGCTAGCTTTGGTGCCCCTAATCTGCTGATGGGGTGGTTCTTGTGGACCGGGGGCCCTTCGGGGTCCACCACTGGCCTCCCTGACCTCTGCAGCCCTGGGCTGACTGAGGCAGGGTAGAGAGGGGCAGGTTACATGCTCCAGACTGGGTCCCACCTTGGAAGGGTCCACTGACATCAGGGGCTCTGCCAGGCTAGGCCTGACTACCTCTGGGGCAGTTCCTTCACAAGGGGTAGGGTCAGTTCCCTGAGGAGGCTGACTCTCACCTAATCTCTGGTGGGAGGGAGACTTTTCTTCCTCCCCAATGCTCTCTGTTTGAGTGGAGTGATCCCTAGTTTCAGGCTTCACAACACTAAAATCTGTTTAAGTTTGGGCTGTGACCATCACCGCCCTACCAACCTTTTCAGGAAGGAACTCAGTTTGGGTGTGAGCTGTGACCATCACAGCCCAGCCAACCTTTTCAGGGAAGTCTGCCTGAGCTTGGGCTGTGACCATCACAGCCCTTCCAACCTCTTTAGGAAGGAATTCTGCTTGGGCTGGGGCTGTGGCCATCACAGCCCCACTAACCTTTTCGGGAAGGCCTACCATTTTGGAATGGGTTTCTTGTTCTACCTCAGCCCAGGCTGAGATCTCTAGATCATTCCCTAGTAGACAATCTACAGGCAAGTTTGAAGACACTGCCACTCTCTTGGGGGCAGTGACACCTCCCCAGCTGAGATTTACTACTGCCATTGGATGATCTTTCTGTACTCCATCAATGTGGATCACCTGATAGGTGAATCCAGGTAAAATTTGTCCTGAGGGAACTAGACTGTCAGTCACCATAGTGATGCTAGCCCCTGGGCTCCTGTCTGTACTTTCCCAAAGTGTTGGGACAAGCAGTGAAGTTGGCAAACCCCATGCCATTTTCACAGACAAGAGTAGCTGTGGTACGCCCATGCCTCCTGGGCTTGATCCCCAAGGACCCTAAACGTAAAGTGAGCAGGCGTTTCCTTATATTGGGCCTTGTTACGGCTCGACGCCGTATTGCAATCCACTGGCTGTCCCCACAGGGCCCATTGTCAGGGAGGTGGAGGGTGGATCTGGGGGAATGGGCTTTGGCGGAAGAAGAGCATATGAGGCATACGAGGATGGACGGGAAATTACCTGAGGTTCTGCAGGCCTGGGGAGTGATGATTCAGGAACTGATGGGGGGGAGGGGGGGGGGACGGGAATCAGCGGGGCTGCCCCAGTGATCCTGGTGGATGAAAGGAGGCCGAAGGACTCTGAGAGAGAGCCCTTGACGGTGAGTCGATTTTCAAGCACGTGGCTGGGACCTGCGCTGTACTGGCCCCCGGATACCTCTCCTTTCAACTGCCTGCACTCACCAGCCAAGTCGCGCTTTCTCTCCCCCCCCCCCCACGAGCCAACGGCAGTATTTTACCGACGCTCAACGGTGGCATGTACCTGGCCCAAGGAGGCAACCCCGGCGGCTGCGACGCTTCAAGGCCTACACCCCAGGAACGGAGGGAGCCCGCAGAGGCGGCGCCTGATTGCCCTGGACCATTCTCATCCCAGTCGGGTAGTGGGTCGCGTCGAGGTGGGCACCCCACGGAGCGGGCCAGATCAACGGCCCAGTTTACGCTGCAGACCCCCCCCAGGTGGAAGATAAGTAGGGAGCACAGAGACTAAAACGATCCCGAGGAGCCCGGAGGGGTTTGGTTTGTGGCTTACCCCCGCCCCTGCAAGAGTTTCGGACACGCGGAGGGTCGCGCTGGGGAGTCCCAGAGACCCCCCCACAGAAATGGTGTTGCGGCCAACTCGAAGGCTAGCTCCCCCCAGAGCTTGCGGGGCAAGAGGAGGCCCGACGGAACGGCAACGAGGCAAGATGGGGAAAGGGGACGCGAAGCAGTCAAAACTCCCATTCGAGCAGCGTCGCACCAGGCCTTTGGACTCGGGAGAATCAGACAGTGGGCTGGCCTCTGCAGCGCAGGAAGGCTCGATCTACGCCGGCATAAAGGACCTGCTGGTCACCATGGAAAAGGGCCTGCAGGAAAGTATGGCATCGATAGGGACAAAGATCGACGCACTCACCTACCGCATGGACAGGATGTCGGAAAGGGTCGATAAACACGCAGAACGCCTCGACATGTCTGAAAGACGGCTTACGGAAGTGGAAGAAGGGCAGGTGGAACTCGATAAGGACCGCAAACACATGGCAAAGTTATTACAGGTCATTCAGGACAAGTCTGAGGATTTGGAAGCGCGCTCCAGGAGGTCCAACATAAGGATCACGGGGGTGCCGGAGACGACCCAAACGGGAAAGATGGAGCTATTCGTGGAGAAGTTGTTGACAATCTGCTGGGGGAAGGTGTATTCTCCAACATGTTTATAGTAGAAAGGGCACACCGCTCTTTGGGCCCGAGACCACCACCGGGAGCCTCCCCCAGGCCCATAATAGCTAAACTCCTGAATTACTGCGACAGGGACTCAGCTCTGAGAGTTGCCAGGGAGAAAGGCCAGATACAATTTGAGGGATCCAACATATCCTTATACCCTGACTTCACTGCTCGGGTACAGGAGGATCAGAGATGCTTTGCCCCTTATAAACAACAGATGAGAGATCTTGGACTGGACTACGCGATGCTGTATTCGGCGAAGCTGCGGTTAAATCAGGGTGGTCACTCCCAATTCTTTACAGACCCGAAAGAGCTTCAGAAGGCGCTGAAATCCTGGGCAAAAGACCGGCGAAACAGCCCGAGGGGTAGACCAGAGGACCCGGAACCCTCCAGTGGTCTGGAGGATCAAGAGTGACAACTTAGCCTCTTGGGACTCGTCCTGTTGGTATCCGGCCAGTGCCCTGCCGCAGAGAGGTAACGGGCAACCAGTTTTGATCGGGGGCGCCCACGACGAGGCGAACTGCGCCGATGGGGTGAGCTGTCAGCATATTGGGAGCGAGCACGGACTTCGACACATGGTGAGATTGTTCCTACATAAGGGGGCCTGTTTGAACCTGTTGCCACCTGAGTACACTATTCTCTTACTCTGACTTAGTGGATTGAATGGAATTGTATGCACTGGCAGTTTTCCCCCTAGTCTGCATTGAACTTCCGGAAAGAGGGGTGTTGGGGCGGCGGGCGGATGGGGCTTTGAATTTCGACTGACGAGGACACTGGTCAAGGTTAGATGTTTTGTCATAGAATGCTGTTGAAGGATAACAGATAGAGGTGATGGGGCGGGGAGCCAGATAGCGAACGTTGGTTTATGTTAAATGCTTTCTGCAGTACGTTTGGTAACCTCTGCCCTAGAGCTGATTGCACACAGGGTTCCGGCTGGGCCCTATGGTTCTGGATTGGGGGGGACGGGGAGGTGGGGGGTCTTTCGTATCATGCTAGGCCAAGTTGGGGTTGGTCTGCTGTGGGTGGAGGGGGGGAGGACACGGTTGCCATTATGAGACGATGGGAGAGTTGCGGTTGTCATGTTTTGTTTCAATGTGCCTTGCCTCAAAAAACTCAATGTCCTTGCTTCAACTGCCTGATTGCCTGTAATTTGGTCTGCTCAATACGTTTTACTTCGACGATGATCCCCGGGCAGCGCCCTTATGGCTGAGAGGGAGGTTGGAAGGGCTGATGAGCGCCCTGGGTTGATACACGCTCTCACATGGAACGTAAGGGGGCTGAATGACCACAGAAAACTTAGAAAGGTGCTCTGCTATCTTAGACGCCACAATATTGATATCGCGCTACTACAGGAAACGCATCTTCCACCCACCAGCAACATGCTACACACCAGGAGTTTAGCGGGTAATATAGCGGTTGCGGGGTTCACCACTCACGCGCGGGGCGTCCTCACCTGGATAAACCCGATATTCGGGATTCCTCCTACAGACCCTACGGGTCGACCCAGAGGGAAGGTATGTTGTGGCGTCCTGCATGGGGAGGGGGATGGATTTGTTAGTGGTTAACTCATATGGCCCCAACTTTGACTCTCCCGCATTCTTTGACTCCCTGGCCACTGAGATCTCCAAACACGACAAGTCACACATACTGTGGGGTGGGGACTTCAACCTGATGCTAAACCCTGATTTGGATAGGTCTTCGGGACCCCTCCGGCGGCCCTCCGCAGCCGCACAGTCACTTTCCGCGAAGCTGGTAATGCTGGATATGATAGACGTGTGGAGGAGCAGAAACGACGGGAAGAGTGGTTTTACTCATTACTCTGCGGTCCACGACATACATACAAGGATAGATTACTGGTTTGTCACAGCGGGTACTAACCGCTCGATCAAGAACTGCAAGGTTCTCCCCCGCACTCTCTCGGACCACTCCCCCATTCTGTTAACCCTGGAAACCCCAGTGAAAGGTTGCGCTCCGTTCACGTGGCGCTTCCCGCCATATTCCTTGTTGGATCCGATCTTCCGCGGAGAGTTGGCGGAGGCGATGAGGTGTTTTTTGAGAAAAATGTGGGGTCGGTGGAGGACTTCCAAACTGTGTGGGAAGCGTTCAAAGTCTATATAAGAGGGATAGCGATGTCCAAGCACTCCAGTGTCTTGAAGACTACCAGAGCAACTCTGGCTGACCTTGAGCTGCAATTGCACGATCTCGAAACGAGAAACCGATCCCACCCGGACGATTCTAAGGAGGACGAAATTAAGCGCCTCCTGGTGGAATACCACAAGGCTGCCGACAGAGAGGTACAACACTTGGGCAAATATGCCACGGCCCGCACTTACGGAGAGGGAGAGAGACCGGGCGCAGTCCTAGCTAACATTATCAAAGGCCAGTGGAGAAAGGCACTTATCCCAGATTTAAAGACCGCAAGCGGGGATAGAGTGTCGGATGAGGCGAAAATGGCGGCAGTCTTTAGGGACTATTATGCGGAGCTATATTCCTCCAAAAGTGGAGATTTAACGGCTGAAATAAGTGATTATTTAGAACATATACAGCTTCCATTTCTCCCACACTCAGACAGGGAATTCCTGATGTGTCCCATTCAGCTGGACGAAATCAGAGAAGCTCTAGCCTCTATGAACTCGGGTAGTGCGCCGGGCATGGATGGCCTCTCCGTCGAATTCTACAAAGCGTTCCAAGAACAACTACTGTCGCACATCCACACCCTCCTGGAGGACATAGGTGTACAGGGTACCATGCCCAGCTCCATGAGGGAGGCAATGATAGTTACCATTCTTAAGCCGGGAAAGCCACATGACGAATGTAGCTCATACCGCCTGATATCGCTGCTCAACGTTGACACCAAACTATACGCGAAAGTACTAGCGAATAGACTAGCACTTCTAGCCCCTGATTTAGTAGCCCCAGAACAGGCGGGATTCATCCCATCCAGAAATTTGACTTACAATATCAGAACTGTCTTGGGTACCATTCAGCACGTAAAGCAGGACACGCCAGCGGTAGCGCTCTTCTTAGACATGGAGAAGGCGTTCGACTCCATCGAATGGCCATTCCTTCTACAGGTACTACGCCGAATGGGTCTAGGCGAACCCTTTATCCAAATGATTGGCGCGTTATATGATGGCCCGGCGGCTAGGGTCCGGGTAGGTAATGCGGTATCCCCCCCCTTGTTCATAGGAAGAGGCACCCATCAGGGATGCCCTTTGTCCGCTTTACTATACGCGCTGGCTGCTGAACCCCTCGCCTGTGCCCTAAGAGAGTATCATAGTCACGAGGGAGTTAGGTTCCCCACAGACAAGCTGGTCGTATCTATGTATGCAGACGACACCTTGCTGTACGCCCACGACCCGGCAGTCTCGCTTCCCCCACTCCTGAGAGAGGTGGTCCGGTTCGGCGCGCTCTCGGGACTCAGGGTTAATTGGGCAAAATCGGTGATGCTGCCCCTCACTCCTGTGATGACTCGGGTGGAGACGGAGTTCCCTGTACAATGGACGGAGGACCCGATTAGATATCTGGGGATCCGGATACACACGGATCCGGACCTACTCATTGGGCAGAACTACGGACGAGCGGTCAGTAAGCTAGAGGACGATATAGAGATATGGTGTAAGCTACCTCTCATGCTACTGGGCCGCATAGCCCTAATGAAGATGATAGTGCTGCCGCGGTTTCTGTTCCTGTTTAACGCACTACCGATCGTGCTCTCTAAAGCCTTCTTTCACCGTCTAACTAGCCTGATGATCAAACTGGCATGGGCGGGCAAACAGCCGCGATTCAAATGGACTACGCTTACCCTCCCATACAAATCAGGGGGACTGGCGGCGCCAGATCTTGATTTGTACTACAGGGCTGCCCAGGCGTCTCATCTACATACCTGGATCCATGGTGACAAGCTAATACCGCATGTCCGGCTCGAACGATTATTTGCTCACCCTATACCGCTCCCGGCAATGATCTGCCAACCGCAGGATCGCCGGACGGGGATATTGGATTCCATCTCCTCCACCAACCACGCATGGCACTCACTCCTATTTCGCCAAGGAGGGGCGATGCTGTATTCGCCGGAGATGCCGATTGAGTGGATGCGCTGGCTCCCTCCCATGGTGGACAAAGCGACCACGCGGGAACTTGCAAAACTGGGGCTGAGCAAGGCGGGAGACCTCTTCCACGACGGCAAAGCCAAAACCTGGGACCAAGCGCGGGGAGACGGAGTTGACCCTGCGCTACTCCAGAGATTCCATTTCCACAGAACTCGGAGCGCCCTCGCTGAACTCCTGGGTCCGGATATGTCGGAGCCTCCGGACATGCCGGAATTAACATATGTGATCACACATAAGGACCCCAAGAAACTTTTGACAAACCTCTACAGTATAGCAAGATCTCAGGGGGAACACCAACTTATGAAAGCTCGCTTGGAGTGGCAGAGGGACTTAGGTACCTCGCTAGATGATGTGACGTGGAGCTACTGCTGCGAAAGCACGAAGCGTAATTCCCTAAATGGAAAGCACCGGCTCATACACTTTAAGTTCCTCCAAAGAGTGTACTACACCCCAGCACGGCTTCACAGATATGGGCTGCGTCCGGAGGCGCACTGCGAGCGCTGCCGAGCGGCAGACGCTGACTTCTTGCATTTATCATGGGGATGCCCGGGTATACAAACATTTTGGCGAGACATTTTTTCCGAGATGAGCAGGATTCTGGAAGTCGACTTAGACATGGACCCGGGAATAGCACTCATAGGTAACTCAAAAAGACTTCCGGGGGCGATTCGCAGACTCACGGACATGGGGATGCTGATGGCACGGAGAGTGGTAGCTCAGTGCTGGATGCGAGGCCCTCTTCCTACTAAGGCCAGATGGACGCGGGACATGCTATATTGCTGCACACAGACGGAGGCTTATAGTGAGCTGTTACCCCCAAAAAGTCGCCCGAAGAACTTCTGGGCCCTTTATAAGACCTACTTGCAGGGACAGCAGACTGAGAACGAGAACTCCACAGACAGCACTCCTTCAGGGTCAGCCGCAGATCCCACACGCGATCCGCACTAGGACACTGACGCCCACATGGGACAACGGGTGCGGTTCAGGGGGGTAAGGTAGGAGGGGAGTACAGAGCACAAGGTGGGAGGGTGAGGGGGAGGGGTTCCATGGAGAGAACACACAGGGAAGGCCACACAGGGGCTAAACCAATGGAGGCTGTGTTAAAAGTCTATAAAAGTAAATGCATTTCCATAGCTTCATATGGTGCAGCTTTGTGGGGGTACGCTAACCTGGATAGTATGCAGAGGGTAGAAAACAAGCTTATTAGAAGAATCTTATCGGTTCCAAATTCTACACCTACCTACTCCATACATGAAGAAGTTGGCCTACCCTATATCACAGATGGACTGAAATTGGCCCCTTTACTTTTCTGGGCCAATACCTGGTTAAATACGGAGTTGTCTTTAAACCACATAATTCTTAAAGATGTGATTGCAAGGGAGGGGGCAATGAAAATATTATGGTTGAAATACATAAAGTCATCATTCACTGCCCTCGGGAGACCAGACTTATATACAACACCGTCAAACATTAGGAAAATGGACATTGCATGGATTAAGAAGGAATTCCAGGGGAGGACACGTTTAGAGAGAGAGGAGTTTGAAGTCAACAAACCATTAGTAAGAGTACATTTGGTCTTGTCCTCTTCCCCCTCGATGGAACCATACCTGCAATTTGTAACTAAACCCTTGCACAGATTTTTATTAACCAGATTTAGAACGAACCTGATCCACTATTCACTAGGCTGTTTCCCTATGTGGGGTAAACCTGAGCACGCACCACCCTGTGAGTGTGACCAGTTTTCTAATCAGGACACTCTCCATTTTCTGTTTTTCTGTGGGTTTTACAATATGGAGAGGATAAAATATCTAATACCCCTCCTGAAAACTATGGGCTTTATACAAGTGAGACCAGCCTTGCTTTTTCTTCAACGGTTACCGGATGCACATGTCACTTTCTGTGTTGCAAGTTTTCTAACAGCCGCATATAGAGGAAGAAACAAAAGAATCCCTAGAACTGTATTATTTTAAACTAAAAGTAAACCAGTATATCAATTTTAACTCCTTTTTATATATTATTATTATTTTTTTTTTAAGACCAACGGTCCCAAACTTTATTTAGTTTCACAGATAAGCTAGTAATTATTCATACAATGTCATAACAATGAATTACTACTACAAACGGTACTCAGCAAATAGCACATATTGACATGTCAGTTACATATGAGTGAAAATAAACAGTAGCCAGTGGAGATGCATTAGTCCGCAAGTGGCGGTGCCAGGAAACGTCTCGTGCTACAGTGCTCGCAGCTCGTAGCACTGCGAAAGGACCAGAGTGGTCACGAAAACCAACAGACAATATTTTAGGTTGTGTTCCCTGATTAGCACATTAGCGGGCAGAGGCAGGATCATACCCTCCGTTGTCATATGGGTCGCTGGGTTTCCGTCTCCTGTTCATGGAAGAATCCAGTCGGCATTATGTGAAACGTAAGCGGGGAGGGGGGATCGAGCATTATCATGAGTACAGTATGAACAACCTCTATGTCAACCAAGAGATATAACTGGGAGGTAAAAGAAGAGGGGGAGGGAGAAACATTTCAACAACTGTTGGACCAGTATTTGCGTGTGTAGTAGTGTATCTAGATCCCTAGCTGTGTGTGGTGCACCCTATGCGGGTCGCGCAGGGGCGGGGGCAGTTGAGGATGTGGTGTCGCTGCGGCTGCAGGGCGGGGGAGGGGGGGCGAGAGGTGGGGCGGGGAGCGGGAGGGGACATCCCCCGTTGTGTAAGGTCTCAGCGGTCGGGGAAGGCGGTGGGGGGGGGCGGGATGGGGGGAGGGGGGAGGGAGGAGGGGGGGGAGCCCGCGGCAAGTTAGGACAGCAATCAACTGGGTCCCCTCTATTCCGTGTCGGGACGGTACTCTATGCCGGCCCGGGCGCACGCCCGATGGTACGCGATTAGGGCAGCGTCCCAGTCTTGGGCGATCGGGTACTTCCGTAGGCCAGCGGTCTCCTCCCTGTGTAGAGACACACTCTCCGCACAAGCCCAGTTATCAAGAGAGCGACGCCAGTCCGCAGGGCGCGGTGGGGTGACACTCTTCCACCGTTTCGTGATAAGGCCCTTAGCCGTGATGAGGCCTAAGTCCCAGAAACGCGCCCGTAGCTTGGTCTGCTTGGTTCTCTTGTAGAGTCCCAGTAGGCATACTTCCCAGGTCTTGGGGAGGGTATCGCCTGTGGCCGCCGTCAACGTGTCCGTGACCGCCGACCAGTACGAGGCGAGGTGGGCGCAACTCCAGAGTGCATGCAAGAAGTCCGAATCCAGGAGGCCGCATCTGGGACATGCCGACGAAGTGAGTCCGAAGTAGCGATTCAGTTTGTCTGGAGACAAATATGCGCGATGAATGATGTAATATTGGATGGTCTTAAACCGCGCGTTGCGAGGAATATTCCTGGCGCCCGCTAATACTGCGGCCCACTGTTTGTCCGTCCAGTCGGTACCCCGGTCGGTCGCCCACTTTTCCCTCAGTCTTTGGGAGGAAAATTGAGTGTGACTGTGCAGCGCTTGTGCCAACCAATGCACTATGTGGGACCCATCGCCCATCACATGCAGGTATTGGATGAGTAGATGAGTGGACGGCTCGTGGCTCATGTCACCCCATGCCTTCGTCAACTCATGGAGGAGTCTGGCGTGCGCCAGAAATTGACCCACTGGCAGCTCGGTGTCTGCTGCCAGGGTCTCGAAGGGCAACAGCTCTCCGTCGCTATATAGGCCGCTCAGGTCGTCCAAGTCTGCCGCAGCCCAGCTGCGTAGCTCGGTCGAGGACAGTATGCCAGTGCCTAAGGGAGTCCCTAGTAGAGGTAGGTTCGGAGCATAGGGCACCGTACTTTTGGTGAGTCTGAGGCTCCGCACAAAGCACCGCTTCGCAACTGCCACATGGACCTGTGTGGGGGGCCGGCCCTGTGTTAGGGGGTGGAAGAGCGTCAGCACCTGTACGGGAGACACGGTGGTGTCGACCGTGGCCGTGTCCATCAGGTTCTTGCCGCTCAGCCAGTAAGCGACCCATTGTAGCTGGGCTGCTAAGTAATATAGCTCCTGATTGGGAACCGCTAAGCCTCCAGCGTCCGTGGCTGCATATAGGGTCTTCAATGCTACCCGGGGTCTCCCCTTATTCCAGATGAGGCGCCTGGTGAGGGTTTCCAATCCTTTGAATATGTGCACCGGCACATACACTGGCAGGTTAGCATAATAATAGAGGAGCCGGGGGAGCATTATCATCTTGGTTAGCGCCACTCTGGCTGGCACATTCAGTGGGAGGGAGTTCCAGAACGTGACCTGGGCCGAGAGCGAGGATATGGCTCTCACTAGGTTGCCCTCCAGGAGATCCACAGGGTCTCGATATATTAAGATCCCTAGGTACCTAAATACCGTCGGGTGCCATCGGAGCGTCTCCCCCATCATGCGCACATCACACTGTGGCACCTCGCCACTGAATGCATAGGCTCCCGATTTGGCCCAGTTAACGCGGAGCCCCGACATGTCTCCAAAAGTTCGAAAGATGTCTGTGATTGCCGCGGGTATGCATGTGAGGTCTCTGATATATAACAATAAGTCATCGGCATACAGAGACACCGAGTGTATGCCATCTGCCAGTGGGATGCCCCAGGCGTCGCCGGAGGTGCGGAGCAGTTCCGCCAATGGCTCCATCGCCAAGGCGAATAATAGAGGGGAGAAGGGGCAGCCCTGTCTGGTACTCCTTCCAATGCGGATCCTGTCAGAGAACAACCGTCCAGTCCGGACTCGGACCTCGGGCGCTTGATAGAGGAGCCCCACCATCTGGACGTAGGCATCGCCCAGCTCGTACTTCTCGAGAACGCGGAGGAGATATGGCCATTCCACCGAGTCGAACGCTTTTTCCAGATCGAGCACGATGCATCCTGAGCGTGGCCAGGTGGGGGTCGCATACCGCTGGACCCTGAAAAAGCGGCGTAGATTGTAGGACGTGCTCCGGGTCGGTACGAAGCCATTCTGATCAGAGTGTACCAGCGTGGGGACCAGTGGTGCAAGCCTCCGGGCCAGTGTCGCTGCTAATATTTTATAATCGGTGTTGAAGAGCGCTAATGGTCTGTATGAGCCGAGTTCGTTCGCTTCTCTACTCGGTTTCAGCAGAGAGACCACGTTAGCTTCGTTCAGGGACGCCGGGAGTTCAGCATCTTCCGATGCTGCCTTATACACTCTCAACAGTTCCGGTATTAACACCAGTGAGTAGGCTTTATAGAACTCTGCCGGGAGTCCGTCAGGGCCCGGTGCCTTGCTATTGGAGAGGGAGAAAATTACCTCCGCAGTTCCTCACCGGTGAGTTCAGCACCCAGCTCTGTCTGATGGGCAGCAGTAGCTGTCGGGAGCTGCAGTGTCGTCAGATATTCCGTGATCTCCACCACTGTGGCCCGCAGCCGTGAGCTGTACAGGGACCTGTAATGCGATGTGAACGCTTCATGGATCTGTTTCTGGGTGTAGACCTCAACACCGTGGGCTGTGCGGATCGACAGGACCGACGCGGATTGTGTGTCTTGTCGTATCAGCCACGATAGTAGCCTTCCAGGTTTATCACCTGCGTTGTGGGTGCGCGCGGAGTGTGCTGCGAAGTTAATGTTCTTTAGGCGCTCCATCAAACAGCGTGATCCGCCCTGGCCGAGATCAGTTGGGAATCATCGCCCCCGACGCCTCCCGTTCTTTATCCAGCAGTGCCTCTTCCGCCCGTCCTCTCCACCTGTCCTCGTAGGCCCGCCTGCACACCGAGGCAGCCTCCCCGGGTCACCGCCTTGAAGGCGTCCCACTCGATTCTCGGGGAGGAGGTCGAGTCATTATTGTCCTCGAAATACTGTATGATCCTCCTGGATATCTCCTCTCGGAATGGGGTATCGAGTAGGAGATCTGGTTGCAAGCGCCATGTGGGTACAGGCGGGCGTGGGCGCCTCCATCCATATACCAGCGTGTGTGGGTTATGGTCCGAGTGCGTCCGTCCCAGGTAGTCAGTGTCTGTCACGGAGGGGATCAGGTCGCGGGACAGCATGTATCTATCCAACCTGACATGCAGTGAGTGGGCCCCCGAGTAGTAGGAATACACCCGGGCGGTGGGATTTCTGACTCGCCAGGCATCCTGTAAATTCCACTGCGTTGCCCAATCAAGTAGGGCCCTGGAGGTTGCCTGCACTGGGGCAATTGCCGCTGGGGGGGACGAGCGGTCAAGGGAGACATCTAGTACGCAGTTGTAATCCCCACCCATCATCAGGGGTACATCTGGCCAAGGCGCAATTACTGCCGATAAGCGCGTGAAGAATTTCCCCTGTTCTACATTAGGTGCGTAGATGGAAGCTATGACAATCTGCTGCCCGTCTAGTCTTCCCTGTATGAAGACGTAGCGCCCCTCGGTGTCAACATTGCTGTGTGTCAGTGCAAATGGAACCCCGGGCCGAACCCAGATCAGGGTCCCTCGCGCAAATGCGGAAAAGGTCGTGGCAAATATCTGCCCCCTCCACCTACGGCGAAGCGTGGCCACCTCAGTGGCGACCAGGTGTGTCTCCTGTAGTAGGGCAATCTGGATCTGATGTCTTTTAAGATAGGAGTACACCTGGTATCTACGTGAGGGTGTGTGCATGCCCCTGACATTCCAGGTACAAAATTTAATCGTAGCCATCACAGTATTCATTGCGCCCAAGTACCCGCCCCCCCCCCGACCCCCCGCCCGCCCCACCCATACACGCACAGCAGCAGTGAACAATGACCATTTTTTCCCCCTCGCCCTCTCACACAGACCCCAGGATGCACGCTGTAGCATTTCAGTGCCAACACTAGTCTCAAAAGGAAGAACTTGAACAGAAACATAATACCAAAAGGGCAACAACAAAAACAAGTCGCCGCCCAAACGCTCTATCGAGCTCAATCAATCCGTGAGTTCAATGGGGGGATGACTAATCACAGCACTTAGGTAAAACAAGTTAGTTCGTTACGCCAAGAGACCCGTGGTGGCTCCCCTCCACGGGCAGTGGGTCAAAGGGCACCATAAGTCAGTGGCGGTGTCCGCAGATAGGTCAGAGTTCCCAATGTCACTGGACTCGGATAAGTAGTCCCAGGTGGGGTCTCATCTGTTATTCCCTCAGGGGGGCACTCACCTTTAGGGGTCCGTCCACCCCACCAAAACTATGTTCCCGGTGGTGCTCCAGTGGAACAGCTCCGGCTCTCCTCCCGGTGCCGCGGTGGCTCCGCGACAGTCCGGTAGATGGGGGAGTTCGGGAGTGGGGCACAGACCCCGGAGATGGGGCTGGTCGTAGCTGTCGGGGTCCCCAGGAGTGCCGATGTGGACCCCCGATCGGGTCAACCTTGGAAGTGAACAAACTGCTCCACGATGCCAGTTGCAGTGGCCTGGCCAGGGCTAGGCCGAGGAGGATTGCTTATGCTATCAGATCTGACGTTTGGGGTGTGACATCCGGTAGGCCCTCTGTATTCGAGTCATCCGGTAGTCCGTACATGTAGTCGTCGTCCTCGCTCCCGCGTGACCGTGGGCTGGCGTTAGAGATCAGAATAGGTGATTGTGACCCGCTGATCTCAGCTGCTATTCGGAGGGCTTCTTGTTGTTCATTCTGTATTTGCTCTGGAGTGGGGCCGATTTCTGCGTCCACGGTCGGCGACCCAGCCCTCGAGGCGTGCCGCTGTCTCCGCCTGCGGGAGCCTCTGTTTCGGCGTTGCTCCATCGGTGCGGGCCCGTGATTCGCATCCACTCCCGAATCCAGCCAGGCCGTTGCCGCCTCCGGAGTATCGAAGAAGTGGGTCCTGTCCTGTGCCACCACTCTGAGGCGTGCTGGGAACAGCAATGAGTACTTGAGAGCCAGGCGCCTGAGCCGTTGTTTCACCCCGAGGAACGATTGACGCCGTCGTTGAACTTGTATGGTGTAATCAGGGAAGAACATCACCTTGGCGTTGTCTACCTGTATGTTCGACAGTTTCCGCGTTTCGCGGAGGATGGCGTCCCGATCACGGTAGTTCAACACCCGCATGAGCATTGGTCTCGGGTTGGAGCCCTCTGGGGGTGGACGGGATGGTACTCTGTGCGCTCTTTCCACCACAAAGTGTGGTGACAGCGTGCCTTCCGGTAGTAACCCTATGAGCCAGGTCTCCATATGTTCCGCTGTCTCCCACCGTTCCCATCGCTCCGGCAGGCCTACTATGCGCACATTGTTCCTTCTGGCCCGTCCTTCCGCATCCTCCGCTCTATCCTCGAGGAACTCCACCCGGTTGAGCAGGTCACGGACGTGCTTATCTGTCTGCGCCAGCTTGGGTGTGGTCTCCGCCATTGTATGTTCCAGGGTCGTGGTGCGGTCGGACAGTTTCTTGTCGTCCGCGCGGAGGAGTGTCAGATCCATAGCCACCTTATCGATCCTGTTCTCCAGTGATGTACGGGTCAGCTGCATGGATTCCTCCAGGCGCTCCATGGCTGCCAGCATAGTATCCAGTTTGGAGGCGGTTAGGTCAGCTTCTGTGTTCTTCACCATCTTTCCTTTGCTCAGTGTCCCACCGGTACCGGTCTTCGCTCTGGTCCCCCCTGACATGTGGGTGGTCTTCGCGGCTAGGCAGCCGATTGGGTAGGCTCTCGCAATGAACACTGATGGGGCCTGTGCGCGTGGGTCTCCTGGTCAGGCTCTCTGCTCCACCCGTGCCGGACGGCGTGTGGTTCGCGGGGGAGGGGGGGACCGCTTTACCGCAGGACTTCAGGAGTTGGCACTATGACACTGTCTGGGGAGGACGAGATGGCCGTGCTTTGACTGGCATGAGGTCCCCCAGGCGTACCGGTTGTCACTGTGAGTGTCTTTTTTGCAAATCACATCTCGGCCGTGCCACGTGGTGGTCCGCCAGGCCGGGCCGCGTGTTCTCTCCGATTGTGTCCGCCCTTTGGACCTGGGAAGGCGCGCCCTGTCGGGTGATTCTAGACGTCACCAAGCACCGCGTGGGGTTCCGCGTAGTTCAGTATAAGGCTAGCAGAGGTGGAGAGTGCGGGGCCGCTCTGTTTCCTCACCCGCGTAGGCTCAGGAGATCCCCCCAGCGCTGGGCCGGCTGCCAGAAGGGCCGCTCCAACGCGGCCGCAGTCTGCGTGCTGTTGGGGCCGGGCCCCTCGGTGTTAGACGGGTCCGGTGTTTGTTAATGTCTATTTCTGGGCGGTGGGCGGGTACAGGGGCCCAGGAGATAAGGCCGTACAGCCTCCGTTGTTGGTCGGTCGGACCCAGGGGTGATGGCGTCTGTGTGGGCCCCTTAACAATCGAGCACGATCTTCCCTGGACAGTGCTGGCAGGTGCGGCGGGTTGATGTCACAGTTTGCCGCGAGCCAGCGGTGTGTGTTTACTAGCAGCTTCTGGGATCCCTGATTAGTTGGGTCACCGGGGGTAACGGGTGGTGTGGCGCGGTCTCTTTCCCTGTGCTGGGCCTATTTCAGGGCGGCGGGTGGGTGTAGGGGCCCCGGGGACAGGGCTGGTCCGCTTCCGTTGTAGGCCGTCGGGACCCAGGTGTAATGTCGCCAATGCAGGCCCCGAACAGTCGAGCGCAATCTCCCCTCGATGCCCACGGGGTTTGGCGGGACGCCCCCAGCGATGGCAGACAGGGTGGGCCGGTTTCACAGCTCGCCGCGAGCCAGGGTGGTGAGTCCTCTATCAGTGTCTGGGGCCCCTGTGCAGTTGGACCGCCGGGGGGTATCCGGTGTCGTGGCATGGTCACTTTCCCCCACTTGATTGCGCCGGGGAGGACACACGCGCCGCGGCCTACCTCGCAGGGCTAGATCCTCGGTCTCAGGTGGTTGGGTCGCCGACCGGAAGTGAGCTCTGGGCGGGCAGTCGCCGGGGCCGCCGTCGGTCGGAGGGTCAGGCACTCCGATCCGTCTGTAAATTTCTCTGGTGGTGGATCGGGCTCCCGGGTGCACTCGGTTCGAGTTTGGGCCCAGTTCCGCTGGTAATGGAGGAGAAATGGCCCGTGGTAGGGGAGCTTCACTCGGAGCTCAGCCCGGGCACGTCTTCTCACATCGCGTGCTTGGCCACGCCCCCTCCTTTTTATATATTATGGTGTTTAATTAAGTGACTCTTTTTACGGACGCTGTGTAAAATACATGTATTGTGGGTATTTTTATAATGTTTTAAATGTATGTATTTTTATTGCCTTTTATGATTTTAACAAAAATCGAATAAAGTGTATTTTGACTGACTGACCAAACACTGTTCGATCTCTCCACTAGTCGAGGTACAGACTGCGGGATGTAGGGTCAGACCACCTTCAGGGCCCCTTTGCTATTAACGGATAGGACACCATCGGACAAGGGAGTTGGGTGCAGACAAGGTCGTTACAGAGCAAGCCAGGCCAGAAGGAGTGGGGAACATTGGTAAGGCTATAGGCAAGGGTAGAGGGGGGGTGTTGTTCTGGGGGAGTTAAGAGGTTGTTGAGAAGGGTGGAAATTGAAAAACGCACAGAAAGACTGGCAGCTGCCCACAAGTAAGATCTGTACTACACAATGGAACACTGAAGTACCCATGCGCCGCCGGACCCCCGGGTTGTCGGCCCCCAGGCTGTGTACTGCATGTAAAGAACTTAAGGCGAATAACTGTGTTGCGGCCGGCCCGGAGGGGTTGTGGGCCAGAAGCTGTGTAAACTGAACTTCCTTACTCTGTGCAATAAAAAAAAAAAATCTGTTCCACCCTTGTTGTGCCATCCGGGATCGCTGGACTAATGTTGATCTCACAGTGTTTTATTTTCCTTCCTGACGCCATGGACCTGGATGACAACTGGGCTCTGCGAGTGGACTTCCTCGCTTTGTTTTACTTTGCCTTTTCTACTTGGGCGCTCAAGTTGTTTACTCTGAACTTACTGTGAACCAAAGGTAACAATTGTCTACATGCGCGTAATGATTTGTACCGGAATAACTGCTCACCCATCTTCGCCTTTGTTTGTTCCAATAAGGGTTTTAATAAAAAAAAAAATAATAAAAAAAAAGTTGTCTCCCCAGGGCGAGACGGAGGGTATTGGGGATTGCATGTAGGTTTACCATTTAGTTGCCACAATATGATAACTGCTTATCCTATACATGTGATGACCGACCCGCGGACACCCCCATTTGCCACGCCGCCGGACCCCCGGGTTGTCGGCTGAAGAGCTGTGTTATTCCTGAAGTGATAAGCTGCCTCTAAGTTCAACGCAGCCGGCCCCAGGGTTGTAGGTTCATCGCTGTGTTATTCCTGGTACGCCAAATAAAGATCTTTGAAATTCGAAAAAAATAAATAAATAAATAAAAAAGAGTAGCTGTGGTAGGGGACCTGGTTAGGCCAGAGTCCACCTGAGTTCCCCGAGTAAACCCAGCCAAATTCTTGGGGGCACTCCCACCACCTGGGGGATTACTACTAGTAGTAACAGGAGGTGTTGGAGTATTACTTGGAGGAATATTTTCCTTATTGCTCGCCCTGGGGCAACTGCTGTCAGTCTTCCAGTGGCCAGGCTTTTTACAGGCATTGCAATAAGGTTTCTTAACTGTAGAGGAAGGATTTTGGGACCCACCCCCACCATTGGAATTTTGGGGCCCTGGGGAAGTCTTGTCTTTAGATTTATCCCCACCTTTCTCTTGAGGCTTGGTAGAATCTTTCTTCTGGTCTCCACCCTGATTTTTAGGCCTTATCCTGGTTCTGACCCATTTGTCTGCCCTCTTACCCAATTCTTGTGGAGAGATCAGATCTGAGTCCACCAGATGCTGGTGTAAAAGCTGGTTTTGACATTTACTAAGGATCTGCTCCCTCATAATCAAATTATACAATCCTGTATAGTCATGTACTTTGCTGCCCAGTAACCAACCTTCCAGAGCCTTAGTAGCACAATCTACAACATCAGTCCAGTCCTGAGTCTGTGTCTTCTTTTTTTTTTTTTTTTTTTTTTTTTTTTATTGAGCATGATCTGTAGTAGTCAAACAAAAACGTATTTTGTACAGTAGAGAATAAATTCTTAATAATACAATACAACATCCGTAAAATTTTAACGAAAAAGATACAGAAAAAAGGAAAAAGAAAGTAAAAAAAAAAAAAAAGGGAAAACGGAAAAGAGAATAAAAAGAAAGAAGGTAACAGAAGAGACAGAGGAAAATGAAAAGAGGGGTCAATTATAAATAATACATTTTTACATTTTCTTAGCATGTAGTTCCTTGTCAGCCCTTATCATATCAGGTGGAGGATCTTACATTGTGATACCAGTTCGAAATTGGGGCCCAAATCTGAGTACCCCTAGCTCTTGTTTTCCTACCCCTTGTGCGATATATAGCCATCTCCTGCTTGTAGATGGCAAGAAATCGGCCGAGCCACATCTGAAAAGTGGGAACATTAGAATCTTTCCAACATGCCGCTAGAAGAATGCGGAAAACGGCAGTACCCAGAAATACAATTCTCTGTTCCTCTACGCTATGGCCTAAAGATTCATCGTGGCCCAAAAGATATAAAGTGGTGGAGGATCTGAGGTTCGAGTCTGTGTCTTCTGAGTATCCCTGAACATTAACCTGTACTGTTCAGTGGTTAAGCCAAACCCATCAATTAGAGCACTCTTCAGGACAGAGTAGTTCTTAGCATCCTCATGACTAACAGTGAGGAGCTTGTCTCTTCCTTTTTCTGAAAAGGGGAGCCACAAGATTGCTGCCCACTGACTCTGGGGAACCTGCTGTACCACGCAGGCCCTCTCCAAAGCAGTTATCCACTTGTGGATGTCATCCCCATCTTTGTAGGGGGCACAATCTTACTCAGGTTTCTTTGATCATAGGCCCTGTCTTTATCCTTAGGGATATTGCTGCCACCAGTGGAATCTAATCCACTTAATCTTTGTTCCCTTGCTAAAGCAAGTTTAGCTTGGGCCAGGGCTGTTTCCTCTTTCTCTATCTGAAGTTGGACAGCTCTCATCCTAGCCTCATGCTCTTTTCTCTGAGGGGAAGTCATTCCCCTTTGAGAACCCCCTGAGGCATTAGAGAGGATAGACTCCCTGGAAGGAGATCTGTCCCTTCTATTGCCTGGGTTAAGTCTACTATTAGGTCTGGGAAGGTGCAACCCTTCTCCATGCCCAAGCAAACTTAGGTTAGCCTTGCTAAATCTCCTGACCTGAACTTGGCCATACCCCTGATCGTCTGACTCATCACCTTCATCTACCTCTTCAGTCTCAACTTCTGGGGTAAGGGAATCATCATCTATGGGGGTTACTCCTTCTCCTGTATTACCTGAGGGGCCTGCTCCAGAACCTTTCTCAAGATCAGCTGTCTCTAGGACATTTATCAGGATTGGGATGGTAGGGTTGTGACCCTTTTTCAACCTCCTTGAGGTGTACAAGGCACTCAATTCTCTGAAGCTGAGTTTTTCATAGCTGGAGGGTGCCCTGGGAGGGTCACTTTCCACAGGTAGAGAACTGAGTGGTTCACCTGTGCCAGCCATGACTAGTGAGGTGTGGTGTGTGCACCTACCTACACTAAGGGCCCGATGTAGGTAGCCCTTTACCGATCGGAATCGGCCGAAAATACCGATTTTCTGCCGTTTCCGATCGGTAAAGGGCTATCGAGATGTAGGGGCACATTTTCGGTAATTTTACCGAATCGTTATCATTACCGAATCGGTAAATTTACCGAATCGGTAATATTTACCGATTCAGTAATGATACCGATTCGGTAAAATTACCGAAAATGCAATGTAGGTAGCCAATGCTCCATCAGCACATGGCTTACAGAATCGTTATTTTACCATGGAATACAAATCCATGGTAAAATACCGATTCCTGTGTACATGCACATCTGTGCATGTACACATGTGCCATGTGACAGACAGACGTGCCCTTAGGGCATGTCTGTGTGCCACATTGCACACATGCCCGTTTTGGGGGTGCTAGAGGGTGTCAAAGTGACACCCCCTGCACCCTTTCCAAATTCGGTATTTACCGATTCGGTAAATACCGATTCGGTATTTGACTTTAATCCTATGGGCTTCAAAGGCCCATAGGATTCAATAGCAAATACCGATTCGGTATTTACCGAATTGGTAAATACCGAATTTGTAAGGAATCGGTAACGATTCCAGATGTTGGGACCTACATCCCATTTACCGATTTTGAAATACCGAATCGGTAAAATTCGGTATTTCAAATTCGGTAAATGGGATTTACCTACATCGGGCCCTAAGTGTTTACCTACTAGAACCTTTCTAGGAGTTGTAGTCAGGGTGTGCTAAGCCCTTTGGTCTACAACCACTAAGTTCAGTAGAACTTAAGTATTTAAGCTTTGTTTATATGTACCTATGGTACTTGATGTGATCTTTCAAATGATATTGTCAAAGATTACAATTAGTAAAACAACAGCAAGCTCAAATCCCAACCGCTGCACACCAATGTGAGAAGTTGGCCTGGTATGTGATGTTGACTATTCTAGTGAGCACCTTGCACCAGTCCAACCGACCCCTATGGTGATTGGTTGTAAGTCAACCTTATAGACCAGCTATCCTATTGGTAGCATGGACAAAAGAAGTCTTAGGCTAAACTCAAGAGGGCATGTAAAGCCAGCTGTTTTACCATATGCAATCCTTTTAATACCAAATGAAAGGACACCACACAAGTTATATATTATAAAATATATGTATTTATTACTAGAATAATCCTGTGTACTCTTTATGAGGGCAGAAGCACAAGCGTTAAACAAAGAACTTCATATAACATACAAAAGTTGCACAATTATGGATAGGCCCTGGTGGCCACTCAAACCATATACTAAAATAGTGATATAAGAACCACGTCACGAACAATGGTAAGGCATAGGGCCTTAAGAATCGCTGGGGCTACACTGGACTAACAGAAGTTAGGACGGGGGAGGCCCACAGGATGCGGGTGCAGTGTCTATAGGCACACGCATGCACCAATAGAAGTCAATGGTGCATAAAACTTAGAAAGTTGCAGATTTGGAAGTCTTCCGACTGGACTAGAACTTAACCACTTAAAACTAGGACACTAGGGATGTAAATCTCTACAGGAGCACCGGAGTACCCTCGTTACCTCACCCACAGGAAGTGGGTGCATAGGTGTCAAAGTGCGTCGGGTTTCGTCGTGGAGTTCTATGGAGCCTTGGTGAAAAGATGCTGCAGGCGACCAGGAGAGAAGAGTCCGGTTGGATCCAAGGGTGGATCGAAAATGTAGAGTACCTTAAAGCAGAGGGGACAGAGTCTGGGTCACTAGCCAGTGACCAGGAAGGAACCAGGAAGGAACCAGGCGATGTCGGGTTGCGATCAGGTGCTGTTGTGAAGTTTGTCTCTGCTGCCACGTGGACCAGGAAGTATCGACGATGACCAGGAGGTGAACACGGGCTGTCCCACAAGGGCTCTCGCTGTTGGCGGTGTCGGCTCTCGATTTGGAGTCAACAGGCCTTTACAAATGCACCCCACACAGGAATCGGAGATGGCTTCTGGGTCAGACCAGCAAGGTCTCATGGGACGCTCCTTTTCAGGGGAGCAAGGGCCAGTCTGGAGAAACCAGACCAGCAGTGAAAATTTGTAGGTTCGTCGTCACAGAGGCCACTAGCCAACGGGCAAGTGACCGGACAGACCCGTCGAGCAGGAAAATGCAAAAGGGCCCCACGCAGCACTCGGCGAGTGTGGAGAGGTGATCTTTGGTGCAAAAGCTGCTCGGAGCTGGGGCTTCTTAATCCCCAATGCACAGCTTCGAGGGTGCCTCGGGAGCTGCACAGGAAGCACTTTGCTGGCTTTCCAAGATGGCTGGTTCCACGTCTCTTGTCACCTCCACGGGTCTCAGCTTTGCTGGGGCTGTGGATCAGGCTGTTGGATGTGTGGAAGTCCAGTTCTTGTTGGTCTCTGTTGTTCGAGCTCCGGCGGGAGCAACGACAAAGAAAACCTTTGAGCGCTGATGGTGCCTGCTTGTGCAGGGTGGTCACTCCTTGACAACAAGGGAGATTCTTCAGTCTTCTACGTCGAGTAGGATGTCGAAGGGTCCAGAGTTTTGTATCAAAGTTTCAGTCAGGATGATCTAAAGACAAAGGGCACAGCTCCTACCTTTATTCCAAATCAAGGGGCTGGATCACCTGCTAGGTCCCTCCTCCGGGTGGGGCCCAGGAAGGGGGTGGTTACACCCCTTTCCCTTTGTCCAGTTTCGTGCCAGAGCCGGGGCTGGAGTGCCCCAGCACCGGTTTGAACTGGGCTATGCATGGGACACCTTGTGGGCCCCAGGCAGTGTCTAGTTTCATTCAGCCCTCCCTGCCCCAATCCACTATCTCCTGTCTGGGGTGGTGTTAGCACCTCCCTGTGACAGGGAACCTTTTGTCCAGGCCTCCCCTGCTGGAGTTTCGGTCAGCAGTAGGAGGCCAGACTTGTGTCTGTGGCAGCAGCATCCATTTTGTGATGCTGAGGCTCTGGTTGATTTTAACCGCGTTTAAGGAAAGTAACATGTCTTCTCCCTCTAGAAGGGTGGAATGCTACCCCTGTTGCCAGGACTGGTAAGGGGGTAGTATTCCAAAGCATATGACACCTTACACGACATGTTTCGATAAAGCCAAACCAAAGATAGCATTTAACCGCGAGGTTCATAATGCACTTAAGAGTATATGGTATGGCAATATCCTAGAACAGCTATAAGGACATGGTTCCGAAAGCTGCAGACAGGCTCAGCTCATGCTAGAGCACCCTCTCACATAAAACCAAGCACTCTGCCTCCAGGATTGTTAAGGCCTGCCATAGGAATGACTTATAGGTGTATATGTGTCCAGACATAAGGTTAGATATAGGTATACTATATCTAAGCAAGGGGTGATTACACCACCTTCTCTTCGGCGTAGTTGGGATCGAGACTGAGCATTTTTTATGGTGCTGATTTTGAGGCCATGGCGGCCAAGTGAGAGCCTGCAGCCCTACTCATAAAAATTTCCACTGCTAACAGTGAACGAGGAATCCTAGTGCTGAGATCTGGTGCTCCTGTATTAAGTCATGTGTTTATGAGAAGCATACAATAAATGAACTAGAGTGTGACAGGCCTGTGGGTTCCATTTTGGAAGCTACTGGTCTGTTCAGGTGCACAAGTTAGTGGTGAGGTTGCTTTACCAGAGTGGCATTCTTGAAACAGGAGTGAGGGAACTCAGACACTGAATTGGGGAGAAAGTAGACAGGCTTCCTCTTAGAAGTGATACAAACGGCTGCTGATTAGATGAAACTGCCATTTAGTGGATGGCAAGGGTGACCTATGGGGCTGCAGTTCCTGTTCTTAGGGCGCGAAGGGGAACAGCCCTTTGTCTCATCTTGATCACTGTTAGGTGTGGCTGTTGATAGTGAGGTGCAGACTGCTCACACCCCTTTGTGCATCTGTGATACCTGTCCAGCTTGGAGAGATCCCTACTGTGAACAGCATCACTCAAGACCAAGGTTGAGTCTAGAAGACAGTTTGAAAAGCACACATGACATGTCCAAACAGGTTGTAAAGATCAGACGTAAAATTTGCAACTTTTGTCTGCCCTCCTTGCATATGAACAGGAGCTGTTATGCCAGCCATGGGTCCAGTTCCAAGTTCTTTCTGACCAAGGAGGTGGTTGTGCCACAGAGGACCATATGACTCATATACAACCAAAGGTGGTATCTTCCTGACAGTCAGCTTCCCAGAGATGAGGGAACATCATCAGAGTCTGAAATGAAGGAAAAACTGCCTATCTTGTCCAGGAAGCCAAAGGAATCATGCCTGACCAAGAGGAAAGGATTGAGCCAGTCCTGCAGGAGGAGCTGGCTGTTAGTGTGGACTGGTGCTGTGCTCCTTCTGCTAGAAACCCAAAACCCATGGCATTGGCATGCTCTGGTCTATAAACCAGTCCCACCTCATAGGAATGGCAACAATTCTGAAGTGTGCCTGAGTAGTCAGCACTGACCCATGACTATTTCAAGTGTTCCATTGGTTTACCCAGATGAAGTAGAGATCAATGTTGTCCTGTCGCACCAGCTATGTGCAGCCCAGCACATCTCCAGTGAGCCAGACTGTATGCAGAAGGCCTACCATGGCCCTCCACTGCCCAGAGTAGTGGGTAGCAGATCATGTGTCTGTTTCAAGCCAGAAAGTGACTATATGCCAACAGAGGGGGAAAGCTCTATCTACACTAGTAACCACACCACCAGGCCCTAAACTATTAGAGAAGGGAAAATGCGTATAATGCATAGGGAATCCCAACTTGAAGCACATTGGACTCAGACTTGTACTTCCAGTATCTGGGACATTTTTTGTTATTTGTGCAGAATTGTGTCTTACTGTAAATTAAAGGACTTTTATCTTCTAAAGTGAACCACTGGGCTTCGCATTCACGTTATTACACCATTAGATGCATTATTCAGTTCTAAGCCTTTCATACCCTGCTACACTAATCTCCATAAGAACCCTATAAAACTTGCCATCACTACACTGAGAGTCAAGTGCTGTATGTGTTATATTTGACCCAGTTTTCTAGAGCTGTAGTAGGATGGACCCCAGGATAGTAGAGACAACCAGCCCCAGTCCCTTTGGTGTGGTCCAGTAGTCCCTACTTGCAACACAGCCCTCAAAATGGGGGCTGACAAAAGGCGCAAGCAGTATGAGATCCTACACAGCAAAAATGCCAGTCACAAGATTGAGGGGAACAGACCTTGACACCCAGTCTGAGCTCAGTTGAAAAATCTGTGCATGGAAAGATGTTGGGGTGCTCTCAGAGGCAAGGACTGGGAAGCCTGCATGTATTATGTGAGAAACGTGTTAGAGACACTGGAGTGCAGGGGAAAAACTGAGATTGGTTCTGGGTAGGGTACTTTAAGAGAAATCCAGGGAGGGAGAGCTCTATATCCAGGTTTTCTTAATTCTTTAACTTAGTTCTTCCATCTGTTTCCCAAAATGTTCTTTCCGCAGTTCCCCAAGATAGTCACCACCACAGATTTCTAGGGTAGTTGTCACCAACTTCAGGAAGGATTCCTTTGGGAGGCTGAGGTCTAGTTGAGACCCTCCTGAACCTTCAATTGGCTGTCCAGAAGCTTGGAAAGAGAAGCTCAGGGAGTGTCACGCCTGCCAGCTCGCCGACCAGTCTGAGATCTCCCCCAAGATGGCTGCCCGATAGTGCGCATGCGTGAGGGAGGTCAGGCAGAGATAAAGCCTGACTTCCCCTTTTCACGGCGCTTCACGCTCTAGTGTCCCCGTGTTGTTTCCGTCGCGTCACTGCCGCAGAGCCTTACTCTGATACGTCGGGTTTACTATCGGGCGCCGAACTCGTGTGTCTGTGTCCGCTATTTCCTGGCAATTTCTGTTTCTGTACCATCATAGGGGATTCCAACGCTCTATTCCCGGAGCATTCCAATCACCCCCCTCATCGCCTTCGTCCATAAGCCTGTTTGGACGAACCCGATACTTACGGTGTTCCTTTCCTTCCCTTGCCAGCTTTCCTCTCCATTGCTCCCCGGAGCCTCAGCCAGCGTCTCCCGGTTCCGCCCATCGGCCGGACTTGTGTTCCGTCGATTGGCCGGACTTGTGGGGAGCAGGTTTGGGGTATCTCCCAGGGATTTGAAGATGGGGTGGTCCGTGTGGAGGGCCCCTATTTATCCCTAATTATTTTTACTTTGGACTTCTTTGGACTTTGGTACTTACGGAGACTGGCATTCGTCGCAACACCTGAGAAGAGAAGACTGGGTAAAGCGCTTTTAGCGCTCCTTTTTTATTATTACATCTCAGCCCAGACTGTGGAGTATTCATGTTTATGCTTTTGTTGTGTTGATTTCAGATACATTAGACCAGCACAAACTGTTATAGAAGACGAGTCGCTTCTTCAGTTAAACCTTTGTACCATAGGGTAAGAGACATATAGCCTATGGTTATTACATCACCTAGTGAAAGTAGAATGCTTATCTACTTTTCCTTTACTTAGGCAAGTGGCAGTTCTTTTGCTGTTGGCGTGGTACAGAGATACATTTAAGATTGTTATGTTATGTTATGTTATTTATTCTTTTGTATAGCGCAACGGTTACTCAAAAAGAGTGTCCCGGCGCTTTAGGTAAGGAGAACAGATTTCAGAATAACACAACACAGTTAAAAGAGGATAAAAGGCAAACAGAACAAAAAAGAGGAACTACTAGCAAACCTATTGGGAAAACAGCCAGGTTTTGAGACCTCTTCTAAAATCAAGGAGAGTAGTCGCCCCCCGCAAAGGGAGCGGTAATGAGTTCCACATCTGTGGGGCCAACAGACTGAAAGAGCCCCCGAGGCGAGCCCTCTTCACACGCGGAACAGCCGCCAAAAGTAGAGATTGCGACCTCAGCGAGCGAGCCGGGTGGTAAAAGGTCAGTCTCTTTTGAAGATGTTTTGCTCCCACAGCATGGAGCGCCTTGTAGGCCAAAGTCAGAGCCTTAAAGGCGATCCGTTTGCGGATGGGTAGCCAGTGTAACGTCACCAACAACCCAGAGACGCTGGTGCGTCTACTTAGGCCAAAGATGGCCCTGGCCGCCGCGTTCTGTGCAACTTGAAGCCTCTGCAGCAGATACTCTGGCAGGCCCAGGTAAAGAATGTTGGCATAATCCAACCTGGAGCCTATCAGAGCCTGCACAGTCAGCCTCCTGTGCTCCTCGGACAAGAGAGGCAGAAACCTCCGCAACATTTTTAAAAGGCCGAAGCAGGTACCGGTCACCCCCAGGATCTGGGCTTTCATCGTCAGCCCCTTGTCCATCTTAACCCCCAAGTTTTTAGCCATGGGAGAAGAGCCGGACGGAGGGAACATGTCGATGGGCCACCAGGCCTGCCAGCTAGGCTTCGTATCGCACCCGAAGAAGAGTACCTCCGATTTGTCGGAATTGCACTTGAGGCTGTTCAGTTGGAACCATGAGAACACAGCCCCAAGGCAATTCTGGATACTCTCCCCGTCAAAGTCAGCCCCTCTCTCGCAAGAGAAGAGGAGCTGGGTGTCGTCGGCATACGACACGATCCGGGCACCAAATGACTCTGCCACCGCCGCCAAAGGGGTCATAAAGATGTTAAAAAGGGTCGGGCTCAGTATAGAGCCCTGAGGGACCCCGACTCCCAAAGGCGGCATTACAGCGGTGTCAGATGATGTCCAGATCGTTTGCCGGCGGCCGGCCAAAAAAGATGAAAACCATTTGAGCACCGTCCCCCGCAGACCAATCTCAGAGAGTCTTGCGAGCAGGCCCTCATATGGGACGGTGTCAAAGGCCGCCGACAAATCCAACAACACCAGCATGACTTTGCCCCCGGTATCCAACACCCCTTTAATGGTTTCAGAAACCTCAAGGAGCGCGGTCTCGGTGCTACGATTTGAACGGAAGCCCGACTGGGAGTCATGTAAGATCTCATGGGACTCCAAAAAATTGGAGAGCACCGACTGAACGTGCTTCTCCAGGATTTTTACAAGAGCCGGCAGCAGCGAAATTGGCCTGTAATTGGCTGGAGCTTTCGGGTCAAGTCCCGGCTTTTTAAGCAACGGGATGACCATTGCCTGCTTCCACACTGGCGGCACCACTCCCAGACTCAACGAAAGGTTGAGAAGAGGGTGCGCCAGCGGATTAACCACCTCCGCCAATTTACCCAGGAGCTTGACAGGGCAGGGGTCAAGCGGAGACCCAGATTTTAAATTGCCCATAAGCGCTAGGGAAGCGGAGGCTGGCAGAGATGGAAACTCAGCCAATATGGCGCCCTGCATAACTGGGGGAGGCGTACCCGCCTCGGGCATCGGCAGTGTAACCGGTCCACCAGATAGAAAGGAGTCCTGGATGAGTTTGATCTTGCCTGTAAAAAAACAAGCAAGATCCGCCGCCCAGGATTCTACGGGCCCCTCTTCCGAGGCGGTAGTCCGAGGTGAAATGAATTCTCGAACAATGGTAAAGATCTCCTTACTGGAGTTCGAAGCTGCTTCAATTCTCCCCGCAAGATAGGCTTTCTTTTCGAGGCGGATGTCTCGGTGGTAAGCTTTAACCACGGCCTTGTAGGCAGACCTGTCCTTGCTGTCATAGTCATAGATTGATGTGGTCAATGTTCACTCAATACATCGTAAGAACCTTTTAGGTAAATACACAAAAAGTATACAAAATGATTACATGTTTGTTTCTTATGGTTGCATATTAACACCTCATACTTTCCTCCTAGCATCTGTTCCCATCACGAGGGTATCAACCCGAAGAGTCCTGTTTTTTCCTGCCTTCCCTTGTTTTGTTCCCTCCTTTCCCTCCATACCACCGTTGTGTTCTAAGGTTTGATAGATACAACTGGTGTAGGGGGGAAGGGTTGGGCCTATCTTCGGTTCCTGGCACTCCTGCGGAAACAGCTTCTGGATTCTTACAGAGCACGAAGCCCACTTGTTTTTTACGCCCGAGTGCCATGACCCAAGTAACCATGGAAGACTTGGCCAATATGTTGGGTAATCTACAGTTAGAGACCCAAGCCTTGTCTAGTAGAGTGGATGCTTTACAGAGAGAGAGACGGGCAAGCTCAGAGGCGGGAGGAGCAGGTTCTAGTTCTTCTGCCCCTATCATACATATATCCAATCCCACAACGGTCCCTTTAGCTCCACCAGAAAGTTTTTTGGGCGATACCGCCAAGTTTGCTGCTTTTATTAGCCAATGTCAGCTACACTTTATGTGCAAGGCTAGTTGTTTTCCGAATGACCAATCAAAGATGGCTTTTGTCATATCGTATTTGAGAGGGTCAGCCGCCAATTGGGCCATACCATTAATAGAGAGGAACGATCCCCTATTACATGATTATACTACTTTCAGGAGAGAACTGAAAAAGCTCTTCGACAAACACACGTTTACCCATTCAGCGGACACAGAATTGTTGTCCTTAAAACAGGGAACAAAGGAGCTTTCCGCTTATATAACAGCCTTCCAAAGATTAGTAGCAGAAACAGGTTGGCCAAACAAAAAACGTAGTGCCTTGTTTTATAAGGGATTGCGTGACGACCTAAAGGATGCATTGTCCCAAGTAGTAGACCCACCTGAAGACTGTCCAGACCTCATCGACTTGGTAGTGAAGTTAGATCACTGGATGCAAGAATGAAAGAGAGAGGACGTTCTGATCACAAGCCTTTGTTCTATCAGAAAAGAACAGAAACCGAAAAGACGATAGACGAGAAAGAGCCTATGCAGATAGGTACAATAAGAGGTCCTTTGAGGCCTGAAGAAAGGCAGCGGAGGAGAGACAATAAGTTGTGTCTCTATTGTGGTAAGGCTGGCCACTTTCTGAGAACATGCCCTTCCAAACCCACTCAAACCAAGAGATCGGAAAACTAGAGAGCCCGAAACCCTGTGAGACTGGGGTTTCGGGTAATTCTGGTTTGATAGTCTCTTCCCTCGACATAAAGATGAACCACCCGAGTCATTTCTCTGTACCGGCTCGTTTAATATATGGCAATAGGACTGTAAAGGTCCACATCATGGTGGATTCTGGGGCTACAGGGAATTTTATGGACAGGAACTGGGCGTGTCAACATTTTGTTGAACAGATACCTAAGGAGATATGGGAAAGAGTCACTACAATTGACAGTAGTGTGTTGAAATCAGGACCCATCACCCATCATACAGTAACCCTACAAGTAGTACTACTACAAGGGCATCAAGAGTATTTAGCGTTTCCTGTTTTACTTGGGCTACCATGGCTCCGCACTCACAACCCTTGTATAGATTGGATAAACGCCACCTTAGAGTTCAGATCGGAGATTTGCAGAGAACATGTGATAGGGGTAGTGTCTGAGAGGAAGACCGAGGAAAACCTAACCTCTTCTGAAGTTCCTGCCTTGCCTACAGAAGTTCTTGCCTTGCCTACAGAATATCACAATTTTCAAGGAATCTTTGATGAAGAGCAAGCTACAAGCCTTCCACCCCATAGGCCATATGATTATCGTATTGATCTACAGGCGGGGGCTAAAATACCGTGCAGTAGAGTGTATTCCCTCACTGAGAAAGAGAACCTGTTTAAGAGACTATCTAGATAACATGCTTAGAATAGGGTTTATTCGTCCCTCCAGGTCTTCTGCCTCTTCATCTCTCTTCTTTATTCCTAAAAGAGAGGGGGGCTTGAGGTGTTGTATCGATTACAGGGCTCTAAACGGTGTAACCATTAAGAACCGGTACCAGCTTCCATTGATCTCCTCCCACCTTGATAGAGTGAAGAATGCTACCATCTTCACAATATTGGATTTAAGGGGAGCTTACCATCTTGTGAGAGTCAAGGAGGGAGATGAATGGAAGACGGCTTTCTGTACCAAATTCGGATTATATGAGTACCTTGTGATGCCGTTTGGGCTCTGTAATGCCCCTGCGGCATTCCAGTTTTTCATCAATGAGGTGTTGAGAGACCTATTGGATGATTGTGTTGTAGCTTACATAGATGACTTACTGATCTTCTCTTCCTCTATGCAGGAGCATCACAGGCATGTTAGGAAGGTATTACAGAGGTTAAAAGACAATAATCTCTATTGCAAACTTGAAAAATGTCTGTTTCACGTCCAGAAAGTAGACTTTCTAGGTTTTATTGTGTCATCCACAGGCTTACGTATGGATCCACAAAAGATGGAAGCAATCCATAAATGGCCTACCCCACGGTGTGTCAAGGAAGTACAAAGACTCTTAGGGTTTGCTCATTTCTACTGCCGCTTTATTGACGGCTTTTCCAAGGTGGTTGTGCCTATCACTGCCTTGTTAAAAAAGGGTGTCCCCTTCCACTGGATCCAATCAGCCAATGCTGCATATGAAACATTAAAAACCGCCTTCACTCAAGCCCCTATATTGCACCATCCTAATCCAGCCTATCCTTTCCTGGTAGAAGCAGATGCCTCCCAAGTGGCAGTTGGAGGCATACTCTCGCAAGCAGTTCCAGAAACAGGAATATATCATCCAGTAGCCTTATTTTCGCGCAAATTTACCCCTGCTGAGATGAACTACTGTCCGGGAGACAAGGAATTACAGGCTATTAAAAAGGCTTTCGAAGAGTGGAGGCAATACCTGCTGGGGGCCAACCATACGGTGACAGTGTTAACCGACCACCGCAACCTTCAGTTTCTTAAATCCGCTAGAGCACTCTCTAGGAGACAGCTTAGGTGGACTCAGTTTTTTGGTGAATATGATTTTACCATAAGATATCGAGCAGGGCACAAGAACGGCAAGGCAGATGCCTTATCCAGGTTGGGTTATGATCCTGTTGAAGAAATCCGAGAACCACCTCCCATCATAGCTAGAGACAGACTTGTTGGGGGGGTCATGTCTGAGGAAGAATTCCTAGCCAGGGTGAGGAGAGAACAAGAGTCAGAGGAGATGGAACAGACCATTCCGACCCACGAGGCTTTCAAGGTGGGAGAATTCTACTATGTTGATTGTGGTTTAGTTCTCCCATCCATAGAGTTACAGCATCAAGCTCTTGAATGGTGCCATTCCCATCAGTTAGCAGGTCATCCTGGGTATAAAAAGACCATCGAAACCCTGAAAAGAAACTTTTGGTGGCCAGGGATGGGAAAGGATACCAGAAGGTACATACAGACTTGTCACATTTGTGCCCAGAGTAAGGTTTCCCATCAAAACCCTGTAGGATTGTTACATCCTTTACCCATGCCTCCGAGTCCATGGCATACGGTTTCCTTAGATTTCATAGTGGAGTTGCCTCACACAGTCAAAGGACACAATACGCTGTTAGTTGTAGTTGACACGTTTTCTAAGTTGGCTCACTTTATACCGATGACAGGACTCCCTACTGCTAAGACATTAGCTGCTGTGTTTCTGCAGCAAGTAGTTAGGCTACATGGACTCCCGTCAGTATTAATAACAGATAGGGGTACCCAGTTTGTATCCAGGTTTTTGGCAAGGACTGTGTGCGCTTCTACCAGTAGATGTAAGACTCTCATCTAGTCACCACCCTCAAACTGACGGGCAGACAGAGAGGGTTAACCAGTGTTTTGAACAATACATTAGGTGTCAGGCAATACAATCTGTGAAGGAGTTGGATGAGTTAGTTTGGTTAGCTGAAATGGCATACAACAACAGTCATCACTCATCCACTGATTTCACGCCGTTCTTCGCCACATATGGTTACCATCCAAAACTCATGCCCAGCATCTCTTGCACATCCATACCTTCTTCTCTGTGCTCTACGCCAGCAGCTAGTGAACTGATACAAGAAATACAAAGAATACATACGTTCACACAAGACAACTTAGAACAGGCTAAGGCAAGATACAAGAAAGGAGCTGATCTTCACAGACGTCAGGAGCCACCTTATGCACAGGGAGACGAAGTATGGTTGTCATCAAAACACATCAACCTGAAGGGAGCCTGTAAATTCAAACCCAGATATATAGATGCTTACAAGATACTAAAATTAGTCAATCCAGTAGCCATGAAACTTGACCTTCCTACCTCTATGAAAATACATCCTGTATTTTATGTATCATTACTGAAACCTGTTGAACCTGGAACTAGATTGCCAGCTTCACCTCAGCCTATTGAAACTGACGATGGCTTGGAGTATGAAGTTGAAGCTATTATAGACTCCAGAAGAGTCTGGCGGAGATTACAGTATCTCATCCATTGGAGGGGGTATGGCGTAGAGGAGCGAACTTGGGAACCAGCTAGTCAAGTACATGCACCTAGGCTAGTCAAGGTGTTCCATAGGCAACATCCTAACAAGCCTAAACCTGTGGGGGGGGACTGTAGTGGGGGTGTACTGTCACGCCTGCCAGCTCCAGTCCGAGATCTCCCCCAAGATGGCTGCCCGATAGTGCGAATGCGCGAGGGAGGTCAGGCAGAGTTAAAGCCTGACTTCCCCTTTTCACGTCGCTTCGCGCTCTAGTGTCCCCGTGTTGTTTCCGTCGCGTCACTGCCGCAGAGCCTTACTCTGATATGTCTGGTTTACTATCGGGCGCCGGACTAGTGTGTCTGTGTCCGCTATTTCCTGGCAATTTCTGTTTCTGTACCATCATAGGGGATTCCGACGCTCTATTCCCGGAGCATTCCAATCACCCGCCTCATTGCCTTCGTCCATAAGCCTGTTTGGACTAACCCGATACTTACGGTGTTCCTTTCCTTCCCTTGCCGGCTTTCCTCTCTTCTGCTCCCCGGAGCCTCAGCCTGCGTCTCCCGGTTCCGACCATCGGCCGGACTTGTGTTCCGTCGATTGGCCGGACTTGTGGGGAGCAGGTTTGGGGTATCTCCCAGGGATTTGAAGCTGGGGTGGTCCGCGTGGAGGGCCCCTATTTATCCCTAATTATTTTTACTTTGGACTTCTTTGGACTTTGGTACTTACGGAGACTGGCATTCGTCGCAACACCTGAGAAGAGAAGACTGGGTAAAGCGCTTTTAGCGCTCCTTTTTTTATTATTACATCTCAGCCCAGACTGTGGAGTATAAATGTTTATGCTTTTGTTGTGTTAATTTCAGATACATTAGACCAGCACAAACTGTTATACAAGACAAGTTTGCTTCTTCAGTTAAACCTTTGTACCATAGGGTAAGAGACATATAGCCTAAGGTTATTACATCACCTAGTGAAAGTAGGATACTTATCTACTTTTCCTTTACTTAGGCATGTGGCAGTTCTTTTGCTGTTGGCGCGGTACAGAGATACATTTAAGATTGATGTGGTCAATGTTCACTCGATACATTGTAAGAACCTTTTAGGTAAATACACAAAAAGTATACAAAATGATTACATGTTTGTTTCCTATGGTTGCATATTAACACCTCATACTTTCCTCCTAGCGTCTGTTCCCATCACAAGGGTATCAACCGGAAGAGTCCTGTTTTTCCGTGCCTTCCCTTCTTTTGTTCCCTCTGTTCCCTCCATACCACCGTTGTGTTCTAGGGTTTGATGGATACAACTAGTGTAGGGGGGAAGAGTTGGGCCTATCTTCGGTTCCTGGCACTCCTGCGGAAACAGCTTCTGGATCCTTACAGGGAGCTTGAGAGGGAGAAGCTGAGATTAACTCACTAGGAATATGACGAAATGAGTCAGGAGAGACAGGAATAATGGTCACATCAGGAGACAGAGAGTGTGAGGAGCAGGAAAGACGAAGGCAATAAAAAGAGAATTGGAGAGGATAGCTCTAATGGAGGAAGAGCTTAAGATGGCAGCTGGGACAGCTACATATGGAAAAATGATCCCACTCCAAACTCTTCAGGAATTCTTGCCAAAGTTCCAAAAGTACCTATACATATGCATGTGGAGGAACAAGATTATTCTAGAATGGGTATGTGAGATTTGAAATTGCTTGTAAAGCTCAGGCTTTGAATGGCGTTTCTAAGTCAGCAGTTTTAATGCGTCAGTTGCCTTTGAAAGCACAGTAGTCCTTGGAAGGATGCCTGTTGCTGAGCAAATGGTGTGTGAGCGAATTAAGTAAGTTCTGATAATAATTTTTGGCCTGAAGTCATCTCACTACCTGCAAAGGTTTAAGGCTAATAATCGAAAAAATGGTGTACTATTTCATGCAGTGTACCATGGATTCATGGAGTGTTCCGTTATTAGAATAAGTAAATGAAAAGGATGGAGGCCAAGGATTTTCAGGAATAAATAGATGAAAAGGACGGAGGCAAAGGATTTTCATGCCCTAAACCAGGTGATGATTATAGAGCGGCTCATGGAGCAGTGCTCTATCCCACTATCCAAATGCTGGTTAGATCTGACAGAGAGGAATCCAAAGGAGTTTGCAGTTTTGGTGGATAAGTGGTTGTAATGTCATGTAGTTCCTTCTAATCTGTAGGATTTTTGTGTCTGTTGAACAACATAAACTAGGGGCTTGGTGCCTAGACTGAGTCCGGACAACCACGCAGGATTTGTTGGCCTATAGATCAGCTACCTCACAGTGCCACCATAAGCCTCCCTAACATTACCAGGGAGAGAATGGTTTCTTTCTGGCAGCCACTGAACATGACAACCCTGACCCCTCTGGGATCGTGGAAACAGTACAGAACCTTTCGCTCAGTCACTTGTGCTCACTTTTCTCAGAGAAGTATACAGAGAATTCACAGTGGGACATTTTCAATAAGTTTATTGAACCAACGTTATTCTTGTATAAAATACGTTTGCTGCAATGATTAATAGACAGAAGCAGATAAAAGTGAGTAGAAACACCAACAGCGTAAATAGTAGAAATAGTTCTACCACGGTGCTAAAACAGTGTATATATTCAGGCATATAAAACAAGGCAGTAATCTGGCGTACTCCTACTATGCGAACCGTACTCTAAGTGAACCTAGAGTGTGTGTAGGTGTGAAGCCAAGAATCCCCCAAAGGGATGATCCACCCTATTACCTGATGGGATAGAATGAAGGACCCCGTCTTTGGTCACGAACTGGACACCTCTCACAAGATGTCAGACTGCTGCATGGTGAAGTTTCAGCATGCAGGGGCCCTCAGTGTCAGCGTAAGTGCCTCCTCCACTAATCTATCAGAATGCTCATCTTTTATAATAGAAAGCAGCCTTGCGATGTGCGTATATATTAGGGATGTTATGGAAAATTAGATAGCCCTGTCACCCTTTGGATGCAGATAGAGATGACATTTGTACATAGTGCAAACGGTACACAGTCAAAATATCGAGTTGTAAATTTCGACTTACCAAAATATCGTGTTTTAAATTTCGAAGGTGCAGAATATCGATGTCAAGAATATCGTTGGACAGAATATCGACCCTAAGGTAAGTAATATCGAAATTCTTTATATCGATGTAAGTAATATCGAAGTTAGTAATATCGATAGCATATATATCGATGTAACTAATTTCGATGACACTAATATCGATATTTGGATTATTTTTTTGTTTTTTATTATGTATGTGCTATATGTTTTAGTTAAGTATTTAAAATAATTTATATTATATGTGTATTCATTTTATATATTAATAAATGTATTTATAAGTACATTATATGTTTTAGTACCGGAGCGGGTTGTGGGTTTATCGGGGAATAGGGTGGGAAGTAATTTAATTGTAATTAATAAAATATTTTTTATGTATAATTTATTTTGTAATTAATTATTAATTGGCAATTAATTATTTTAATTGATAAATTAATTATTTAATTGGTAATTAATGTTAATTTTAATTAAATGTCAGGTTTTAGTACCGTAGCGGGTTGTGGGTTTATAGGGGAATAGGGTGGGAAGTAATTTAATTGTAAGTAATAAAATATTTTTTTACGTATAATTTATTTTGTAATGAATTATTAATTGGCAATTAATTATTTTAATTGATAAATTAATTATTTAATTGGTAATTAATGTTAATTTTAATTAAATGTTAGGTTTTAGTACCGGAGCGGGTTGTGGGTTTATACGGGAATAGGGTGGGGAGTAATTTAATTGTAATTAATAAAATATTTTTTTATGTATAATATATTTTGTAATTAATTATTAATTGGCAATTAATTATTTTAATTGATAAATTAATTATTCAATTGGCTATTAATGTTAATTTTAAATAAATTTTATGTTTTAGTACCGGAGCGGGTTGTGGGTTTATAGGGGAATAGGGTGGGAAGTAAATTAATTGTAAATAATAAAATACTTTTTTATGTATAATCTATTTTGTAATTAATTATTAATTGGCAATTAATTATTTTAATTGATAAATTAATTATCTAATTGGTAATTAATGTTAATTTTAATTAAAAGTTATGTTTTAGTACCTGTGCGTGTTGTGGGTTTATAGGGGTATTGGCTCGGAAGTATTTTTATTGTAAATATTTAATTATTTATAAATTTGTAGTTATGGTTAATTAATGTATTAAATAATTATTAATTGATAATTAATTATTTTAATAGATAAGTATTTTTTAAATTGTCAATTAATATTTGTAATTTGTAAAAAAAATTTAACTAGAAAAATTATTTAATTAATTGTTAAACACTTTTTTTTCATATTAATTTGTATAATGTATTTTAATTTGTAATAATGATTTACATTTTAATAATATTTTATTGTTATGATAAATAATTTATTATTTAATATTTATTATTTGGTGAGTAATATTTAATAATTAATATGTATTGGTGTTTGTTAATTTATTGTCAATTAATTATTGAAAAGTAATCGGTTTTATTAATTATTACTTGTTTTTTATTGATGTCGATGTATTTAAAAATGTAATTATACATTATTTCAAATATAAACATTATTTAGAAGTATGTTAAAAAACATTCTCTGTTATTAAACGCTTTCCCTACTGTTGCACCATTTGGAGTTGGAATAGTAATTTTTCCCCCTACGCTATCCAAAGCTTTTCCTACTGTTGCACTCTCTGGAGTGGGAATAGTAATTTAACCCCCTACACTATCCAACGCATTACCTACTGTTGCACTCATTGGAGTGGGAATAGTCATTTTTACCTACCCGCTATCCAACGCTTTCCCTACTGTTGCACCCACTGGAGTGGGAATAGTAATTTTTACCCGTACGCTATCCAACCCTTTCCCTACAGTTGCACTCACTGGAGTGGGAATAGTAATTTTTACCCACCCGCTATCCAACGCTTTCTCTACTGTTGCACTCTCTGGAGTGGGAATAGTAATTTTACCCCCTACACTATCCAACGCTTTCCCTACTGTTGCACCCTTTGGAGTTGGAATAGTAATTTTTACCCTTACGCTATACAACGCTTTCCCTACTGGTGCACTCTCTGGAGTGGGAATAGTTATTTTTACCCACCCGCTATCCAATGTTTTCTCTACTGTTGCACTCTCTGGAGTGTGAATAGTAATTATTCTCCTTACGTTATCCAATGCTTTCCCTACTGTTGCACCCTTTGAAGTTGGAATAATAATTTTTACCCTTACGCTATCCAATGCTTTCCCTAATGTTGCACTCATTGGAGTGGGAATAGTCATTTTTACCTACCCGCTATCCAACACTTTTACTACTGTTGCACCCACTGGAGTGGGAATAGTAATTTTTACCTATACGCTATCCAACGCTTTCCCTACTGTTGCACTCACTGGAGTGGGAATAGTAATTTTTACCCACCCGCTATCCAACGCTTTCCCTACTGTTGCACCCTTTGGAGTTGGAATAGTAATTTTTACCCTTACGCTATCCAACGCTTTCCCTACTGTTGCACTCACTGGAGTTGGAATAGTAATTTATACTCTTACGCTATCCTACGCTTTTGCTACTGTTGCACTCACTGCAGTGAGAATAGTAATTTTTACCCAGCTGCTATCCAACGCTTTCCCTACTGTTGCACTCTCTGGAGTGGGAATAGTTATTTTTACCCACCGACTATCCAATGTTTTCTCTACTGTTGCACTCTCTGGAGTGTGAATAGTAATTATTCTCCCTACACTATCCAATGCTTTCCCTACTGTTGCACCCTTTGGAGTTGGAATAGTAATTTTTACCCCTACGCTATCCAACGCTTTCCCTACTGTTGCACTCACTGGAGTGGGAATAGTAATTTTTATCCACCCGCTATCCAACGCTTTCCCTACTGTTGCACTCTCTGGAGTGGGAATAGTAATTTTACCCCCTACACTATCCAACGCGTTCCCTACTGTTGCATCCTTTGGAATGGGAATAGTAATTTTTACCTATCCGCTATCCAACACTTTCCCTACTGTTGCACCCTATGGAGTTTGAATAGTGATTTTTAGCCTTACGCTATCCAATATAACTTATATTTATTTATGTATTTTATAATATTTTTATTATGTTACATAATGTTGTGTTTAATTAATTTTTTTAATATAGAAAGTATATTTCATTGTTTTTATGTATTAAATATAAATATTTATTATTATTTATTTTATTATTTTATGAGTGTTGATGTATTTGTAATTTATAGTATTTGGTAATATTTTTAAAATAATTAAAAAACTAATAAATATTATAAATAATTAAATATATATTCCATATTGTATGTTTAATTTTAATTAAAAGTTTAACATTAAATATGTAATATTTATTCATTTTAAACATTCTAAAATATTTTTATATAAGTTTAAATAATATAAAAGTATTATTTACTTTATATTTCTTTTTTTAATAACCAAAAAAAACGATATTTTTAATTACGATATTTTTAACATTGATATTTTAGTTTCGATATTTTTGTACTTACCATGTTGTAGATAGGGTGTCGATATAATTGCCTTCGATATTCCAGCGTCGATATTTTGTCTGTCGATATCCTGTCTCTCGATATTCTGTCAGAGATTCAGTGAAACAAACAAATACAAGACCTAGACTTTTTGGGCGCTTCTAGACCTATCCTTCTGTTGTGAGCATACCAATTTTTTGCAATAATGTTGCAAGAAGCCAATCCCCTATCATTAGCTTGTTGGGGTAGTAGGTATAGCTCTGGATGGTGCCTTATTTAACAATCGCCCGTTCCAAGAAAATCAATTCAGTTGTGAGACGACATACACTTACACACTTTAGTGTCAACCAATACTACATAAATGACAAAAAAAGTGAGTGAGAGCGAGAAAGCACCTCACGGGCGCACCACCAACGGGAACCTGGCAGGTACTCACCAGGATTGCCCTGTTGTCATCATTGGTGCTTTCAAGCTCGGAAAAAAAATTAAATAGAGTAAAGTGTCCAAAACACATAAAGAAATTGTGTCAAGAAATATGCAGTGAAAAAAGAGGAAAGAATCAAACTGTGATTTACAACATGTAAAAACACATCACACAGCAACACAGATATATAACTTTATTCACTCTCTTGTGTTTGGTGTGAGAATCTAAAAATAGTAAGTGAGGTCACTAACTATCCAACCACCACTACTATACTTGCCGACATGTTTCATTGCCATATAAAGATTTTGGCAATTTCTTCAGGGCGTTATATACATTAAAGCCACTGCATATGGACAATTTAGTCTGCACAACCTCTTACGGCCATTTCTACTCGTACCAGCCGGGGGATATATTTCTCATGAAGCTGTGATTGTAGCACTCATAAAATGGCCTTCCCCATCAATTTACGTATTGGTGAAAAGCCTCTGGCATGTACTCAGCCCGTGAAGTCCCCAAAAAGTCTAGGTCTTGTATTTGTTTGTTGTATCATGAGTGGAGGGCGACCTATGACTAGCTGTACCCTCTACGCTCCTGTGTGTTTGAAAAGAGATTCAGTGCAAACAGAGACCTTGTACATGATGCTCAGGGCATTGTGATAATGTTGTGCGAAGCTAGATGTGTACACAAGTTTAGTTTCAGGGAAACATCATCCAACATTGTTGTGCACACAATTATGTGCAAAAGGTCACTGCTGCTGAAATGTTATTGTGAGGACAATGTAAGAAATAAGCTGCTTCAATACATGGGCCACACTCAGGAATTTAACACCCACTTCTCATACTACATAAAATGAAGGCCAAAGCACATTCAACAACTTATGCCTTATGTAAAATAAATGAGATTATGCAAAGCCCAACAACTGTTCCAATTAGGAAAGTAATACAAGCAAAAATCAGGGCAATTGCTGGTTACGCACAGCAAGCATTTCCGGGTAAAATGGAATTAATGTTAGACAAAGCACAATGCCAGGCCTACAAACGCATTTTCAAACTACCTAAATACACACGTAATAGCTTAATTCGTTTTGGATTCTGGTCTGAAGCAACAAAGTAAAGAATGCCATGGGAACGCATGAAAAATATTATTACCAAGTCCTAACAGCTCCAGCTGGAACCCTAAAGAGCATGCTGAAGTCAATTTTTGGGGAGTTAATTAACCCGTGGCATCATTACACAGAAGAAGCAGTGGAAACACTGGGATTAGCAACGGAAAATTGGGATCAGGGAACGGCAAACTATCTGGCCATCAAAAATTCAATCAATAAACAATGTTATCAATTGTCGCACCAAAGTGATCTAGCAGAACACGCAACAGGAAGAGGCTCACCTTGGCTGAAAAAATCATTTGCCGGGAGCAAAATCCAGCCATACCTGAAGCAAGCTCTGGGAAGTAAAGCACTAAAAAACATTGTATGGGCCAGACTGGTGCCCCTCCCCATTAAGGAACTAAGTCCCTGGTGGAGATCCCTAGAACAAAGAATCAGATGCAGAATCTGTGATTATCAATCTGAATCTTTGCTACACTTGATTTGTTGCTGTCCTGGTATGTCGCAGCCCCGTAGGATCCTTTTAAAACAAATATGGCTCCGCAACGGGGTACGGACAGTGAAAGAAGCAACTTCGGTTCTCTTTTCCTGTACTACACCACAGGACTTGGCCAGATTTGGGAGATACATGACCGAGCTGCGTCTGAGGATGATGGAATAGGAGGGGCCAGGCATTATAAAAGGCAACTTGGCCCGTTAAACCAGTATTTTCCAACATGGCCGAACCGACAACGAACTGACAATCATTAGCAGACTTTTAAATTGTATATAATACATTTTCTTACCTAGTATTTATACGGTTGCAAGTAAACCCAATGTCCTTTTATTTTATAGGAATGTGTTTTTTTTAAACAATTGTTTCAATTTGTTTTTAAAATCACATGTAAGTTATATTGCAGATGGTTTTAAGTAACTGTGCAATACAAAATAAATAAATACACAAAATACACACTCCTCATACTAAGGGTAGATAGCTAAAAGCTATCTAAAAAGCCATAAGACCATTTTACAAATGTTTAAAACTACTCTTAAAAGCATCTAAAGGCAGGCTTCCCTTTAAAATATTAAGTTAATAGCCTTTAAGTCATTAAACCATTTGAATCCCCAAGTACTCAGAAAGCCATGCTGTGAGTAAGTGCACTCTTTCTTGCATGGTATGCCCCCACTTTTTGCTGATGTGCTGATGTTCTTTGACTGAGTGTGCCCTGTGCTCCTACTGATCAAGTGCCCAGGGCCCATGTTCCTTCCCTAAAACTGCATTGAAGCCTAAACCCAATTGGCATCTCTGGTAAATGGTACCACAGGTACCCAGGGCACTGTGACCAGAGAAGGCGTTTGAAAGAACGTGGAGGCAGCACCAATCTTGAAGTAAAACAACAAGGCCAAAGTTTTTTTATCAAAAATATATTTTTCTTTTTATTTTCGTGTTTTCAAAGTGCACAGGACAGCCAACGCGTTTCGCTCCCCAACCATGGGAGCTTCGTCAGGGCAATTGTAATAGATGGTTCTCCTACAGTTGTGCAATCGAAATGAAGAAAAAGCTGGCCACTATAATGGTACATATACTAGTAAAGGGTTCCAAGTAGACATAGGAGTATCCAAAGCGTAGAGGACCGTCGAGTTATTCACACAATTAGCATATCAGACCATTGGGTAAATATTAATGTCCAAAGGGTTATCGTGACGCAAAGCGACGTATGTGCAGTCCTTGATAAGCTGCTAATACACACGTGCTTCAAAGATTATGTCAGCGTGACGGCCCACAAATTTTCTCAAAATGGCCAGAGAAGGCGCCTAAGGGCTGCAGCACTTATTGTGCCACCCTTAGAGGCCCTATAACCTGACACTCACACACTACCTTTGCAGGCTATGTGTCTTGGTGCAGAACAAAGTGAAGAGTCGACATGGCACACATCCCTGTGTGCCATGCCCACAAACCACTGCCCTGGCATACATCTGTCACCCCTCTAGCTGGGTGCCCTATGCCAGTGGTGAGGGTACATGTGCATGAGCCCTGTACCCCTACAGTACCCAGGTCCATTCCTGGGCACTGTAAGTGCAGTGCTGCCATTAAGAGTATGTGGTGCTGGGAGTTTGTCATCACAAACTCCACAGCACCATAATGGCTGCACTAAAGACTGGGAAGTTTGGTATCAAACTTCTCAGCACATTAAACCCACACTGATGCCAGTGTGGGATTTATGTAAAATGCACCACAGAGGGCATCTTAGAGATGTCCCCTGAAACTCGACCAACCTCCAGTGACCTGACTGAGTGGCTGCCTAGGCTGCCACCACCAGACATGTTTCTGGACCCCTGGGTCGAGAGCTTGCCGCTCTCAGGGGCCTGAAACAATGCACATCCAGGGACGAGGTGCAAAGCCTCCTCCCCCATGATGGGCAGGGTTTACGAAGGAGTAGCTTCAAAGGCATGCCGTCTTTGTGAGCCTCTCCAGACCACTTGCTACTCTCAGCAACTGGACCCCACTGCTTCTACCCCCCACTTTGGGCAGGAGAACCGGCGGGAAAAAAAATTAAGGAAGAGAGGTGTGCCCACCTCTGCCAATTCCACCCCTAAGGTGGGGGAGGCGAGGTGAAGCACAACCTCAAGTCCCCACCATCTTTAGGATGGGGGACCCAGTCAACCAGGGACAGGCTCCTGCCCCCTTCCCACTGGAGGGTGACAGAATAGGGGGTGTACCCACCCCAGGGAAGGGACCCATTGGTCCCTGCCCTTTACCTACCTGTAACGCCCCTCAATTTAGTATTTAGGGGCACCCTGAACCTTCCTTCCTCAGATCTAGCAACCACAAGAAAAAGAAGAGAAGAAGAAGGACGAGAAGCCATGCAGAGCTAACAAGAGGACGACGCCCATGGCTTGGCCCCAGCCCTACAGGCCTGTCTCCCCTCGAACCTGGTCCTGCAAAACCCAGGCATGTCCAGCGGACAGCAACCTCAAAAACCCCAGGGGACCTGCCTGACTTCACTTTCCAAGCTGTTACTCCCGTGGACACCGGACGTGTTTGAACTGCAGCTTCTGGTGCCAGCCAGGAATCGCGAATCCAGCCCACTCTGCACTCGCAGAGCCCGGCCCGAGCACGAGTGGAAAAATACCACGAGGAGGTCCCCCCAGCGATCCTGACCCAAGATCCTGTGACCCCTGACCTGCCTCAAGCCGACGCCTGCAGCCACAATCCAGCGGACCCCCCCCTACCGCGACCAGAGTGGGTAAGAAAATCCGACGTCCCAAGGCACCCCTACACCCGACGCCCCACGGCCTTGTGTGCCCAACCCAGCGGTGCCTAACCAACCCTCAACATCCCTACTTACCCCTCAAAGTGGTGGTCGCTCCTGGAAGATCCTCGTCCCGAGCCTGCTGTGTTTCTTTGTCCCGGAGAATCTCCATTGAAATCAAGAGGGCACGCAGCCTCAAAACAGCACCCTGCACCCGGCCACCCTAGTGCCGCTGAGGGTGCCCCTTTTGTGCTAACTTGGTCCCCAACTTGCCCTGAGCTTAACCCTAGAAGCTTTGCTCCCACAACCCTGTGACCTGCTTGCCATCAGCCACCAACCGGAGTCCCCCTATCCTCCATAGGATAACATTGGGTCTCAACACTCTGCACCTGGCCGCCCGAGTGCCGCTGAGGGTGCAACAACAGTGCATCACTGACCCTGGAAGACCCCCGAGTCTAAACCCAGAACCCTAACTCCAAAGTCCGATTACCTACCTGGAAACCGATAACCTCTTTTTCCTCATAGAATAACGTTGACACTTTTCCTCCCAAAAAGTTTCAGTGTCGACTTTTGAAAGCTGAGAATATTCCTTAAAAATCACTCGAATAACCAAAACGTATTTTCTCAACTGTTTTCAGGAAACGTCCCAGGGCTGAATCTAGGTATCCAGCACTGAGTAAGAAAAGTAATGTTAAAGTAACTTACCTGCAAAGTGAATTTCCTCCCATAGGATAACATTGGTGATTCTATGTGAAAAAGTTTGTGTCAACTTTTGAAATACAATAATATTCTTTTAAAATTGTACATCTGACTAAAACGCATTTACTCAACTGTTTTCAGGAAATGCCCTAGTGCTGAATCTAGGATCCAGCACTATGTTAGTAAAAGTAATCCGAAAAGTAATTAACTGCATTTTTACTGAAAAAGCCTATTGATTCCTATGTACTGAGTCTACTAAGTTTATGGATTGCATTGCAACCCCTGTAAACTTGAACTGGTACAAAGTCCTACTGTATTTTGAAAGTATTCAACAACAGCATCTTGTAGATGAAAAGTATTTATATGCTTACCTGTACCCGGCTTGCTTGGTTCTAGAAATAAAACAACAGTATATTTTTTATACAAAAACAATTGGCCTAGAGTTCAGTTCTTGAGTGTGTGAATTCATTTGCTGACTGAGTGTGTACATCAAATGCTTAACACTGTCCTCTGATACTGCCTTGCTGCTCAGCCAAGCTACCACTTTAGAGAGTAAGGTTCTATCTAACTTTAACCTCTGCCAACCCTCTGGAGACCCTTGGACTCTATACACACTGTACCTCACTTTGGGGCAGTATATATTGAGTCAGTTTCTTACACATGATGCCTAGAAAAAGAAAGCAAAAGCTGTTTTGGTTAATTTTGTTAAAAAAACAGGCCAAATTGTTTCTACGTGGAAAAAAACAATTGTTTATGTGTTCCGAGTGGTAGTCGCAACATTACTATTGCCCTCAAGCGCAGACAGCGTTCCCAGAGTGACACCTCATAGCATGTCTATGGAGCAAAGGTGATTCAATACAGTTCCCACAGCAGCCGCTGAGAGAGGCGTGTAGCCCATAAGTTCTTCGTAGAGCTGTTGTTCACATCACTAGAAGCAGAAGCATCCCAGAGTGGCTCTAAGAATGCATTCATCATCAATGGAATACGCTGGGGATAACAATACAAATAGGCCTTTAAAAAGTGCAACGGTACCTCAATGTCCAGTGGTGCAACCAATTGTGATCTGAGACATATATCCAGGATGTGGGACGCATTTGTGGCTGAAAAGCAGACATCAGAGGACAGGTTGTATGCAGTCGAGCCAGACAGGCTGGAAGGATAATAACCAGTACTCGTTCAGTTCTTAAAGCTGAGGTGTGCCGAAGCAGAGTACCATGCGACCACGACAACGCAGCACAAGCAGTGCTGTCTCCATTCCATGCTGAACTGGGACGTCCATTGCAGAGCGGAAACACTTAAATCAGGATTCCCGCCAAAAGTAGCAGGACAAGTGGGAGTCCTTCAAAAACATTTCTAAACACGGAGTATATAAAAGATGGTATAACTCAGAAAATCATCTGAAAGGTGCTAACCAGACCAGAGTCGATATATTCAAAAAAGTGTACTAGTTTCGTATCAGACATGTTAAAGATACAATGGACCAGCTCCCCAAAATGCAGCAGGAAGTTAGTGTGGAGTAGTGTCCTGTATCTCAGATGAGGACCTTGCAACCTGAAGATCAAACGTCTTCAGGCTGAAGTTAAGGCCAAATCCTTTTGAAAAAGAATGTCTTTCAGTTTGCTCAGAGAATCAAACCGAAAGTGGAAACATTTATTGAAGGCCATAGCGCTGCCTCCCTAACTGCGGGCAGGTTGAAACAATACTTGTGTACAATAAGTCACTATGGAATTAACCGTCACCAGATATGCGATGCCTGGCTCCATCCCACAGCAACCTTGATCATTCAGCATCATTCACGAGCAGCTTGAGCACGGATGAATCACTGCAGCTGGAGAACCCTTCTGATATCAAGACAAGTTCACTACCGAAGCATTGCATGCTCCATGGAGAGAAATGTCCCTGACAACTAATGGTCTGCTTCAAGCATCTTCACATAACCTTCCCCTAGTGCTTCATATCTGCCGCCCTGTTGGTATTGGAGACAATATTGGAATTGGAAAGTCGTGACGAGTAGGGTGATGTAACCATGAATTATCCAGTCTGTGGATGGTGTCTCAGCCTTAGTGAAAGGTAATTGGTCACATTTTGTAATGTGCAACATGGTATATTTTGCATCTCTGAAATCATATTAAAAAAACAGACTAGTACTGTTGATGTAGCACCATGGCACGTGGCCAGACCGTAATGTTTGTAACATCCAGCTCACTATTACAATGGACCGTAATTGTAACTGTCCATGTTGTAAAATAGACTTCTTGCTGTATCATGTCAATTGCAGAAGACACTATGTTGCCCAGTGAATACAGTCTGGATGATAAAGTGGTCATATCGTTGTCAACCCCAGCCAAAGCCTTTTCTAAATTAACCATGTCAATCTCGTGTAATCTCTCAGCAGCTTTCAGTTGAGAAATCTTCCACAGTACATTGTATATTCCGTACAAAAAATTCTTTTGACGTGGGTTCCAGAAACCTAATAAAAAATCCCTGAGATCCCTGTCATCAGAAAGAAGGGACAAGTGTTGCTTCATCTGGGGAAGTGTTGAGGTTTTTAGCTAGTCTAGGAATTACTTCCCAACAGTAAATGACTTCACCACACCAGAATGTTTTGTTTGTACAGTTTGCTGATCAGGCCTAAACCCTTTGGTGTTACTCAGGAATCTATATTGAAACACGTTTGTTTCCACAGGCCAAACCAATCACCCCTTCCAATTGGGATATGATGAATTAAAAGAACCATTTCGTATCACGGTATTTAGTGTATCCTCTCTAAAGTGTGTTATATGCTGCCTTTTCTCAAAGCGTGAGAACACAAGAATATGAGGCGTGTTCAACTCCTTCATCTTCTATTGCAAGACAGGAAGTTTGTTGCACTGTTTTATTCTGGCAAATTATTTGATGTGGTGTGAGGCATGCTCTAAACCAGGGGTCTTCAAACTTTTGTAGGTTGAGCCCCCCCAGGGGAATTTTTTTAGATGTTGGGTCCCCCACCACCTGAAAGAAATTTCTGGACTCGACCGCCACGTGCACATTCCGGGCATATTCAGCACATCACTCGGGGACACCACCACATCACTCGTGGACACCACCACATCACTAGGGTACACCACCACATCACTCGGGGACACCATCACATCACTCAAGAACACCACCACATCACTCGGGGACACCACCACATTACTCAGGAACACCACAGAATCACTCGGGGACACCACAGAATCACTCGGGGACACCACCTCATCACACGGGGACACCACCACATCACACGGGAACACCACCACATTATTTATTTATTTATTTTTCACATTTGTAGAGCGCGCTGTTACCCAGAGGTGTCCTGGCGCTGAATGGCTGACATAGGTGCGTGGGATATGAGCAATTAGTTTGTAAAAAGCCATGTCTTTAGAGCTTTTCTGAATGATAGAAAGTCGGGCATCTGATGGTGGTTAAGCGGCAGTGCATTCCATGCTTTCGCCGCGCCCAAGGAAAAACTCCTGCCCCCCCAACGAGCTTTCCTGACTCTTGGGACTACCACCAGTCTCTGCTCAGCTGATCTGAGGGATCTAACCGATCTGTACCAGTGGAAAAGCAAGGACATACAGTGGGGGCCAAGGCCATTGAGTGCCTTGAAAACCACACACAGTGATTTAAAAATTATTCTTTTGCGAACTGGTAGCCAATGTAGCTTCACCAGGTCCCGTGCAGCCGATGCGAATTTGGGTGTACCTGTAATCAGACAAGCAGCTGCATTCTGCAGAATTTGGAGTTTATTTAAAATTCCCTGTTGCGCATTTAGCAGAAGGCTGTTGCAATAGTCCAACCGGGACAACACCAAACCTGTGACCACTATCTTCTTGTGTTCATCCGCAAGAACCGGCAGGACTTTCCGGATGGGTTTTAGCACATAGTGGGTGGTTGAGGAAAGGGCATTTATTTGAGGCCTGAAGGATAGAGAGTCATCCATCAGTACGACCAGGTTTTTTACGCGGGTCCGGCGCGGACGGGCGCAGACGGGCTCGCCTTTGGCGCGCCGCCGGCGCGCCCGCTGCGCTCGTCCGCTGCGTTTCCTAAGAAAGGGTGCCATTTTATGCGAGTCGGGCCGGGAGGGGCGGAGCACTAGTCTGCTCGGCCAGCTCCTCACTCAAGATGGCGGGACCAGCGGGGGCAATTGGCTCCGGTTCGAGACCACTGTGTGCCGTCTGTGCAATATTAAAACAAATGTGCAAAGAGCGCTTTTAAAATCAGCAGCAATTTATGTGGAGTTTTAAAACAATAGCAACAACAATAGCAGAAAAATCGCAATGTCACACACGGGGACATCACCACATCACTTGGGGACACCACCACATCACTCGGGGACACCACCACATCACTCGGGGACACCACCACATCGCTCGGGAACACCACCACAGAATCGCTCGGGGATACCACCACAGAATCACTCGGGGACACCACAGAATTACTCGGGGACACCACCACATCACACGGGGACACCATCACATCACACGGGGACACCACCACATCACTCGGGGGCACCACCACATCACTCGGGGGCACCACCACATCACTCGGGGCACCACCACATCACTCGGGGCACCACCACATCACTCAGGAACACCACCACATCACTTGGGAACACCACCACATCACTCAGGGGCACCACCACATTACTCTGGGGCACCACCACATTCCTCTGGGGCACCATTACATTACTCTGGGGCACCACCACATCACTCTGGGGCACCACCACATCACTCTGGGACACCACAACATCACTCAGCCCAACCACATCATCACTCAGTACCACAACAGCACTGTCCTTCCTTGCTATCAACAAGCATTGCCATAGCCAAAAGGACTCGCATTAGGAAAATGAAAGCTATTGGCTTTGTGAATAACGATGCTATTAATGTATATATTTTCAAAGCCAACACATATTAAAAAAATGTGTCATTTACAATACCAATAGCTCACACTTTCCTAATGCGAGACCTATTGCATTGCAAATGCTTGTTTTATTTTTTTATTTTACTGAGTTTTATATAGCGCAATCTTGACCTTAATCAGGTATCAGAGCGCTTTACATAGCACCAGTTGCTTTACATGAGGACATATTCATTTTTTTTGTTAGGCACAGGGAGATTAAGTGATTTGCCCAGAATCACAGGATGTTCAGCTTCATTGCCGAGACTCGAACTCCAGAAACTTTGTCTCCGTTCTGGGAAGAGCTAACTCTCCCAGGAGAGGGTTAATTCATAGAGCTGAAATGCTTCAGCTGCAGTGGGAGGTGAGGGGTCTCCTCTGCTAAAACCGAAAGCGTGTTGGTTTGTTTGCTTTTGGTTTTAGCAGAGGAGACTCCTTGCCTCCCACTTCAGCTGAAGCTGTCAGCCCTGTGAATTAACCCCCTCCTGGGAGAGTTAACAAGACAGAAGAACGGGCACCTCCTGCCCCATCAATCTCCCCTCCCTCCCCCTTCCACATACCAGAATTCTCCAAGAAGACTTGCACAGACAGAGCGACTCATGGAACAAAGGTTAGATTGAAGTGGAGTGCGCGCCCCCCCCCGGGAAGGTATCACACCCCCCTGGGGGGGGGGGCGCGCCCCACAGATTGAAGAACACTGCTCTAAACAAAGCCTCCATTTCCTGTACCTGCCAATCTTTAGTCCACCAGACAGATTATGTGTCTATAGTGTTTTTCCAAAAGTCGTAACCCTGTATAGACAGTTTGGAGCTAAAGGAAGCTCAGTATTTCAACTTGGTGTTTGTTAGCATGTTTTTCTTTGCAGGTGTAGGTGCAATCCTATAGTAATATGAGGCTAGGTCTGATGTATCAAAACCTGAAAAATAAGCAAACATTTGTGCAAATGTCTTTAAACTACCTTTCGGTGGTGTTGGGCAGTGTTCCCATTGCATGTAATTATAAACAGTATACAGGATACTACTAGCTTTGTGCAAAAAATGGTGACCATAATGTTGGTAGCAGAACATGTCTCCATACTTAGATGTACCATCATACAATTTATCATTAGAAATTGCAGATGATTGCTCTAGATCTGCAAGCAAATTATGCACAATTTCAATGTTCCAATCATAAGAGAAAATACTAGAGGTAATGCTATCATTTAAGGATATTTTAATCAAATATGGAATTTGTAAAAGTTCAGTAAGAGCATACACATCTTACAATACCCTGTCCAATGCAATTCCTCCAGGAGCTGGAACTGCTGTAATGTTCACCAGGGACAGGTCCCCTAATTCACGGTGTGATGATGCATATGGTTTCAGAACCAAGTTCATAAGATGTAAAGCGGAGCGTTCTGGGAGATAATGTCCATTCAGAAGTAGGAAATAGATAGTTACTAAACCAATCCAGGGAAACAGGAAAAGAGAACAACAAGGTATATATTTTTCAGCCAAAGTTAGAAAGCATATGCTCCTAGCTTGAGAGGGAGAGGCGGTGTTGGAAGTTCAGGTTCACTTGGATCCGATGAGAAGTCGTCATAATGTACGAAGTAGCCAGACGTCGCCCGGTCTATTCTTGGCTTCTTAGCTGGTTTTGTAGAACTCGGAGATCACTCGATCTGTGGCATGTTAGCATAGACATCGTCAATTTTACGAATTAAGATTTCTGTACCTGTTGATTGTACAGTTGTAGTTGTTTCAACAGGGAGAAGTATCATTTTGATGTTGTTTGCAGCTTCTCTATGGAGAGTGAAGTCTTCAGTCATTATTAAAGCTTCCATCTGAACTTCCTGCACAGCAGTGAGAGGAGTGCGGTGGCTACCCAGGAATAAGTATGGGCGAATTTTGCGAATCAGTGGTTCGGGAATTCGCAAAAAAATCTGCGAATTTGTGGATTTCCCCGCGAGATCGCGGATTTATTTCCGATTTTGCACCACCGCTAGTGTGTGTGGGGGGCAAACGGGGGGGCTTCTATGCGAGTTCACATGCCTCTCGTGTGTATAAAAGGACAGGCACCGATCAGAGCAGCAGATGAGGAGAAAGAAGCTTGTGGTCTGTCAGGACCCCCCCCCCCCCCCTTCACCCCGGCAGCTCAGTGACAACAGCGCACACCAGTCACGGGAACATCGTAACCAGCCGGCGTGTAAAGACTACAAGCACCAGCATGCCTAGCGCGATCAGCGCGAGGACCGGAAACGCCCATAAATAGCGTACACGACCAAGGAAAGGCGTCGGATATTGAGATCCTTGCCGGCCTTCCTGGTATCCTGAGACCGCGGACCCGTGCCAGTTCGCTTTTGCTACCGCGGACCTTGGTTGGAGCTTAGCGTAGTTGTGGAGGTAAGACAGAGCGGCTGCGCTCTTCCCCCCCAGGTTTTACCTAGTCTTGGTCGAGTGTCAAGTCACACACTCCCGAGTTGGGAACGGGCAGAGACGCACACCACGGAGGTGTTTGCCGTGTCTCTGCTTGGGTTGTACTGTGACTTTGCCCTGAGTGGAATCGGAGAGTGTAGTGCGGCGGACACCACGCACGCTACACTGGACCTATCTTCTGGTGTCCTTCATCCTGGGATTAAGGGCATTGAAGGTTGAGCGGCTGCTCCCTTAGACGCCCACATGAAGAGAACGGTAGAGTGCCCGGCTGGGCATTCCCAAGTTCGTATTAACAGCGCTGGAGCCTCGTCCACAAGCGCAGTACACAGGCCATAGAGTTAAGACCCATTAGCCATATTCGAACGGCATTTTCGGCCGTTGCTTTGCACGGTGCCCTCCGCTGGAGAATACCAGGACTGGTATTCATGCGGAGGACGGTTGGAGCAAAAGCCCTACCAGTGGACCAGGGCTGCTAATGGGTATCGTTACTTTTACTTTATTGATTCTTTCTTGGTGAACAATTGGTTGTGGGGTTACCACGAATCAGCGGGACTGTTTATTTCTTTTTTGCCTTATCTTTCCGCTTGCCTTCATACCAATAAATCTCTACTGAGAAAGCAACCTGTGGTGGAGCCTTATTGTTGTGTTTCTTCCTGTCCTTCCTCGATCCCGAGAACACCTGGTAGATTACACAATATCCGACCTCAACATACAATCATTCTCCTGGTCGGGTGGAAGGAGCTATGGCCACCTTGGAGGACATATTGGCAGCCTTGGCAGTTGTCCAAATTGAACTCGCAGCATCCAGGCAGGAAACGGCAGATTTAAGGACCAGACTTGACTCCTTGCATAGGGGTCCCTTCGAAGCAGCTACTCCCTCAGTAAACCCATCTCCTGCGGTGGTGGTGGAGATGCCCGTCTCCATACCCTTGGCAACACCCGAGAGGTACAGTGGAGACCCCAACACTGTGCAGGTCTTCCTAACTCAAGTAGCATTGCACCTATCATGCAAACCCAAGGCGTTCCCCACCAGCCAGGCAAGGGTTGCTTTTCTCATTTCCTACCTAGCAGGGAATGCAGCACAATGGGCTGTTCCATTGGTGAGTCGGGACGACCCTCTCCTATGCAACTGGGGGGCCTTCCGCGAAGAGTTCCTGAAGGTGTTCGATAGACGTGCTGATTCTTATACAGCGGACAGAGAGATGTGTGAGCTCCGTCAAGGCAGCAACGATCTTTTGCAATACCTGAATGCGTTCAGACGGCTGGCGGCCGAGACCAAGTGGCCCGTCTCAAAGCAAACGGCGCTCTTTCATCAATGGCTGAGCGACGAACTAAAGGACGTTGTAGCACAGATCAACCCGCAGCCCAAGACATGCGAAGGACTCATCAACTTGGTTCTGCGCCTGGACCACCGATTGAGCGAACGCAAGGGAGACCACAAGAGAAAAGGAAGGCCTCTGCCTTCTTATGTGTCACAGGGAACCCCCGAAACCAGCACCATGGCAAAAGCAGAACCTATGGACATCAGAGCCATCAGGGCCAGCCTAACCGCAACTGAAAAGGAATCACGCCGCAAACAAGGCCTCTATTTGTATTGTGGCAAGAAGGGGCATTACGTACGGGAATGCCCGGCCAAGCCGAAGAACAGTCTATTCAGGGCCAACAGGACTGTGACGGCAGCTGTAGACGTTCAGGCGGAAAACGAATGGACTCCCAGAACAGCGAAGGGGCCTTTCGGAGACACATTTGTATCCCTTCATTATCACGCATGAATCAGGTACGACAACTACATCTGTTTATCACCGTTTCTATACGGGTTCGTACCCAATGGATTCCTGTGGTGGCCATGGTCGACTCAGGGGCCACCGGTCTCTTCATGGATCAGGAGGAGGCGCAGCGTTTGGGCATTGCCCTCATACCCAAAGAGTTTCCGGAGGACGTATATGCTGTGGACGGAAGACGGCTGGTTACAGGCCCTATTGGACATCACACAGGAGATCTGCCCGTGAAATACGGGGAACATCACAAGGAGGTGATCGATTTCAGCATCATACGCGCACCCCATTACAGGATTATTTTGGGTCTACCCTGGCTCCAAAACATAACCCCTCAGTCGACTGGGTGACTCACGAGCTACAGATGACGTCTCGGCATTGTCTCTAACAGTGCGGCGTGAGAAGGGGTTCTGGCGTCAGCAAGCAAGGGTTGATCCACACGGTAGCCATGGCGGCGGAGAAAGCGGTTACCCTGCCGGGGGTATACCAAGGCTTCAGGGACGTCTTCGACGATGCACGGGCCGAGGTGCTCCCTCCGCACAGGATCTATGACTGCCAAATCGACCTGGTTCTGGGTGCCAGCGTACCCAGTGGCAGGCTCTATGCCTTAACGGAGCCTGAGAACATCCATCTGTGCTCCTACCTCGACAAGCTCCTAGGGCTGGGTTTCATCAGACCTTCCAAGTCCCCGGCGGCATCACCCCTCTTCTTCATCCCTAAGGCCAACGGGGAATTGAGGGCCTGTGTGGACTTCAGGGATCTGAACGCTATCACAGTAAAAAACCCGGTACCTCTTGCCTCTCATAAGCGTACTGTTAGAACAGGTGAAGAAGGCCCGGGTCTATACGAAGCTCCATCTCAAGGGGGCATACCATCTTGTGCGCATGAGGAACGGCGACGAGTGGAAGACGGCCTTCAAAACCAGATATGGTCTCTTCGAATACCTCGTCATTAAGCATGAGCGAATTTTGCGGATCTCGCGTTCGCGAATTTTGCGGATTTGCGGATTCGCAATCCGCAAAATCCGCGAATTCCCGCGAATTTGCGGATTTTTTTTTTTTTTGTGTTCGCCCGTGTTTCTGCCAGTTCGCGAGGGTTTTGTACACTTTCGCAAATTGCGAACTTACCTGTCGGGTCGCAAGTTTCGCGAACTTGTTGTTTCTACGTGTCCAGCCTGTTTGGGACACTCTTCTTCATCACTGCCACTCTCTGTCACCACTGCCACTCTCTGACTACTCATGCCACCCTCTGGCCCACCCATGCCACCCTCTGTTTCATCACCACACCCTCTGGTTGTCCAGTGTACATTATTTTCGGCAAAGCAAAGCACACCTTCCCTGCCTCAAGTGACCTGAATTAATTTGGGGCTGATTCATGTGTCACAGAATATTTTTTTAGCTGGCACCTGCTTCCTTAGTGCGCCCTGATTAGTGATCTTTTGCACTTGCTAAGTGCTTTCATTGTTGCAAAATTAGTTACAACACCTGCCCTGCCCCAACTGACAATAATGAATTAGGGGCTGATTAATGGATTTTAACTTCCAGCCTGGCTCCTGCTTGTCTCCCTTAGCTGTAATTCAGGACCTTTGTGGCATATGTGTAACTATTCTGAGGTTCAGAGCAGGGTCACATACTAGTTTCAACTGGCAACTGAACTCTGGAGGGGCCCCTCAGGAAGCACTCCAGGAAATGGCTACTAATGATGAGCCTGAACTTTTGAACCTGGTAAGTAGTTACTTTCAGTTTTGCTAAGATCGTATTTCTGCAATTTTGCACTTATTCGCGGGGCGCGAACTCACGCGAACAGTGCGAGCAGTGCGAGCAAAATCCGCTGCTCGCGGATTTGCGGATTTTGCGGGAAATTCGCAAATCTCGCGGATTGCGGATTTCCCGAAAATCCGCAAAATCCGCGAGCGGAACGGATTTTCCGCCCACGCCTACTCGTCATGCCGTTCGGGCTCTGCAACGCCCCTGCGGCCTTCCAGTACTTCCTGAATGAAGTATTCTGTGACATTCTGGACTTGTACGTGGTGGTGTACATAGATGATATCCTCATCTACTCCAACACGGAAGAGGAACATATACAACACGTGTCAACGGTGCTCCGGAAACTCAGAGAGAAAATGCTGTTCTGTAAGCTCAGCAAGTGTGAATTCCATGTCATGTCCGTGGAGTTTCTTGGGGTGATGCTGAGCCCGGATGGTCAGGAGATGGCTGAGCACAAGGTCAGGGCGGTGGAGGATTGGCCTACTCCGCAAGGAGTGAAGGACGTGCAGTGCTTCATCGGGTTCGCCAATTTCTATTGGCGGTTCATCGATGGGTTCTCCGGACTTGTGGCCCGATCACTCAGCTGTTGCGGAAGTCGCAGTCATTTGTGTGGAATCCAGAAGCACAGGCTGCGTTTGTGGCTTTGAAGAAAGCATTTGTGATGGCTCCTGTACTGGCTCATCCCGACCCCGAACTGCCCTACGTGGTGGAGGTGGACGCTTCGGACGTGGCTATAGGGGCCATTCTGTCGCAGCGACACCAACAAACAGGCGTGCTACATCCCGTGGCCTTCATGTCCAGGAAACTGAACGACACAGAACGGAACAACCACATCGCGGAGAAAGAGCTGTTAGCCATCAAGGACGCCTTCACAGAGTGGAGGCACCTGTTAATGGGAGCCAGGCATGTGGTTACTGTGTTCACGGACCACCGTAACCTGCAGTTTATGACGGCAGCAAGACACCTCTCGCCTCGGCAGCTGAGATGGATGCTCTTCTTCTCTGGTTTTCATTTTCACATCGCCTATCGGCCTGGCACGGAAAACAGGAAAGCGGACGCACTTTCCCGTCAATCATCTGTCTCGGCACAGGTACCCACACCGGTACACTCCATCATCCATCCGGATGCAGTGCTGGGGGTGATTCAGCCGGATGCGTTCCTCAAGGGCATCCAGAGAGGTGTACGCACTTTTTCCTGGAGGAGTTGGCTTCGGTGTCACAGCGAATGGCAGGTCAAGGATAGGATACCGGTGAATGCTGCTACCGACACCACAACTCCGGAAACAAGCCTTCAGTTGGTGCCACGTTTCGCCTTGCGCAGGCCATCTCGGGGTCGAAAAGACGGCGGCCAGCCTGGGGAGGCATTTCTGGAGGCCGTCCATGAGAGCGGATGTCCGGAGGTGGGGGGCTGCATGCACAACCTGTGCCGCCATGAAGGCGGATCATAGACGCCCGCAAGGTTTGCTACATCCCCTTCCTACACCCTGCAGGCCGTGGGAGAACATTTCCCTGGATTTTGTCGTGGGGTTACCTGTGGACCAGGGCTGTACGACGATGCTGGTGGTGGTCGATTACCTCACAAAGATGGGGCACTTTATAGCTTGCAAGCAGGTGCCCTCCGCTGGCCAACTGGCATTATTATTGTTGAGAAATGTGGTGAGGTTGCACGGATTGCCCAGCTTGATCGTGCCTGACAGGGGCTCGCAGTTCATGGCCCAGTTCTGGAGGACGTGGTGTTTGGCTTTGCATGTCACATCGGCCATGTCTACGAGCTACCACCCTCAGACGGACGGCCAGACGGAGCGCCTGAATCAGTCACTCAAACAATACCTGCGCTGTTTCGTAGATCAAGGGAAGGAGGAATGGGTGGATCTCCTATGGATAGCAGAAATCGCCTATAACAACGCCACACATAGCTCCACCAAGGCATCCCCTTTCTACTGCAATTATGGACATCACCCCAGGTTTCTGCCGTTTCTACACCCCGTCAAAGACCTTAGAGTGTCTGAGACGTCCAAGAGGGTTGCCCACATCAAGGAAACTCTCCTGCTTTCTCGGAGATGCTTGGAAGCCGCTAAGGCAATGTACAAAGCCTCGGCGGACAAGAGGAGGAGGCCTGGGCCCGTGTACTTGGTCGGCGATTACGTTTGGGTGTCCACTAGGAACCTGCGGTTTCGCAAACACAGTATGTTTCATCCAAAGTACATAGGTCCTTACCGCATTTCCAAGTGTGTCAGACCTGTGAACATGAGACTGTGTTTACCTCAGCATATGCAGATCCAACTGGTGTGCCACGTTTCACTGCTTAAACCCTCGTCTCCTGGCAAACAGGCGCCGCCCGTGCCGGTGTCGGTGGATGCCAATGTGGAATATGAGGTGGCCGGTATAAAGGATTCCAAGGGGAGAGGGGGAAAGTTGTGGTACCTTGAGGCCTGGAAAGGGTATGGCCCGGAGGAACAGTCATGGGAGCCTGCGTCTGGTGTAAATGCGCCTCGGCTGGTGTCATCGTTCCACAAGAAGTTTCCAAACTGTGCAGCCCGCGTGGGACGGGGCTGATGGGAGGAGGATGTACTGTCAGGAACCCCCCCCCCTTTCACCCCGGCAGCTCAGTGACAACAACGCAAACCAGTCACGGGAACATCGTGACCAGCCGGCGTGTAAAGACTACAAGCACCAGCATGCCTAGCGCGATCAGCGCGAGGACCGGAAACGCCCATAAATAGCGTACACGACCAAGGAAAGGCGTCGGATATTGAGATCCTTGCCGGCCTTCCTGGTATCCTGAGACCGCGGACCCGTCCCAGTTCGCTTTTGCTACCGCGGACCTTGGTTGGAGCTTAGCGAAGTTGTGGAGGTAAGACAGAGCGGCTGCGCTCTTCCCCCCCGGTTTTGCCTAGTCTCGGCCGAGTGTCAAGTCACACACTCCCGAGTTGGGAACGGGCAGAGACGCACACCACGGAGGTGTTTGCCGCATCTCTGCTTGGGTTGTACTGTGACTTTGCCCTGATTGGAATCGGAGAGTGTAGTGCGGCGGACACCATGTAAGCTACACTGGACCTATCTTCTGGCGTCCTTCTTCCTGGGATTAAGGGCATTGAAGGTTGAGCGGCTGCTCCCTTAGACGCCCACACGAAGAGAACGGTAGAGTGCCCGGCTGGACATTCCCGAGTTCGTATTAACAGCGCTGGAGCCTCATCCACAAGCGCAGTACACAGGCCATAGAGTTAAGACCCATTAGCCATATTTGTACGGCATTTTCGGCCGTTGCTTTGCACGGTGCCCTCCGTTAGAGAATACCAGGATTGGTATTCATGCGGAGGACGGTTGGAGCAAAAGCCCTACCAGTGGACCAGGGATGCTAATGGGTATGGTACAATCTGTGAAGGAGTTGGATGAGTTAGTTTGGTTAGCTGAAATGGCATACAACAACAGTCATCACTCATCCACTGATTTCACGCCGTTCTTCGCCACATATGGTTACCATCCAAAACTCATGCCCAGCATCTCTTGCACATCCATACCTTCTTCTCTGTGCTCTACGCCAGCAGCTAGTGAACTGATACAAGAAATACAAAGAATACATACGTTCACACAAGACAACTTAGAACAGGCTAAGGCAAGATACAAGAAAGGAGCTGATCTTCACAGACGTCAGGAGCCACCTTATGCACAGGGAGACGAAGTATGGTTGTCATCAAAACACATCAACCTGAAGGGAGCCTGTAAATTCAAACCCAGATATATAGGTGCTTACAAGATACTAAAAGTAGTCAATCCAGTAGCCATGAAACTTGACCTTCCCACCTCTATGAAAATACATCCTGTATTTTATGTATCATTACTGAAACCTGTTGAACCTGGAACTAGATTGCCAGCTTCACCTCAGCCTATTGAAACTGACGATGGCTTGGAGTATGAAGTTGAAGCTATTATAGACTCCAGAAGAGTCTGGCGGAGATTACAGTATCTCATCCATTGGAGGGGGTATGGCGTAGAGGAGCGAACTTGGGAACCAGCTAGTCAAGTACATGCACCTAGGCTAGTCAAGGTGTTCCATAGGCAACATCCTAACAAGCCTAAACCTGTGGGGGGGGACTGTAGGGGGGGTGTACTGTCACGCCTGCCAGCTCCAGTCCGAGATCTCCCCCAAGATGGCTGCCCGATAGTGCGCATGCGCGAGGGAGGTCAGGCAGAGTTAAAGCCTGACTTCCCCTTTTCACGTCGCTTCGCGCTCTAGTGTCCCCGTGTTGTTTCCGTCGCGTCACTGCCGCAGAGCCTTACTCTGATATGTCTGGTTTACTATCGGGCGCCGGACTAGTGTGTCTGTGTCCGCTATTTCCTGGCAATTTCTGTTTCTGTACCATCATAGGGGATTCCGACGCTCTATTCCCGGAGCATTCCAATCACCCACCTCATTGCCTTCGTCCATAAGCCTGTTTGGACGAACCCGATACTTACGGTGTTCCTTTCCTTCCCTTGCCGGCTTTCCTCTCTTCTGCTCCCCGGAGCCTCAGCCTGCGTCTCCCGGTTCCGACCATCGGCCGGACTTGTGTTCCGTCGATTGGCCGGACTTGTGGGGAGCAGGTTTGGGGTATCTCCCAGGGATTTGAAGCTGGGGTGGTCCGCGTGGAGGGCCCCTATTTATCCCTAATTATTTTTACTTTGGACTTCTTTGGACTTTGGTACTTACGGAGACTGGCATTCGTCGCAACACCTGAGAAGAGAAGACTGGGTAAAGCGCTTTTAGCGCTCCTTTTTTTATTATTACATCTCAGCCCAGACTGTGGAGTATAAATGTTTATGCTTTTGTTGTGTTAATTTCAGATACATTAGACCAGCACAAACTGTTATACAAGACAAGTTTGCTTCTTCAGTTAAACCTTTGTACCATAGGGTAAGAGACATATAGCCTAAGGTTATTACATCACCTAGTGAAAGTAGGATACTTATCTACTTTTCCTTTACTTAGGCATGTGGCAGTTCTTTTGCTGTTGGCGTGGTACAGAGATACATTTAAGATTGATGTGGTCAATGTTCACTCGATACATTGTAAGAACCTTTTAGGTAAATACACAAAAAGTATACAAAATGATTACATGTTTGTTTCCTATGGTTGCATATTAACACCTCATACTTTCCTCCTAGCGTCTGTTCCCATCACAAGGGTATCAACCGGAAGAGTCCTGTTTTTCCGTGCCTTCCCTTCTTTTGTTCCCTCTGTTCCCTCCATACCACTGTTGTGTTCTAGGGTTTGATGGATACAACTAGTGTAGGGGGGAAGAGTTGGGCCTATCTTCGGTTCCTGGCACTCCTGCGGAAACAGCTTCTGGATCCTTACAGGGAGCTTGAGAGGGAGAAGCTGAGATTAACTCACTAGGAATATGACGAAATGAGTCAGGAGAGACAGGAATAATGGTCACATCAGGAGACAGAGAGTGTGAGGAGCAGGAAAGACAAAGGCAATAAAAAGAGAATTGGAGAGGATAGCTCTAATGGAGGAAGAGCTTAAGATGGCAGCTGGGACAGCTACATATGGAAAAATGATCCCACTCCAAACTCTTCAGGAATTCTTGCCAAAGTTCCAAAAGTACCTATACATATGCATGTGGAGGAACAAGATTATTCTAGAATGGGTATGTGAGATTTGAAATTGCTTGTAAAGCTCAGGCTTTGAATGGCGTTTCTAAGTCAGCAGTTTTAATGCGTCAGTTGCCTTTGAAAGCACAGTAGTCCTTGGAAGGATGCCTGTTGCTGAGCAAATGGTGTGTGAGCGAATTAAGTAAGTTCTGATAATAATTTTTGGCCTGAAGTCATCTCACTACCTGCAAAGGTTTAAGGCTAATAATCGAAAAAATGGTGTACTATTTCATGCAGTGTACCATGGATTCATGGAGTGTTCCGTTATTAGAATAAGTAAATGAAAAGGATGGAGGCCAAGGATTTTCAGGAATAAATAGATGAAAAGGATGGAGGCAAAGGATTTTCATGCCCTAAACCAGGTGATGATTATAGAGCGGCTCATGGAGCAGTGCTCTATCCCACTATCCAAATGCTGGTTAGATCTGACAGAGAGGAATCCAAAGGAGTTTGCAGTTTTGGTGGATAAGTGGTTGTAATGTCATGTAGTTCCTTCTAATCTGTAGGATTTTTGTGTCTGTTGAACAACATAAACTAGGGGCTTGGTGCCTAGACTGAGTCCGGACAACCACGCAGGATTTGTTGGCCTATAGATCAGCTACCTCACAGTGCCACCATAAGCCTCCCTAACATTACCAGGGAGAGAATGGTTTCTTTCTGGCAGCCACTGAACATGACAACCCTGACCCCTCTGGGATCGTGGAAACAGTACAGAACCTTTCGCTCAGTCACTTGTGCTCACTTTTCTCAGAGAAGTATACAGAGAATTCACAGTGGGACATTTTCAATAAGTTTATTGAACCAACGTTATTCTTGTATAAAATACGTTTGCTGCAATGATTAATAGACAGAAGCAGATAAAAGTGAGTAGAAACACCAACAGCGTAAATAGTAGAAATAGTTCTACCACGGTGCTAAAACAGTGTATATATTCAGGCATATAAAACAAGGCAGTAATCTGGCGTACTCCTACTATGCGAACCGTACTCTAAGTGAACCTAGAGTGTGTGTAGGTGTGAAGCCAAGAATCCCCCAAAGGGATGATCCACCCTATTACCTGATGGGATAGAATGAAGGACCCCGTCTTTGGTCACGAACTGGACACCTCTCACAAGATGTCAGACTGCTGCATGGTGAAGTTTCAGCATGCAGGGGCCCTCAGTGTCAGCGTAAGTGCCTCCTCCACTAATCTATCAGAATGCTCATCTTTTATAATAGAAAGCAGCCTTGCGATGTGCGTATATATTAGGGATGTTATGGAAAATTAGATAGCCCTGTCACCCTTTGGATGCAGATAGAGATGACATTTGTACATAGTGCAAACGGTACACAGTCAAAATATCGAGTTGTAAATTTCGACTTACCAAAATATCGTGTTTTAAATTTCGAAGGTGCAGAATATCGATGTCAAGAATATCGTTGGACAGAATATCGACCCTAAGGTAAGTAATATCGAAATTCTTTATATCGATGTAAGTAATATCGAAGTTAGTAATATCGATAGCATATATATCGATGTAACTAATTTCGATGACACTAATATCGATATTTGGATTATTTTTTTGTTTTTTATTATGTATGTTTTATATGTTTTAGTTAAGTATTTAAAATAATTTATATTATATGTGTATTCATTTTATATATTAATAAATGTATTTATAAGTACATTATATGTTTTAGTACCGGAGCGGGTTGTGGGTTTATCGGGGAATAGGGTGGGAAGTAATTTAATTGTAATTAATAAAATATTTTTTATGTATAATTTATTTTGTAATTAATTATTAATTGGCAATTAATTATTTTAATTGATAAATTAATTATTTAATTGGTAATTAATGTTAATTTTAATTAAATGTCAGGTTTTAGTACCGTAGCGGGTTGTGGGTTTATAGGGGAATAGGGTGGGAAGTAATTTAATTGTAAGTAATAAAATATTTTTTTACGTATAATTTATTTTGTAATGAATTATTAATTGGCAATTAATTATTTTAATTGATAAATTAATTATTTAATTGGTAATTAATGTTAATTTTAATTAAATGTTAGGTTTTAGTACCGGAGCGGGTTGTGGGTTTATACGGGAATAGGGTGGGGAGTAATTTAATTGTAATTAATAAAATATTTTTTTATGTATAATATATTTTGTAATTAATTATTAATTGGCAATTAATTATTTTAATTGATAAATTAATTATTCAATTGGCTATTAATGTTAATTTTAAATAAATTTTATGTTTTAGTACCGGAGCGGGTTGTGGGTTTATAGGGGAATAGGGTGGGAAGTAAATTAATTGTAAATAATAAAATACTTTTTTATGTATAATCTATTTTGTAATTAATTATTAATTGGCAATTAATTATTTTAATTGATAAATTAATTATCTAATTGGTAATTAATGTTAATTTTAATTAAAAGTTATGTTTTAGTACCTGTGCGTGTTGTGGGTTTATAGGGGTATTGGCTCGGAAGTATTTTTATTGTAAATATTTAATTATTTATAAATTTGTAGTTATGGTTAATTAATGTATTAAATAATTATTAATTGATAATTAATTATTTTAATAGATAAGTATTTTTTAAATTGTCAATTAATATTTGTAATTTGTAAAAAAAATTTAACTAGAAAAATTATTTAATTAATTGTTAAACACTTTTTTTTCATATTAATTTGTATAATGTATTTTAATTTGTAATAATGATTTACATTTTAATAATATTTTATTGTTATGATAAATAATTTATTATTTAATATTTATTATTTGGTGAGTAATATTTAATAATTAATATGTATTGGTGTTTGTTAATTTATTGTCAATTAATTATTGAAAAGTAATCAGTTTTATTAATTATTACTTGTTTTTTATTGATGTCGATGTATTTAAAAATGTAATTATACATTATTTCAAATATAAACATTATTTAGAAGTATGTTAAAAAACATTCTATGTTATTAAACGCTTTCCCTACTGTTGCACCATTTGGAGTTGGAATAGTAATTTTTCCCCCTACGCTATCCAAAGCTTTTCCTACTGTTGCACTCTCTGGAGTGGGAATAGTAATTTAACCCCCTACACTATCCAACGCATTACCTACTGTTGCACTCATTGGAGTGGGAATAGTCATTTTTACCTACCCGCTATCCAACGCTTTCCCTACTGTTGCACCCACTGGAGTGGGAATAGTAATTTTTACCCATACGCTATCCAACCCTTTCCCTACAGTTGCACTCACTGGAGTGGGAATAGTAATTTTTACCCACCCGCTATCCAACGCTTTCTCTATTGTTGCACTCTCTGGAGTGGGAATAGTAATTTTACCCCCTACACTATCCAACGCTTTCCCTACTGTTGCACCCTTTGGAGTTGGAATAGTAATTTTTACCCTTACGCTATCCAACGCTTTCCCTACTGGTGCACTCTCTGGAGTGGGAATAGTTATTTTTACCCACCCGCTATCCAATGTTTTCTCTACTGTTGCACTCTCTGGAGTGTGAATAGTAATTATTCTCCTTACGTTATCCAATGCTTTCCCTACTGTTGCACCCTTTGAAGTTGGAATAATAATTTTTACCCTTACGCTATCCAATGCTTTCCCTAATGTTGCACTCATTGGAGTGGGAATAGTCATTTTTACCTACCCGCTATCCAACACTTTTACTACTGTTGCACCCACTGGAGTGGGAATAGTAATTTTTACCTATACGCTATCCAACGCTTTCCCTACTGTTGCACTCACTGGAGTGGGAATAGTAATTTTTACCCACCCGCTATCCAACGCTTTCCCTACTGTTGCACCCTTTGGAGTTGGAATAGTAATTTTTACCCTTACGCTATCCAACGCTTTCCCTACTGTTGCACTCACTGGAGTTGGAATAGTAATTTATACTCTTACGCTATCCAACGCTTTTGCTACTGTTGCACTCACTGCAGTGAGAATAGTAATTTTTACCCAGCTGCTATCCAACGCTTTCCCTACTGTTGCACTCTCTGGAGTGGGAATAGTTATTTTTACCCACCGACTATCCAATGTTTTCTCTACTGTTGCACTCTCTGGAGTGTGAATAGTAATTATTCTCCCTACACTATCCAATGCTTTCCCTACTGTTGCACCCTTTGGAGTTGGAATAGTAATTTTTACCCCTACGCTATCCAACGCTTTCCCTACTGTTGCACTCACTGGAGTGGGAATAGTAATTTTTATCCACCCGCTATCCAACGCTTTCCCTACTGTTGCACTCTCTGGAGTGGGAATAGTAATTTTACCCCCTACACTATCCAACGCGTTCCCTACTGTTGCATCCTTTGGAATGGGAATAGTAATTTTTACCTAGCCGCTATCCAACACTTTCCCTACTGTTGCACCCTATGGAGTTTGAATAGTGATTTTTAGCCTTACGCTATCCAATATAACTTATATTTATTTATGTATTTTATAATATTTTTATTATGTTACATAATGTTGTGTTTAATTAATTTTTTTAATATAGAAAGTATATTTCATTGTTTTTATGTATTAAATATAAATATTTATTATTATTTATTTTATTATTTTATGAGTGTTGATGTATTTGTAATTTATAGTATTTGTTAATATTTTTAAAATAATTAAAAAACTAATAAATATTATAAATAATTAAATATATATTACATATTGTATGTTTAATTTTAATTAAAAGTTTAACATTAAATATGTAATATTTATTCATTTTAAACATTCTAAAATATTTTTATATAAGTTTAAATAATATAAAAGTATTATTTACTTTATATTTCTTTTTTTAATAACCAAAAAAAACGATATTTTTAATTACGATATTTTTAACATTGATATTTTAGTTTCGATATTTTTGTACTTACCATGTTGTAGATAGGGTGTCGATATAATTGCCTTCGATATTCCAGCGTCGATATTTTGTCTGTCGATATCCTGTCTCTCGATATTCTGTCAGAGATTCAGTGAAACAAACAAATACAAGACCTAGACTTTTTGGGCGCTTCTAGACCTATCCTTCTGTTGTGAGCATACCAATTTTTTGCAATAATGTTGCAAGAAGCCAATCCCCTATCATTAGCTTGTTGGGGTAGTAGGTATAGCTCTGGATGGTGCCTTATTTAACAATCGCCCGTTCCAAGAAAATCAATTCAGTTGTGAGACGACATACACTTACACACTTTAGTGTCAACCAATACTACATAAATGACAAAAAAAGTGAGTGAGAGCGAGAAAGCACCTCACGGGCGCACCACCAACGGGAACCTGGCAGGTACTCACCAGGATTGCCCTGTTGTCATCATTGGTGCTTTCAAGCTCGGAAAAAAAATTAAATAGAGTAAAGTGTCCAAAACACATAAAGAAATTGTGTCAAGAAATATGCAGTGAAAAAAGAGGAAAGAATCAAACTGTGATTTACAACATGTAAAAACACATCACACAGCAACACAGATATATAACTTTATTCACTCTCTTGTGTTTGGTGTGAGAATCTAAAAATAGTAAGTGAGGTCACTAACTATCCAACCACCACTACTATACTTGCCGACATGTTTCATTGCCATATAAAGATTTTGGCAATTTCTTCAGGGCGTTATATACATTAAAGCCACTGCATATGGACAATTTAGTCTGCACAACCTCTTACGGCCATTTCTACTCGTACCAGCCGGGGGATATATTTCTCATGAAGCTGTGATTGTAGCACTCATAAAATGGCCTTCCCCATCAATTTACGTATTGGTGAAAAGCCTCTGGCATGTACTCAGCCCGTGAAGTCCCCAAAAAGTCTAGGTCTTGTATTTGTTTGTTGTATCATGAGTGGAGGGCGACCTATGACTAGCTGTACCCTCTAAGCTCCTGTGTGTTTGAAAAGAGATTCAGTGCAAACAGAGACCTTCTACAGGATGCTCAGGGCATTGTGATAATGTTGTGCGAAGCTAGATGTGTACACAAGTTTAGTTTCAGGGAAACATCATCCAACATTGTTGTGCACACAATTATGTGCAAAAGGTCACTGCTGCTGAAATGTTATTGTGAGGACAATGTAAGAAATAAGCTGCTTCAATACATGGGCCACACTCAGGAATTTAACACCCACTTCTCATACTACATAAAATGAAGGCCAAAGCACATTCAACAACTTATGCCTTATGTAAAATAAATGAGATTATGCAAAGCCCAACAACTGTTCCAATTAGGAAAGTAATACAAGCAAAAATCAGGGCAATTGCTGGTTACGCACAGCAAGCATTTCCGGGTAAAATGGAATTAATGTTAGACAAAGCACAATGCCAGGCCTACAAACGCATTTTCAAACTACCTAAATACACACGTAATAGCTTAATTCGTCTAGAATTTGGTCTGAAGCAACAAAGTAAAGAATGCCATGGGAACGCATGAAAAATATTATTACCAAGTCCTAACAGCTCCAGCTGGAACCCTAAAGAGCATGCTGAAGTCAATTTTTGGGGAGTTAATTAACCCGTGGCATCATTACACAGAAGAAGCAGTGGAAACACTGGGATTAGCAACGGAAAATTGGGATCAGGGAACGGCAAACTATCTGGCCATCAAAAATTCAATCAATAAACAATGTTATCAATTGTCGCACCAAAGTGATCTAGCAGAACACGCAACAGGAAGAGGCTCACCTTGGCTGAAAAAATCATTTGCCGGGAGCAAAATCCAGCCATACCTGAAGCAAGCTCTGGGAAGTAAAGCACTAAAAAACATTGTATGGGCCAGACTGGTGCCCCTCCCCATTAAGGAACTAAGTCCCTGGTGGAGATCCCTAGAACAAAGAATCAGATGCAGAATCTGTGATTATCAATCTGAATCTTTGCTACACTTGATTTGTTGCTGTCCTGGTATGTCGCAGCCCCGTAGGATCCTTTTAAAACAAATATGGCTCCGCAACGGGGTACGGACAGTGAAAGAAGCAACTTCGGTTCTCTTTTCCTGTACTACACCACAGGACTTGGCCAGATTTGGGAGATACATGACCGAGCTGCGTCTGAGGATGATGGAATAGGAGGGGCCAGGCATTATAAAAGGCAACTTGGCCCGTTAAACCAGTATTTTCCAACATGGCCGAACCGACAATGAACTGACAATCATTAGCAGACTTTTAAATTGTATATAATACATTTTCTTACCTAGTATTTATACGGTTGCAAGTAAACCCAATGTCCTTTTATTTTATAGGAATGTGTTTTTTTTTAAACAATTGTTTCAATTTGTTTTTAAAATCACATGTAAGTTATATTGCAGATGGTTTTAAGTAACTGTGCAATACAAAATAAATAAATACACAAAATACACACTCCTCATACTAAGGGTAGATAGCTAAAAACTATCTAAAAAGCCATAAGACCATTTTACAAATGTTTAAAACTACTCTTAAAAGCATCTAAAGGCAGGCTTCCCTTTAAAATATTAAGTTAATAGCCTTTAAGTCATTAAACCATTTGAATCCCCAAGTACTCAGAAAGCCATGATGTGAGTAAGTGCACTCTTTCTTGCATGGTATGCCCCCACTTTTTGCTGATGTGCTGATGTTCTTTGACTGAGTGTGCCCTGTGCTCCTACTGATCAAGTGCCCAGGGCCCATGTTCCTTCCCTAAAACTGCATTGAAGCCTAAACCCAATTGGCATCTCTGGTAAATGGTACCACAGGTACCCAGGGCACTGTGACCAGAGAAGGCGTTTGAAAGAACGTGGAGTAAAACAACAAGGCCAAAGTTTTTTTATCAAAAATATATTTTTCTTTTTATTTTCGTGTTTTCAAAGTGCACAGGACAGCCAACGCGTTTCGCTCCCCAACCATCTGAGCTTCGTTAGGGCAATTGTAATAGATGGTTCTCCTACAGTTGTGCAATCGAAATGAAGAAAAAGCTGGCCACTATAATGGTACATATACTAGTAAAGGGTTCCAAGTAGACATAGGAGTATCCAAAGCGTAGAGGACCGTCGAGTTATTCACACAATTAGCATATCAGACCATTGGGTAAATATTAATGTCCAAAGGGTTATCGTGACGCAAAGCGACGTATGTGCAGTCCTTGATAAGCTGCTAATACACACGTGCTTCAAAGATTATGTCAGCGTGACGGCCCACAAATTTTCTCAAAATGGCCAGAGAAGGCGCCTAAGGGCTGCAGCACTTATTGTGCCACCCTTAGAGGCCCTATACCCTGACACTCACACACTACCTTTGCAGGCTATGTGTCTTGGTGCAGAACAAAGTGAAGAGTCGACATGGCACACATCCCTGTGTGCCATGCCCACAAACCACTGCCCTGGCATACATCTGTCACCCCTCTAGCTGGGTGCCCTATGCCAGTGGTGAGGGTACATGTGCATGAGCCCTGTACCCCTACAGTACCCAGGTCCATTCCTGGGCACTGTAAGTGCAGTGCTGCCATTAAGAGTATGTGGTGCTGGGAGTTTGTCATCACAAACTCCACAGCACCATAATGGCTGCACTAAAGACTGGGAAGTTTGGTATCAAACTTCTCAGCACATTAAACCCACACTGATGCCAGTGTGGGATTTATGTAAAATGCACCACAGAGGGCATCTTAGAGATGTCCCCTGAAACTCGACCAACCTCCAGTGACCTGACTGAGTGGCTGCCTAGGCTGCCACCACCAGACATGTTTCTGGACCCCTGGGTCGAGAGCTTGCCGCTCTCAGGGGCCTGAAACAATGCACATCCTGGGACGAGGTGCAAAGCCTCCTCCCCCACGATGGGCAGGGTTTACGAAGGAGTAGCTTCAAAGGCATGCCGTCTTTGTGAGCCTCTCCAGACCACTTGCTACTCTCAGCAACTGGACCCCACTGCTTCTACCCCCCACTTTGGGCAGGAGAACCGGCGGGAAAAACAATTAAGGAAGAGAGGTGTGCCCACCTCTGCCAATTCCACCCCTAAGGTGGGGGAGGCGAGGTGAAGCACAACCTCAAGTCCCCACCATCTTTAGGATGGGGGACCCAGTCAACCAGGGACAGGCTCCTGCCCCCTTCCCACTGGAGGGTGGCAGAATAGGGGGTGTACCCACCCCAGGGAAGGGACCCATTGGTCCCTGCCCTTTACCTACCTGTAACGCCCCTCAATTTAGTATTTAGGGGCACCCTGAACCTTCCTTCCTCAGATCTAGCAACCACAAGAAAAAGAAGAGAAGAAGAAGGACGAGAAGCCATGCAGAGCTAACAAGAGGACGACGCCCATGGCTTGGCCCCAGCCCTACAGGCCTGTCTCCCCTCGAACCTGGTCCTGCAAAACCCAGGCATGTCCAGCGGACAGCAACCTCAAAAACCCCAGGGGACCTGCCTGACTTCACTTTCCAAGCTGTTACTCCCGTGGACACCGGACGTGTTTGAACTGCAGCTTCTGGTGCCAGCCAGGAATCGCGAATCCAGCCCACTCTGCACTCGCAGAGCCCGGCCCGAGCACGAGTGGAAAAATACCACGAGGAGGTCCCCCCAGCGATCCTGACCCAAGATCCTGTGACCCCTGACCTGCCTCAAGCCGACGCCTGCAGCCACAATCCAGCGGACCCCCCCCTACCGCGACCAGAGTGGGTAAGAAAATCCGACGTCCCAAGGCACCCCTACACCCGACGCCCCACGGCCTTGTGTGCCCAACCCAGCGGTGCCTAACCAACCCTCAACATCCCTACTTACCCCTCAAAGTGGTGGTCGCTCCTGGAAGATCCTCGTCCCCGAGCCTGCTGTGTTTCTTTGTCCCGGAGAATCTCCATTGAAATCAAGAGGGCACGCAGCCTCAAAACAGCACCCTGCACCCGGCCACCCTAGTGCCGCTGAGGGTGCCCCTTTTGTGCTAACTTGGTCCCCAACTTGCCCTGAGCTTAACCCTAGAAGCTTTGCTCCCACAACCCTGTGACCTGCTTGCCATCAGCCACCAACCGGAGTCCCCCTATCCTCCATAGGATAACATTGGGTCTCAACACTCTGCACCTGGCCGCCCGAGTGCCGCTGAGGGTGCAACAACAGTGCATCACTGACCCTGGAAGACCCCCGAGTCTAAACCCAGAACCCTAACTCCAAAGTCCGATTACCTACCTGGAAACCGATAACCTCTTTTTCCTCATAGAATAACGTTGACACTTTTCCTCCCAAAAAGTTTCAGTGTCGACTTTTGAAAGCTGAGAATATTCCTTAAAAATCACTCGAATAACCAAAACGTATTTTCTCAACTGTTTTCAGGAAACGTCCCAGGGCTGAATCTAGGTATCCAGCACTGAGTAAGAAAAGTAATGTTAAAGTAACTTACCTGCAAAGTGAATTTCCTCCCATAGGATAACATTGGTGATTCTATGTGAAAAAGTTTGTGTCAACTTTTGAAATACAATGATATTCTTTTAAAATTGTACATCTGACTAAAACGCATTTACTCAACTGTTTTCAGGAAATGCCCTAGTGCTGAATCTAGGATCCAGCACTATGTTAGTAAAAGTAATCCGAAAAGTAATTAACTGCATTTTTACTGAAAAAGCCTATTGATTCCTATGTACTGAGTCTACTAAGTTTATGGATTGCATTGCAACCCCTGTAAACTTGAACTGGTACAAAGTCCTACTGTATTTTGAAAGTATTCAACAACAGCATCTTGTAGATGAAAAGTATTTATATGCTTACCTGTACCCGGCTTGCTTGGTTCTAGAAATAAAACAACAGTATATTTTTTATACAAAAACAATTGGCCTAGAGTTCAGTTCTTGAGTGTGTGAATCCATTTGCTGACTGAGTGTGTACATCAAATGCTTAACACTGTCCTCTGATACTGCCTTGCTGCTCAGCCAAGCTACCACTTTAGAGAGTAAGGTTCTATCTAACTTTAACCTCTGCCAACCCTCTGGAGACCCTTGGACTCTATACACACTGTACCTCACTTTGGGGCAGTATATATTGAGTCAGTTTCTTACACATGATGCCTAGAAAAAGAAAGCAAAAGCTGTTTTGGTTCATTTTGTTAAAAAAACAGGCCAAATTGTTTCTACATGGAAAAAAACAATTGTTTATGTGTTCCGAGTGGTAGTCGCAACATTACTATTGCCCTCAAGCGCAGACAGCGTTCCCAGAGTGACACCTCATAGCATGTCTATGGAGCAAAGGTGATTCAATACAGTTCCCACAGCAGCCGCTGAGAGAGGCGTGTAGCCCATAAGTTCTTCGTAGAGCTGTTGTTCACATCACTAGAAGCAGAAGCATCCCAGAGTGGCTCTAAGAATGCATTCATCATCAATGGAATACGCTGGGGATAACAATACAAATAGGCCTTTAAAAAGTGCAACAGTACCTCAATGTCCAGTGGTGCAACCAATTGTGATCTGAGACATATATCCAGGATGTGGGACTCATTTGTGGATGAAAAGCAGACATCAGAGGACAGGTTGTATGCAGTCGAGCCAGACAGGCTGGAAGGATAATAACCAGTACTCGTTCAGTTCTTAAAGCTGGGTGTGCCGAAGCAGAGTACCATGCGACCACGACAACGCAGCACAAGCAGTGCTGTCTCCATTCCATGCTGAACTGGGACGTCCATTGCAGAGCGGAAACACTTAAATCAGGATTCCCGCCAAAAGTAGCAGGACAAGTGGGAGTCCTTCAAAAACATTTCTCAACACGGAGTATATAAAAGATGGTATAACTCAGAAAATCATCTGAAAGGTGCTAACCAGACCAGAGTCGATATATTCAAAAAAGTGTACTAGTTTCGTATCAGACATGTTAAAGATACAATGGACCAGCTCCCCAAAATGCAGCAGGAAGTTAGTGTGGAGTAGTGTCCTGTATCTCAGATGAGGACCTTGCAACCTGAAGATCAAACGTCTTCAGGCTGAAGTTAAGGCCAAATCCTTTTGAAAAAGAATGTCTTTCAGTTTGCTCAGAGAATCAAACCGAAAGTGGAAACATTTATTGAAGGCCATAGCGCTGCCTCCCTAACTGCGGGCAGGTTGAAACAATACTTGTGTACAATAAGTCACTATGGAATTAACCGTCACCAGATATGCGATGCCTGGCTCCATCCCACAGCAACCTTGATCATTCAGCATCATTCACGAGCAGCTTGAGCACGGATGAATCACTGCAGCTGGAGAACCCTTCTGATATCAAGACAAGTTCACTACCGAAGCATTGCATGCTCCATGGAGAGAAATGTCCCTGACAACTAAGGGTCTGCTTCAAGCATCTTCACATAACCTTCCCCTAGTGCTTCATATCTGCCGCCCTGTTGGTATTGGAGACAATATTGGAATTGGAAAGTCGTGACGAGTAGGGTGATGTAACCATGAATTATCCAGTCTGTGGATGGTGTCTCAGCCTTAGTGAAAGGTAATTGGTCACATTTTGTAATGTGCAACATGGTATATTTTGCATCTCTGAAATCATATTAAAAAAACAGACTAGTACTGTTGATGTAGCACCATGGCACGTGGCCAGACCGTAATGTTTGTAACATCCAGCTCACTATTACAATGGACCGTAATTGTAACTGTCCATGTTGTAAAATAGACTTCTTGCTGTATCATGTCAATTGCAGAAGACACTATGTTGCCCAGTGAATACAGTCTGGATGATAAAGTGGTCATATCGTTGTCAACCCCAGCCAAAGCCTTTTCTAAATTAACCATGTCAATCTCGTGCAATCTCTCAGCAGCTTTCAGTTGAGAAATCTTCCACAGTACATTGTATATTCCGTACAAAAAATTCTTTTGACGTGGGTTCCAGAAACCTAATAAAAAATCCCTGAGATCCCTGTCATCAGAAAGAAGGGACAAGTGTTGCTTCATCTGGGGAAGTGTTGAGGTTTTTAGCTAGTCTAGGAATTACTTCCCAACAGTAAATGACTTCACCACACCAGAATGTTTTGTTTGTACAGTTTGCTGATCAGGCCTAAACCCTTTGGTGTTACTCAGGAATCTATATTGAAACACGTTTGTTTCCACAGGCCAAACCAATCACCCCTTCCAATTGGGATATGATGAATTAAAAGAACCATTTCGTATCACGGTATCTAGTGTATCCTCTCTAAAGTGTGTTATATGCTGCCTTTTCTCAAAGCGTGAGAACACAAGAATATGAGGCGTGTTCAACTCCTTCATCTTCTATTGCAAGACAGGAAGTTTGTTGCACTGTTTTATTCTGGCAAATTATTTGATGTGGTGTGAGGCATGCTCTAAACCAGGGGTCTTCAAACTTTTGTAGGTTGAGCCCCCCCAGGGGAATTTTTTTAGATGTTGGGTCCCCCACCACCTGAAAGAAATTTCTGGACTCGACCGCCACGCGCACATTCCGGGCATATTCAGCACATCACTCGGGGACACCACCACATCACTCGTGGACACCACCACATCACTAGGGTACACCACCACATCACTCGGGGACACCATCACATCACTCAAGAACACCACCACATCACTCGGGGACACCACCACATTACTCAGGAACACCACAGAGTCACTCGGGGACACCACAGAATCACTCGGGGACACCACCTCATCACACGGGGACACCACCACATCACACGGGGACACCACCACATTATTTATTTATTTATTTTTCACATTTGTAGAGCGCGCTGTTACCCAGAGGTGTCCTGGCGCTGAATGGCTGACATAGGTGCGTGGGATATGAGCAATTAGTTTGTAAAAAGCCATGTCTTTAGAGCTTTTCTGAATGATAGAAAGTCGGGCATCTGATGGTGGTTAAGCGGCAGTGCATTCCATGCTTTCGCCGCGCCCAAGGAAAAACTCCTGCCCCCCCAACGAGCTTTCCTGACTCTTGGGACTACCACCAGTCTCTGCTCAGCTGATCTGAGGGATCTAACCGGTCTGTACCAGTGGAAGAGCAAGGACATACAGTGGGGGCCAAGGCCATTGAGTGCCTTGAAAACCACACACAGTGATTTAAAAATTATTCTTTTGCGAACTGGGAGCCAATGTAGCTTCACCAGGTCCCGTGCAGCCGATGCGAATTTGGGTGTACCTGTAATCAGACAAGCAGCTGCATTCTGCAGAATTTGGAGTTTATTTAAAATTCCCTGTTGCGCATTTAGCAGAAGGCTGTTGCAATAGTCCAACCGGGACAACACCAAACCTGTGACCACTGTCTTCTTGTGTTCATCCGCAAGAACCGGCAGGACTTTCCGGATGGGTTTTAGCACATAGTGGGTGGTTGAGGAAAGGGCATTTATTTGAGGCCTGAAGGATAGAGAGTCATCCATCAGTACGACCAGGTTTTTTACGCGGGTCCGGCGCGGACGGGCGCAGACGGGCTCGCCTTTGGCGCGCCGCCGGCGCGCCCGCTGCGCTCGTCCGCTGCGTTTCCTAAGAAAGGGTGCCATTTTATGCGAGTCGGGCCGGGAGGGGCGGAGCACTAGTCTGCTCGGCCAGCTCCTCACTCAAGATGGCGGGACCAGCGGGGGCAATTGGCTCCGGTTCGAGACCACTGTGTGCCGTCTGTGCAATATTAAAACAAATGTGCAAAGAGCGCTTTTAAAATCAGCAGCAATTTATGTGGAGTTTTAAAACAATAGCGCTCGGGAACACCACCACAGAATCGCTCGGGGATACCACCACAGAATCACTCGGGGACACCACAGAATTACTCGGGGACACCACCACATCACACGGGGACACCATCACATCACACGGGGACACCACCACATCACTCGGGGGCACCACCACATCACTCGGGGGCACCACCACATCACTCGGGGCACCACCACATCACTCGGGGCACCACCACATCACTCAGGAACACCACCACATCACTTGGGAACACCACCACATCACTCAGGGGCACCACCACATTACTCTGGGGCACCACCACATTCCTCTGGGGCACCATTACATTACTCTGGGGCACCACCACATCACTCTGGGGCACCACCACATTACTCTGGGACACCACAACATCACTCAGCCCAACCACATCATCACTCAGTACCACAACAGCACTGTCCTTCCTTGCTATCAACAAGCATTGCCATAGCCAAAAGGACTCGCATTAGGAAAATGAAAGCTATTGGCTTTGTGAATAACGATGCTATTAATGTATATATTTTCAAAGCCAACATATTAAAAAAATGTGTCATTTACAATACCAATAGCTCACACTTTCCTAATGCGAGACCTATTGCATTGCAAATGCTTGTTTTATTTTTTTATTTTACTGAGTTTTATATAGCGCAATCTTGACCTTAATCAGGTATCAGAGCGCTTTACATAGCACCAGTTGCTTTACATGAGGACATATTCATTTTTTTTGTTAGGCACAGGGAGATTAAGTGATTTGCCCAGAATCACAGGATGTTCAGCTTCATTGCCGAGACTCGAACTCCAGAAACTTTGTCTCCGTTCTGGGAAGAGCTAACTCTCCCAGGAGGGCGTTAATTCATAGAGCTGAAATGCTTCAGCTGCAGTGGGAGGTGAGGGGTCTCCTCTGCTAAAACCGAAAGCGTGTTGGTTTGTTTGCTTTTGGTTTTAGCAGAGGAGACTCCTTGCCTCCCACTTCAGCTGAAGCTGTCAGCCCTGTGAATTAACCCCCTCCTGGGAGAGTTAACAAGACAGAAGAACGGGCACCTCCTGCCCCATCAATCTCCCCTCCCTCCCCCTTCCACATACCAGAATTCTCCAAGAAGACTTGCACAGACAGAGCGACTCATGGAACAAAGGTTAGATTGAAGTGGAGTGCGCGCCCCCCCCCGGGAAGGTATCACGCCCCCCCGGGGGAGGGGCGCGCCCCACAGATTGAAGAACACTGCTCTAAACAAAGCCTCCATTTCCTGTACCTGCCAATCTTTAGTCCACCAGACAGATTATGTGTCTATAGTGTTTTTCCAAAAGTCGTAACCCTGTATAGACAGTTTGGAGCTAAAGGAAGCTCAGTATTTCAACTTGGTGTTTGTTAGCATGTTTTTCTTTGCAGGTGTAGGTGCAATCCTATAGTAATATGAGGCTAGGTCTGATGTATCAAAACCTGAAAAATAAGCAAACATTTGTGCAAATGTCTTTAAACTACCTTTCGGTGGTGTTGGGCAGTGTTCCCATTGCATGTAATTATAAACAGTATACAGGATACTACTAGCTTTGTGCAAAAAATGGTGACCATAATGTTGGTAGCAGAACATGTCTCCATACTTAGATGTACCATCATACAATTTATCATTAGAAATTGCAGATGATTGCTCTAGATCTGCAAGCAAATTATGCACAATTTCAATGTTCCAATCATAAGAGAAAATACTAGAGGTAATGCTATCATTTAAGGATATTTTAATCAAATATGGAATTTGTAAAAGTTCAGTAAGAGCATACACATCTTACAATACCCTGTCCAATGCAATTCCTCCAGGAGCTGGAACTGCTGTAATGTTCACCAGGGACAGGTCCCCTAATTCACGGTGTGATGATGCATATGGTTTCAAAACCAAGTTCATAAGATGTAAAGCGGAGCGTTCTGGGAGATAATGTCCATTCAGAAGTAGGAAATAGATAGTTACTAAACCAATCCAGGGAAACAGGAAAAGAGAACAACAAGGTATATATTTTTCAGCCAAAGTTAGAAAGCATATGCTCCTAGCTTGAGAGGGAGAGGCGGTGTTGGAAGTTCAGGTTCACTTGGATCCGATGAGAAGTCGTCATAATGTACGAAGTAGCCAGACGTCGTCCGGTCTATTCTTGGCTTCTTAGCTGGTTTTGTAGAACTCGGAGATCACTCGATCTGTGGCATGTTAGCATAGACATCGTCAATTTTACGAATTAAGATTTCTGTACCTGTTGATTGTACAGTTGTAGTTGTTTCAACAGGGAGAAGTATCATTTTGATGTTGTTTGCAGCTTCTCTATGGAGAGTGAAGTCTTCAGTCATTATTAAAGCTTCCATCTGAACTTCCTGCACAGCAGTGAGAGGAGTGCGGTGGCTACCCAGGAATAAGTATGGGCGAATTTTGCGAATCAGTGGTTCGGGAATTCGCAAAAAAATCTGCGAATTTGTGGATTTCCCCGCGAGATCGCGGATTTATTTGCGATTTTGCACCACCGCTAGTGTGTGTGGGCGGCAAACGGGGGGGGCTTCTATGCAAGTTCACATGCCTCTCGTGTGTATAAAAGGACAGGCACCGATCAGAGCAGCAGATGAGGAGAAAGAAGCTTGTGGTCTGTCAGGACCCCCCCCCCCCCCCCCCCCTCACCCCGGCAGCTCAGTGACAACAGCGCACACCAGTCACGGGAACATCGTAACCAGCCGGCGTGTAAAGACTACAAGCACCAGCATGCCTAGCGCGATCAGCGCGAGGACCGGAAACGCCCATAAATAGCGTACACGACCAAGGAAAGGCGTCGGATATTGAGATCCTTGCCGGCCTTCCTGGTATCCTGAGACCGCGGACCCGTGCCAGTTCGCTTTTGCTACCGCGGACCTTGGTTGGAGCTTAGCGTAGTTGTGGAGGTAAGACAGAGCGGCTGCGCTCTTCCCCCCCAGGTTTTACCTAGTCTTGGTCGAGTGTCAAGTCACACACTCCCGAGTTGGGAACGGGCAGAGACGCACACCACGGAGGTGTTTGCCGTGTCTCTGCTTGGGTTGTACTGTGACTTTGCCCTGAGTGGAATCGGAGAGTGTAGTGCGGCGGACACCACGCACGCTACACTGGACCTATCTTCTGGTGTCCTTCATCCTGGGATTAAGGGCATTGAAGGTTGAGCGGCTGCTCCCTTAGACGCCCACATGAAGAGAACGGTAGAGTGCCCGGCTGGGCATTCCCAAGTTCGTATTAACAGCGCTGGAGCCTCGTCCACAAGCGCAGTACACAGGCCATAGAGTTAAGACCCATTAGCCATATTCGAACGGCATTTTCGGCCGTTGCTTTGCACGGTGCCCTCCGCTGGAGAATACCAGGACTGGTATTCATGCGGAGGACGGTTGGAGCAAAAGCCCTACCAGTGGACCAGGGCTGCTAATGGGTATCGTTACTTTTACTTTATTGATTCTTTCTTGGTGAACAATTGGTTGTGGGGTTACCACGAATCAGCGGGACTGTTTATTTCTTTTTTGCCTTATCTTTCCGCTTGCCTTCATACCAATAAATCTCTACTGAGAAAGCAACCTGTGGTGGAGCCTTATTGTTGTGTTTCTTCCTGTCCTTCCTCGATCCCGAGAACACCTGGTAGATTACACAATATCCGACCTCAACATACAATCATTCTCCTGGTCGGGTGGAAGGAGCTATGGCCACCTTGGAGGACATATTGGCAGCCTTGGCAGTTGTCCAAATTGAACTCGCAGCATCCAGGCAGGAAACGGCAGATTTAAGGACCAGACTTGACTCCTTGCATAGGGGTCCCTTCGAAGCAGCTACTCCCTCAGTAAACCCATCTCCTGCGGTGGTGGTGGAGATGCCCGTCTCCATACCCTTGGCAACACCCGAGAGGTACAGTGGAGACCCCAACACTGTGCAGGTCTTCCTAACTCAAGTAGCATTGCACATATCATGCAAACCCAAGGCGTTCCCCACCAGCCAGGCAAGGGTTGCTTTTCTCATTTCCTACCTAGCAGGGAATGCAGCACAATGGGCTGTTCCATTGGTGAGTCGGGACGACCCTCTCCTATGCAACTGGGGGGCCTTCCGCGAAGAGTTCCTGAAGGTGTTCGATAGACGTGCTGATTCTTATACAGCGGACAGAGAGATGTGTGAGCTCCGTCAAGGCAGCAACGATCTTTTGCAATACCTGAATGCGTTCAGACGGCTGGCGGCCGAGACCAAGTGGCCCGTCTCAAAGCAAACGGCGCTCTTTCATCAATGGCTGAGCGACGAACTAAAGGACGTTGTAGCACAGATCAACCCGCAGCCCAAGACATGCGAAGGACTCATCAACTTGGTTCTGCGCCTGGACCACCGATTGAGCGAACGCAAGGGAGACCACAAGAGAAAAGGAAGGCCTCTGCCTTCTTATGTGTCACAGGGAACCCCCGAAACCAGCACCATGGCAAAAGCAGAACCTATGGACATCAGAGCCATCAGGGCCAGCCTAACCGCAACTGAAAAGGAATCACGCCGCAAACAAGGCCTCTATTTGTATTGTGGCAAGAAGGGGCATTACGTACGGGAATGCCCGGCCAAGCCGAAGAACAGTCTATTCAGGGCCAACAGGACTGTGACGGCAGCTGTAGACGTTCAGGCGGAAAACGAATGGACTCCCAGAACAGCGAAGGGGCCTTTCGGAGACACATTTGTATCCCTTCATTATCACGCATGAATCAGGTACGACAACTACATCTGTTTATCACCGTTTCTATACGGGTTCGTACCCAATGGATTCCTGTGGTGGCCATGGTCGACTCAGGGGCCACCGGTCTCTTCATGGATCAGGAGGAGGCGCAGCGTTTGGGCATTGCCCTCATACCCAAAGAGTTTCCGGAGGACGTATATGTTGTGGACGGAAGACGGCTGGTTACAGGCCCTATTGGACATCACACAGGAGATCTGCCCGTGAAATACGGGGAACATCACAAGGAGGTGATCGATTTCAGCATCATACGCGCACCCCAGTACAGGATTATTTTGGGTCTACCCTGGCTCCAAAACATAACCCCTCAGTCGACTGGGTGACTCACGAGCTACAGATGACGTCTCGGCATTGTCTCTAACAGTGCGGCGTGAGAAGGGGTTCTGGCGTCAGCAAGCAAGGGTTGATCCACAGGGTAGCCACGGCGGCGGAGAAAGCGGTTACCCTGCCGGGGGTATACCAAGGCTTCAGGGACGTCTTCGACGATGCACGGGCCGAGGTGCTCCCTCCGCACAGGATCTATGACTGCCAAATCGACCTGGTTCCGGGTGCAAGCGTACCCAGTGGCAGGCTCTATGCCTTAACGGAGCCTGAGAACATCCATCTGTGCTCCTACCTCGACAAGCTCCTAGGGCTGGGTTTCATCAGACCTTCCAAGTCCCTGGCGGCATCACCCCTCTTCTTCATCCCTAAGGCCAACGGGGAATTGAGGGCCTGTGTGGACTTCAGGGATCTGAACGCTATCACAGTAAAAAACCGGTACCTCTTGCCTCTCATAAGCGTACTGTTAGAACAGGTGAAGAAGGCCCTGGTCTATACGAAGCTCCATCTCAAGGGGGCATACCATCTTGTGCGCATGAGGAACGGCGACGAGTGGAAGACGGCCTTCAAAACCAGATATGGTCTCTTCGAATACCTCGTCATGCCGTTCGGGCTCTGCAACGCCCCTGCGGCCTTCCAGTACTTCCTGAATGAAGTATTCTGTGACATTCTGGACTTGTACGTGGTGGTGTACATAGATGATATCCTCATCTACTCCAACACGGAAGAGGAACATATACAACACGTGTCAACGGTGCTCCGGAAACTCAGAGAGAAAATGCTGTTCTGTAAGCTCAGCAAGTGTGAATTCCATGTCATGTCCGTGGAGTTTCTTGGGGTGATGCTGAGCCCGGATGGTCAGGAGATGGCTGAGCACAAGGTCAGGGCGGTGGAGGATTGGCCTACTCCGCAAGGAGTGAAGGACGTGCAGTGCTTCATCGGGTTCGCCAATTTCTATTGGCGGTTCATCGATGGGTTCTCCGGACTTGTGGCCCGATCACTCAGCTGTTGCGGAAGTCGCAGTCATTTGTGTGGAATCCAGAAGCACAGGCTGCGTTTGTGGCTTTGAAGAAAGCATTTGTGATGGCTCCTGTACTGGCTCATCCCGACCCCGAACTGCCCTACGTGGTGGAGGTGGACGCTTCGGACGTGGCTATAGGGGCCATTCTGTCGCAGCGACACCAACAAACAGGCGTGCTACATCCCGTGGCCTTCATGTCCAGGAAACTGAACGACACAGAACGGAACAACCACATCGCGGAGAAAGAGCTGTTAGCCATCAAGGACGCCTTCACAGAGTGGAGGCACCTGTTAATGGGAGCCAGGCATGTGGTTACTGTGTTCACGGACCACCGTAACCTGCAGTTTATGACGGCAGCAAGACACCTCTCGCCTCGGCAGCTGAGATGGATGCTCTTCTTCTCTGGTTTTCATTTTCACATCGCCTATCAGCCTGGCACGGAAAACAGGAAAGCGGACGCACTTTCCCGTCAATCATCTGTCTCGGCACAGGTACCCACACCGATACACTCCATCATCCATCCGGATGCAGTGCTGGGGGTGATTCAGCCGGATGCGTTCCTCAAGGGCATCCAGAGAGGTGTACGCACTTTTTCCTGGAGGAGTTGGCTTCGGTGTCACAGCGAATGGCAGGTCAAGGATAGGATACCGGTGAATGCTGCTACCGACACCACAACTCCGGAAACAAGCCTTCAGTTGGTGCCACGTTTCGCCTTGCGCAGGCCATCTCGGGGTCGAAAAGACGGCGGCCAGCCTGGGGAGGCATTTCTGGTGGCCGTCCATGAGAGCGGATGTCCGGAGGTGGGGGGCTGCATGCACAACCTGTGCCGCCATGAAGGCGGATCATAGACGCCCGCAAGGTTTGCTACATCCCCTTCCTACACCCTGCAGGCCGTGGGAGAACATTTCCCTGGATTTTGTCGTGGGGTTACCTGTGGACCAGGGCTGTACGACGATGCTGGTGGTGGTCGATTACCTCACAAAGATGGGGCACTTTATAGCTTGCAAGCAGGTGCCCTCCGCTGGCCAATTGGCATTATTATTGTTGAGAAATGTGGTGAGGTTGCACGGATTGCCCAGCTTGATCGTGCCTGAGAGGGGCTCGCAGTTCATGGCCCAGTTCTGGAGGACGTGGTGTTTGGCTTTGCATGTCACATCGGCCATGTCTACGAGCTACCACCCTCAGACGGACGGCCAGACGGAGCGCCTGAATCAGTCACTCAAACAATACCTGCGCTGTTTCGTAGATCAAGGGAAGGAGGAATGGGTGGATCTCCTATGGATAGCGGAAATCGCCTATAACAACGCCACACATAGCTCCACCAAGGCATCCCCTTTCTACTGCAATTATGGACATCACCCCAGGTTTCTGCCGTTTCTACACCCCGTCAAAGACCTTAGAGTGTCTGAGACGTCCAAGAGGGTTGCCCACATCAAGGAAACTCTCCTGCTTTCTCGGAGATGCTTGGAAGCCGCTAAGGCAATGTACAAAGCCTCGGCGGACAAGAGGAGGAGGCCTGGGCCCGTGTACTTGGTCGGCGATTACGTTTGGGTGTCCACTAGGAACCTGCGGTTTCGCAAACACAGTATGTTTCATCCAAAGTACATAGGTCCTTACCGCATTTCCAAGTGTGTCAGACCTGTGAACATGAGACTGTGTTTACCTCAGCATATGCAGATCCAACTGGTGTGCCACGTTTCACTGCTTAAACCCTCGTCTCCTGGCAAACAGGCGCCGCCCGTGCCGGTGTCGGTGGATGCCAATGTGGAATATGAGGTGGCCGGTATAAAGGATTCCAAGGGGAGAGGGGGAAAGTTGTGGTACCTTGTGGCCTGGAAAGGGTATGGCCCGGAGGAACAGTCATGGGAGCCTGCGTCTGGTGTAAATGCGCCTCGGCTGGTGTCATCGTTCCACAAGAAGTTTCCAAACTGTGCAGCCCGCGTGGGATGGGGCTGATGGGAGGAGGATGTACTGTCAGGAACCCCCCCCCCCCTTTCACCCCGGCAGCTCAGTGACAACAACGCAAACCAGTCACGGGAACATCGTGACCAGCCGGCGTGTAAAGACTACAAGCACCAGCATGCCTAGCGCGATCAGCGCGAGGACCGGAAACGCCCATAAATAGCGTACACGACCAAGGAAAGGCGTCGGATATTGAGATCCTTGCCGGCCTTCCTGGTATCCTGAGACCGCGGACCCGTCCCAGTTCGCTTTTGCTACCGCGGACCTTGGTTGGAGCTTAGCGAAGTTGTGGAGGTAAGACAGAGCGGCTGCGCTCTTCCCCCCCGGTTTTGCCTAGTCTCGGCCGAGTGTCAAGTCACACACTCCCGAGTTGGGAACGGGCAGAGACGCACACCACGGAGGTGTTTGCCGCATCTCTGCTTGGGTTGTACTGTGACTTTGCCCTGAGTGGAATCGGAGAGTGTAGTGCGGCGGACACCATGTAAGCTACACTGGACCTATCTTCTGGCGTCCTTCTTCCTGGGATTAAGGGCATTGAAGGTTGAGCGGCTGCTCCCTTAGACGCCCACACGAAGAGAACGGTAGAGTGCCCGGCTGGACATTCCCGAGTTCGTATTAACAGCGCTGGAGCCTCATCCACAAGCGCAGTACACAGGCCATAGAGTTAAGACCCATTAGCCATATTTGTACGGCATTTTCGGCCGTTGCTTTGCACGGTGCCCTCCGTTAGAGAATACCAGGATTGGTATTCATGCGGAGGACGGTTGGAGCAAAAGCCCTACCAGTGGACCAGGGATGCTAATGGGTATGGTTACTTTTACTTTATTGATTCTTTCTTAGTGAACAATTGGTCATGGGGTTACCACGAAGCAGCGGGACAGTTTATTTCTTTTTTGCCTTATCTTTCCGCTTGCCTTCATACCAATAAATCTCTACTGAGAAAGCAACCTGTGGTGGAGCCTTATTGTTGTGTTTCTTCCTGTCCTTCCTCGATCCCGAGAACACCTGGTAGATTACATGGTCACAGGAACTGCACGGGATAGAGCTCGTGAAAGCCAAGGATGCACAGGCCGGGGTCCCTCGAGTGAGCTTTCCATCATAGTGGCTAAAGGGCGGGAAGACGGTGCACACCACTAGTGTGTGTGGGGGGGGGCAAACGGGCGGGCTTCTATGCGAGTTCACATGCTTCTTCTGTGTATAAAAGGACAGGCACTGATCAGAGCTTGTGAAAGTCAATGATGCAAAGGTCTCCATCAAGCATCATAGCTAATTTTCCGACGGTAGATATAGGGAGAACAGACACCTGCCCAGCCTTGACAAAACGCACATTTTTTTGGGCTGATTAAGGAGTTACTGAATTTGACCAACTCAGGCACCTGCTTTATCTATATCTGTAAGTGCTTCCTGCAGGAGCCTCGTTGTCTACTTGTAACTATTCTCTGACCCTGCTTCAAGTCAGAGCAGGGTCAGAGAATAGTTGCAAGTGGGCAAGGAGGCGCCGCTCAGGAAGCACTTACAGGGTTACAGCAGGTGCCCAAGTTGAAGTTAATTTCTTTGTAACCATTTTGTAAATGGTTACAAAGAAATTAGCTTCAACTTGGGCACCTGCTGTAACCCTGTAAGTGCTTCCTGAGCAAAATTCGTTTTGTTCGCGAATTCGCGGATTTTGCAGCGATTTTGCACGATTCGCGGATCGCAAAATCGTGGAAAATCCGCAAATCCCCGAGCGGAACGAATTTTCCGCCCATACTTACCCAGGAACCCACGTGGCCTACTGTTGAGAATTGGTCACATAGTGTGGTTTGATCTGATTAATTGAGACAAACCATTTGTCTCGGGTTTCCGGCAAGGGGCAGAAGAAGTACAGTTATGGTACCTTCAACAGCTAGGACTGGTGTTCTGTAAGATGGCCCAAATTCTTTCTTGTTCACTATCTTTTCTCTGATCTAGTCTCCAATCTTTGGGAACCAGGCAGGTCTTGCCGGGACTACTTTCACTTCCCCAGTGGCAGTGCGCTTTACTTGGACGTAGCTTTGTAAAGCCGGTAAATTACTTAAAAACAGGCAAACGTTCATTGGTTTCAAATGGTGATTCAGTAGCCACTGTGCTGACACTATCAGGGTCTGGTACCCACATTCTCCCACCAAATAGAAGTTCATAAGGTGTACTACCGCCTAGGAATTCTTTTGGCATGTTGTTAAGTGCCCTCTTGACTCCATATAGGCGATTGACCCAAATGCCACCGGGCCTAATACCCTTGCAGTTAAGGATTGCCTTAAGTCATGGTTTCTCCTCTCAATGACTGAATTTCCCTCTGGATGGTAAGGGGAGGAGTACCGCAAGGCCACACCCAAACTTCCCATGATTCTTTGTAAGCAAGAGAGCAAAATGCCGGACTCTGGTCAGAATGTACTGTGCCAATTGCAAATGTCCCAATAAAGACTTGCAAATCCTTTATAACATTGTGAGCATCATCCAAAAACTGTGGCCAAACCCACAGGAATCTGGAGCTGGATCCAATGCCACCAAGATATACTTGTAAGCCCATCTGATTGTAAGGAGCCTCAGTGATCCAATAAACACAAGCCAAAGTATTGTCTTGGATCAATATAGAGGTGTCTGTGCTGGACGTGCTACGGTGGAACCTTTCATCTGCTGGAAGATGTCACATTTGAGGACAACGTGCTTGGTCTTTTTTTATAGACCTGGCAACAAATGGTGGTGCTTCAGTCCTAATCTACAATCGCAGTTTGGTATTACTTTATCCCTGACTCCTGGAATCTGAGCATACAGAATGTTTTGTGCATCTAATTTGTAGGACTACTTGAGTAGAAAGCCTTTTGGCAGGGCTAAACCTTATGCGCATGGCATTAACTGACACCAAAGTTGTTCCATCTATTCTCATACTGGAACAAATTATTAAAGCAGCGGCAACTGTACGAACTGTTGCCTTGGTGGCTTCATCCACCATCTAATTCCCTTCAATGTAAACGGCAACACGTTGATGACTCTATGTATGAATGACCTGAGCCCATGGCAGGCCTTCTTTCAGCTTTGCCACATGTTCCCAAAGCATCTTGTGCTTTACTTGCAACCTTTAGAATCTCTAAATCCATTCTGGCCCCAATAGTGTAAATATTAGTTATAGGACTGGACACAGTAAAAAGGTTCACACACAATTAGTGTGGGGAATTCATGGTCCTTATTTTGTAGTGCCAGCATCAGGGCTTTTGCTTCTGCCAGCTGTGCCATACAGTCCCTTAGGGACTGAATGTGTATTTTCCCAGGATGGAACTTTCCGTCATGCTTGTGCCCTTTCACAATTGCGCCTGCCACAGAATATTGCTGTTTCATTCCTATGGCTGGCTGGGCAGATCCATCTGTATACATGATCTATTCATATTGATCTAGAGACATAATTTCATTTGGCAGAGGATATTCTTGTTGGTGCTGCAAGAGTGCTTGTGTTTGTAATGTAGAGTCAAATCTGTAATCTACATCTGTTTCAGTGAGAGAGTTAGCCCATTGATTCCATCGAGGATGTAATGCTTTAGCATTTGGGATGCTTCCTTTTGTAACAGCCTCTAGGGTCTGTACAAGGTGCACGACAATTATGCGTTTCCCCAGTGCTAGTGCTCTCTCACTACAGCAGTCTGTACTGCTGTGAGTATTTTTTCAGTGGATGCAAACCCATTTCAGCATCTGTGTACAAATGTGATTTGCATACAATAGGTTTTTCATTGAAAGTGATGTAGGTGCACCTGGGGTGACAAATGCAAAAAGAACAAATGATGGACAGAATACTGCACAATGGCAAATATTCACCCAGTACAGAGTTCAGGGTCTAAATCCATTGTTTTGTTGCTCCCCATGCCATGCCATTCCAGTTCAGACCCAGACATATCCAATTCAGTCTTGACCCTTTTCCCCATGGGAACAGTCCAGTAGGAACTGCCAGGCCAGGTCCTCCCTGGATTGGAAACAAGCATCCTGAGACTAGTTTTGGGGCATCACCCCTCATCAGCCAGGCTAGCTTGACTCCAGGGGCATGGAAAGCACGGGACCCACGTCTGTGCACACTAATTTCACTTGCGGTGAAAAATCGGAAAAAAACAAATGATAGACAGAATGCTGCAGAATGGCAAACATTCACCCCAGTACAGAGGTCTGGGCCTGAAGCCATCGTTTTTTTCTCCCTGTGCCATTCAAATTCAGACCCAGCCATATGCAAATCAGTCTTGACTATTGGAACAGTCCAGTCCAAAATGCCAGGCCATGTCCTCTCTGGACTGGAAACAAGCATCCTGGGACCGGTTTCGGGGCATCACCTGTCATCAGCCAGGCCAGCATGACTCCAGTGGCATGCAGAGCACGGGACCCACGTCTGGGCATGCCTGTCCTACTCGGGTGACAAAATGTAAAAAGAACAAATGATGGACAGGTTGGTCCAGTGACCCTGCAGATCACCAGGTTAGTTGTGTTGACACATGTGTGCAAATGTATTGAAGCTATCATGTCAGCCTGTACGGAACATAGAATATCTGTATGTTCCTGTGTCCAATGATGTACCGAAAAATCAGGTCTAATTAAGTCGTAGAAAGGTTTCACCCTTTCTGCGTAATCCAAAATGTATGTCCTGCCAAAATTGAAAAATCCTGAAATGGATTGTAGTCTTTTCACAGTCGTCGTAAGTTGGAGCAGTGCACATTTTTCTAAAAACTGTACTGCCAGGTTTTTGCCTTCACTTGGCAATTCGTGCCCTAGAAATAGGAAACTGAGATGGGCAATTTTTGATTTTTTTAAATTAAATTTGCAACCCAGGTGATCAAACCAAAGAATTATGTGGTTCACCCTACACAAGTTTTCCATTAATTCATCGTCCATCAGATAGATGTAATCTACCTCCTCATCAAAAGTTTGAAGTAACTCTGTCACAGCCAGGGGATATTCTCATATCCCTGTGGTAATCGACAAAATTGGAGTTGAGAACCTAGCACCGAGAATGCTGTCAAATATCTGCTCCCAGGCGCTATATTTTGGCAGTAAAATCCATTTGAGATGTTTAGTGTTGTCATGTATTTTTTCCGCACAATATTATTGATTAGTGTGGCACTATGTGCATTTTGTACTGCAAATGAACATGTGGAAGCGTTTAAATGTCTGTAGTCTAAGACCAGACAATATGAATTATTGGTTTTCATTACGGGAAATAAGGGATTATTCATAGGTGAGGTGCAATTCTCTATCACACCCTGACCCTCAAGTTGATCTAAGATCTCTGACATTTTTCTTTGCTTCATGCTTTATCGGATACTGTCTCTGTGGTTGAGGAATCAATTATAATGTATTTCGTGATGCGGTGACTCATCATCCCACCTGACATGATTGCAGTAAGGTGCGGGAGCTAGTGCTAACGTCCACTCCTGTGTATATAAATTTTTAACTGATTTTGGTAAGAGGTAGGAGAAGGCAGGTAAAATGACATCTTCCCCCACTGGGCATTCCACTACAAAATCAGGTGGCCAATCCTTTTCAGCAAAAAGAATGTCGTAACCATATGTCAGGTTCTCCCAAAAGAGACCCTTCACTCACCTGGGTATGTTCCCCTCCATTTAGAGTGTTATTTCGTATGAACAATGTGGGACACTTACCCTTGTATGAGGTGTTTCCAATGTGATATGCTCACTCAGTGCTACTGCCGCCAGATAATCCATCAGGCTCCGGTGAGCTATTGTAATTTCTGCTGCGCTATCTAGCATCGTCACTGCCCATTCCCCATTCAGTAGCCTTGGCCTTTCTAATTTTAATCCCGGCAACCATGTTCTTTTAAAATTGAGTTTTAGAAGTCTTTTGTTTGTCTTCCTGTTTAATGATGTAGTCCAAAGTATAAGTCCAGAAAGCCCCCATCTCCTACCCGAGATCCCCCAAGAAAAGGATACAAGGAAGGGAGGGTAGGAAGGAGGTAACATAGACAATGGAAGGGCAATTGGGCCAGAAAACTCTAATCAAGTCCTGGAATGGCACATGAGTCTGGGGAGGGGCCATTCTGGAGATGTTATTCTCTAAGGGGGTGAACTGAGCAGAGGGGGCGTGGAAGAAAGTTCAGTGAATCTTCTAGTCTCCGGCCTCCACAGCCGGCAGTCATAGGGAGAGGAATCCACCCTCTGTGAGACCAGAGTCTATGTTGAGGGGGCCACGGTAGTGGTCCACTGCAAGGATGGAAGTGACAGGCTACAAAGGGACCAATGAGGGAAGGTATCCAAGCACAGAGCAAGCAGCTCCGGGGTGTATGTTTCATCAGGCTGACCCTGTCATGCACGTAGGGGGTGGAGGGGCATTTTGCTGGCTATTGGAGCATGATGAAACCAGGAAGCAAGTCTGAACCTAGCCCAAGAAGGAGCAACCTAGCATTCACTCAGAAGTTCCATGAGATTTGGCTGGGGAGTGCGCATCGGCAATGAAGCGAAGGTGTTGGATGATGTCTTGTTTAGCTTGGGAGGAGGATTGATCCTAATTGTGGGCTCTGTGTTTAGCAGGGGGCACCATGGACAATTCAATGCATATAGCTTCACGGAACGAGATGTGAGGAGGAGATGGGCTAGTGTCTCATGAGGCCATTGGGAGATGCAGAAGTTGTTTTGCATCCCGCAAGGAGCGGAGCACCCGGCGTTTGTCCTCCAAGTAAATATCAGAGCAGAGGGATGACTGCACTGATACTTGATGTCAGTGTCACAGAGCTTGTCTGTAACAGGTTTGAAGTCTCTATGACACTGTAACGTCACTAGAGCTATTTCTTGTAATACTTGGATAGTGTGTCCGTTGTAGACCAATCCCACCTTGCGTCCTGTGGCCTACAGGATAGCTTCCATTTCAGTGAAGAAGTATACTCCTGTGAGTATGTCGGGTGCGAAGTCCGAGCAGCACCGGCCCGTGGCAATGCAGTGAGCTCTATCTAAGGTCAGTGGGGAGGTGTCCTTGTTACTTCTGATCACCTGGAGTAAGTCTGCTGTGAACGTCAAGTTGTCTGAGCCTTCGCCCCTCTGGGTATCCCTCTGATGCAGAGGTGTTTCTCCTGTTTCGGTTTTCCATGTCCTCCTGTTTCAGTTGGAGGTCGATGTGCTGCTCCTGGAGAGTTAGGAGAAAGAGGGGAAACGCAAGGGGAGCCAGGCCCAAAAGGACAAGTGGAGAGGCTGGGCCTTAATTTGAATAAACACAGCAAACATTGCCCCTCCACCTACATTTGCATCCACATTTATGGAAAGTTGAACACGCTAGCTGTCGTTATCAACTGGGTATTTTTATTTATACCAAAAATTTCAATGGATTAAACTAAGTTTGTCAAAAACAAGACATCGTAAACAAACAAAGACATATTTACATTGTAAATTTCAACCAAAGTCGTTATACTTTTCTGCACACAAATGTATTACAAACTGAATGACATCATAAGGCACAGAATAAAAAACAATCTGACACAGACAGTGAAATTGGACATATACAACATTAAATGGTAAACTAGATTCTTATAAATGGAAAAAGTGTGTAAAGCATAAGAAAGTTTGAAAGAAAATTAGAAAAGGAGCAAAAATGAATTTAAGATTCTTTGACAACCAGCAAATACTGATGTGTGAGTAATCCTCTCTAATTAGCCGACGCGTTTCGAATCCAGGTGATTGTTTGCCGGATTCTCATCAGGGCACAATTAATCTGTCTGTAGGGGATAAAAGGGAGGGAGACTACTTTTAATTTTTATGACAAAAGACTGTGCTCCCTAGAATGTGGCACTCTGAAAAAAACCTACCATTATACAATAGAAGCAAATTCAAAGGAAATCTGTAGGTGCAGGCTCAGAGTACTCAGTGAGCAGTCCAGGGACAGGGGCCACCTAAAAAACGACGAGTAACCATTACCACAGTGCCATCATATTCCTGCGCTGATGCATGGTCATGAGAAAATGAATAAGAAGAGCATACCGTCAGCTGATTCTTTACATGAAGCTGGCGGCTGCCGTTATGTAAAAATGAACTTCTTTGGTGGGCTTCAATTGAATTGTGGCCGGCAACGCTGTGTGAAGAAAAGCGAGCAATGGCGTGAGGGAGCTGTGTCTATTAATGGCCATTTAGAGATTGAAACGCATTGCAGGGTAACGTACCTTCAATTAGCCAGAGTCGGTGTGTGGAAGTATCATGTTTTCTTTTTATAGTTAATATCGGCGTGTGATTCCAAAACGTGCTCGGCTACCGCTGTTGAAAAGCGGAAAGGATTGATAAAGTGTGAGCATCAAACCGGGGGTCTGGCTGAAGCCGAAAAGAATGCATGGGTGCACCGCTTACCTCCGTCCAGCCCAGTCAAAGCCTACGGCGTTCTGCAAAAGTCCAAAGATGGACGCTGGGTGTGTTGCCATAGAGATAAGCCCTCAATTGTGGGCTTTGCCTTATGGGAGATGTAGTTTTAGGATGGAATTTCACGGAATCGTGCTGGTTCACTGTAATGGCAAGGCTGTTATTATGTGGGTCAAAGGTGGCTCCCTATATTTAATGTTTGAGAAGAAATTGAGAAGGAGCTAGGGCAATCGCGTGGCGCCAAAGCACTATTGAATCAAAGTCTGGCAACTTCAGACAAACTGTTGAGGCCCTTCTGCACACTATTAAACTTGAGGATAAGATATGCTTCCTTTTTGAGGAGCATTCTGTCCACGTCTGCATTATGGTGTGATGGACGTAATGTATGTAGTACCGTCCATTTAAGATTGTTAACATCATGTTTGGCATCCAAAAAATGTTCAACCATGGGGGCAGTCAAGATTTTATTTTAATCCGGGACCGGTGTTGGCAAATACGTGTATTAACTTGTTGCCTTGTTTTGTCAATATAGATTTGGTTACAGGGGCATTGGACCAGGTAAACCACATTCTTGGTCTTACAGTTGGAAAATTCTGTGTGTTTCCATCTGGTCGCCCCATGTTGGAACTCATCGCCCTCGATTGTGTTGGGGCACACGACGCAGGTACCACACTTGTGATGACCTGTGATCGGTTTGAGGTTCCATTGGGTCAGTAGATCGCTTTTCTTTTTGGGTAATGACACATCTGCCCTCATGATCTGCTGTCCTATGTTTTGGTTTTTCTTGAAGGCAAACAATGGATGTGGGAGTGAGCATTCTAGATTTGCTAGCAAATGCCAATTGTTCAACACAGTTTTCCTCAATTTGTGCGTGTCTGGTCCAAAAGTGGTAACACAGACTAATCTGTCAAGTGCAGGTTTGGGCCGTACTTGTAAGAGGGTTTCACGAGGGGTGAAGCGTGCTCTTTTGAAAGAGTGCTTCAGTAGTTTCTTTGGGTACCTGGAGAGTTGCCATTCTGTGCCACAGGTTCTCCTGATCCTCGAGCATGCGTCCTTCCAGCGTTACAGGCCATTGACCCGTCCCCTGATCTCAGTAATATCACATCCGAGGTCATGAAGGCAGCCCTTTAATTCGTTCTTGAGGGAGCCAATTTTGCTGGAGGAAATTGTTCATGTAGACCTGTGTGAGGTGGCGTCTGTAGATTCGCCAAGAGCTGTTGCTTGAGGGGGATGCTTGGATGCCAGGGTTTGTGGGTCAGATTTGAACCACATGGAGGCAACTGGGTGGTCCCTGGGGAGGGTAGTTGCAGCAGTTTAGTGCAACGCATGGTCAGAAGGCAGTATCTCCAGCTGTGTGAGACTTATGAAGTCAGTGGCGAAGTGCTGCAGTGAGGCGGGTGGCCAGGAGGGACATTGCCTTAGCCAGAATTCCTCTTAGTTAGGGTCCTGTGTTAGCTAGGGGCCCACTTGAAACCGGCACAATCTTCCGCAAGCAGGTAGGTTGTTTGGAGAGTCAAGGAGACATTATAGCACAGTTCCCCCACCTGTACCAGTTTCATAGAACCCCCTCAGCAAGTGCTTTAAAACTCACCAGTGCTCTTGGGAGCTTAGGCCACCGTGTGGTGAAAGGCACCGAGGAGGGTCCCCAGAGCAAAGGATTTCCTTGAGCCCAGTCGGGCCGGGGATTTGCTTAGTCACATTAACCCCCCAAGAGAGCTGAGGACATGTAAAGCTCAGGGTGGGTCTCAGCAGCAAGTTTGATTTCCTCAGAGAGATCAGGAGGTGATTCAGCTGTGAGGGGGGTTTCCCTTGGCAGGGCTAGAGTGAAGCAAGGGCGCAGGATCCGTGGAGCCTCGAGATGCCTCCGGTGGGCCGTGGAGATAGAGGACCCTTGCAATGAGGTAAGGTGAGTACGAGTGTTCAGTGCCAGGGCTCCAGGGGAGGGATGGGGTCTCTTAGATTGGCCTGTAGTGATGAGAAAGCGGGAGGAGGAACCAGCTGCGCAGCACTGCAGCCAATCGCCCCTTACCTCTAGTGTGGAATCTCGTGTCCAGTGATATCAAGCAGGTCCGGGTGCCATGTTGGGACTGTCACAGCAGCAGCAGTCGACTCCAAGCCAGGCCTTGAGCGTCGTACCCCAGGGGAGGGTTGCAAGCCACTGCACCCCTGTGCAGCTACTGGGGGTGCCACAAGGTGTTATAGTGGTGGGTGGGCCACGTGGCTCCCACTGGTTGCAGCCCGAGATGGCAGCACATGCCGCAAGATGGTCGGATTCAGCAGGCCCCATGCCTCCTGGATCCAGGGAGGCACCAAGAGATTGTACCAGGTTGTGGGTAAGTAGCGCCGTGTCCGGGGGGGGGGGGGGGGGGGGGACGGGGGGCAGGCCGCTGTACATCTCACTGGCAGTAGTTAGAGTGCTCCCCAAGGACTATCAGCAGCGCCACCGCAGGCCCCAGGTCAGGGAGGCAGGCGGCCCGTGCACTTCAGTCTCCCCTAGCTGAGCCCCCACTCTGTGTTAATGTGACCAGTATTTTTGCTGTTTCTTCACCAGCTATGGGCCCCAGCAGGACATATCCCAGCCCCAGGTGGGAGGTCCTGAAGGGATCACGATGCAGGCACCTCACCAGCGGTGACTTTGGCAGCGGCCTGCAGCAGTGTCGCAAGTTGCAAGATAGCGGGGCAGCTCAGCTTGGGCCGTATAGCAACAGTCACAGGAGGCATCGGGAGAGAGCGCAAGGTAGTCGCCCTGTCTCTTCCGCAGCCTTGGGAGGCAGGTCATCGCTGAGGGCTCAGGAATCGGAAAGCAGGCATAGCAAGGCCATTCAGAGCTGGTTGACGGCTCCACTGTAGACCTTAAAATGGCAGCTCTAGCCGTGGGCGTATCTCCGGCCTCGATCAACAGGCCCATCACTCCATGCCGGTGATGCTTGGCTCTTAACCCAGCAGCAGGCAGCAGCACTGAGCTCAGGCAAGCAGCACGGATCACAGGGCACCCGCAGTGGCAAATAAGCTGGCCCTGATGTAGAGGGATCGGCTTTAACAGGCTGCGGAGGAATGGAGACACTGCAAGGCATGTCTCACTCTATCGGCAGCTTGGCCATGCCCCCTGTTCCTCATTTTTTAATTGAGTCAATCACTGAGGCCTCTGAGATGCATGTGGTTTTCAAGGCCAAACAAGGAGAAGTGGATGGTAGTTGGGGTGATGTGTTTGCTGTGCCCGGATTATAAGAATACAACTGCTTAACATAATTGACCCACTCACGGTCCGCCACTCCATTCTCCATTATCTGTCTGTTATTGCTAAGATTGTTGATGTACTCTCAGAGCTGAGTGTGGCTACTTTCTTTAAGGAGGGTGGACATTTTCAGCCATTTTGCTTCAATCAACTTTTTTCTTTGCTGACAGACTCTCTTTCTATGGGCTGCTCTAAGTGCTGGGATTATTTGACCGTAGTACATTTTGTCTCCTCTTATTCTTGCCTTCAGGGCCTTTCGAAGGCTCTGCTTGCTTGTGAGTAGCTCCTTGGATTTAATTAGTGAGGGGGATGGATGAGCATGCAGGTCTTGCCTCTTGGGAATTCCAAATTCTCCCCCTAGTGCCTGTTAAAGTTCTGCAAGGAGGTCCTCCCAGTGCTCCGGGAAAGTAGCTGTTTCTGGTACTGTGGGGCTGTCTCTTTTGTTGCTATGTACTTGGTTAATTGTGTGCCAAACGTTTGCTGACCATTTAATTTTGTTGAGGACCATATGGGGTTCTTCCCCAGTGGGATCCTCAAGTGACCATAGTTGTGGTGCGGCTTTAGTGGCTAATTGCAAAACTGCCCGCAAGGTCTGTGATCACTCTCATCTCTGTTGTCTACTCCAAAATTACAAAGGTATGGGGTCAATGAACCACTAATAAAGATATAATCAATTGTAGATGTATTTCTCAAGATAGGGAGAGGTGACCATTGTGGATCATGGGCCTCTTTAATGGAATGTGCAGAAGCTAAGCTGTAATTGTCAAAAAGACTCTGCAGAAGGGCTGCCTCTGCAGAGTCTGTTGAAGGCCAGGGGTATTCGAGGGACTTGCCCAATGTCCTGATGTTAAAATCCCCAGCAATTATTGGAGATGAGAAGCATACTTGCAAGAAAATGTAGGACCTGTTTTTTTCTTATGGAAAGCAGGATTAACGTAGCAGTTGACTAACAGTAATTGAATAGAGTGATAATTGCTCTTTAGACCTTTGATGAGTAGAGCTTGCATGTCCGGCGTGATGGTGGGTAATGTGTGGCCTCTACATTTCGGGTGTGTTTAATGAAGACAGAAAGACCACCCCATGGCTGTTAGCAGATTCGCCAGTTTCCACGGGTACAAAGAAGAATCCCCCTCCCTCCAGGACACAGAAACAAGAATGTGATAAGGAACACACTCCTGTCAACTGTCCCCTAAAAGTATGAGGGAAAAACCCAAGGAGTGTCCACCACTCTCCTCATACGTGGGGTCAGCATACAGGAAGGAGTACTTCAGGTGGTGGTCCAGGCTAGGAAAAAGAACAGGAGGTACTATACAATACACTCTAGACATACATGTAAGCACTCAAAACATTGACATGCGTTGTTGTGTCGCAAGGAAAATCTTACCCCAATGAAGTTCGTGATCGCTTTACAGTTGAGTTCTTAGTACATAGGAAACGACCTGTAGACCAGGATACCAGGCCAGGAAGGGCAGAACTCAAGAAGGACTCACACACTTCATACGTACAAGAAGGTAAAGAAAAAGGGGAAGGAATGAGGTGCACCGACCGGCTGTCCAGGGGCAAGTATAGCGGAGCAGTGACACACCCAGGAGGAGAGACACCCGGCCCAGAGGGAGAATCTGGGCGGAGCGCTCTATCTCAATAGAAACGAGGTCAAAGGTTTAAAAAGAGGCAATTCCGTTCGCCAGTAATGGGGTTTAGGAACCAAAACCCGGGCGGAGCAGAACGCCCGCTAAATGCGTGGGGAAAGGTAGGGTGAAACGCCAGCGCCCGACAGGGAACAGCGAAGGAATCACCAGCAAAAGCAGGTCATGACTCCAGAAGGGCAAGGTGAAGTCAGGGCCAAGAGGAGGGTTCCGCAAGCAGGAATCAGGAGAGAATGCCAAGAAACGCCAAGAAGGAGCAGCGAACGCTGCGGCAACGCGCTTCTCAGAATCAGGAAGTAGGAAGGGGGCGTGGTACCGGAACAGTAAGCCAAGCAACGGCTACGTTCCGACGCGCCTCTTTACGTGCGGCAGGGAGGGTCTGTAATTTCCCTCTGCTGTAAGCCAAAGTGAAAGGGATCAGGTGAAAAGATGGGAAGGGGATTCCAGGACAAACACGCATGTCAAGGCCTTCGAGTCAGCCCAAGTCTCCGCTTCCTAACAGTACCCCTCCCCAAAGGCCTATTCACAGGACCAGGCTTGGAGGGGTGCAGTCTGTGGAATTGCCTGACTAATCTAGCTGCATGGATGTTATCTGCAGGCTCCCAAGACCTTTCCTCAGGGGGGTATCCTACCAAATCTATGAGGTATTGGAGGATGCCTCTATGTCTTCGGGAATCTAGGATTTTACGCACTTCATATTCTTCTTCTCCATTGATTTGTAAGGGTGGGGGTGGAACTTCAGGAACAACTGAGGGTAGGTATTTTTTAACCAATGAACTATGGAATACTGGATGAATTTTCATGTGCTGGGGTAGCTGCAGCTTCAGAGTGACAGGAGTTATGATTTTCTCAATAGGAAAGGGTCCTATGAATCTGGGTAGGAATTTTCTAGACCCTTCCATTCTAAGGTTTCTAGTGGATAGCCATACCTTCTCTCCTAAGGTGTACATGGGTTCTGTTTTTCCATGTTTGTCAGCCTGTGTCTTCATGGCTATCTTGGCCTTGCCGAGTTCTTTCTTCGCTGTTTCCAATACTTCTTGGATGTGTGCATGGTGTTCTTCGAGCGCAGGCACAACTGTATCTTTCTGCTCTACCACAATAGGTATCATTCTGGGGTGTTGAGCGTGCAAAAAAAAGAAAGGGGAAATGCCTGTAGCTGAGTGGCAAGAATTGTTGTAAGCAAATTCTGCTAAGGGAAGAGCTTGAACCCAAGTGGAGGAGATGGAAATCGATAAACAACGAAGAAACGGCTCTAGGGTCTGATTGGTCCTTTCTGTCCATCAGTTTGGGGGTGGTAAGAGGTAGAAAGTCGGTGATCGATACCCAGAATGGAACACAACCCTTGCCAAAATTTGGAAACAAATTGGGGACCTCTATCCGATATAATGACTGAGGGTAACCCATGTAGTTTTACTATGTGGTCCAAGAAGATATAGGCTAGGTCTTTAGAGGAAGGTAGCTTTTTTAATGGGATGAAATGGGCCATTTTTGACAGGAGATCCACTACTACGTAAATAGTGTTGTACCCTTGGCAGGAGGGAAGGTCAGTAATGAAATCCATGCTTATGGTGTGCCAGGGTGACGGTGGAATGGCTAGGTTTCTCAGTAGCCCCGTAGGCGCACAATGCGAAGCCTTTTGTCGTGCACACGTGGAGCAGGATTGAACGAATGAGAGAATATCTTTGGACATAGATTCCCACCAGAACCACCTGTGGCATAGTTCATTCGTTTTACGACTGCCAGGATGCCCTGCTAAGGTGCTGCTATGACACCACTCTATGATTTTTTGTTGAAGAGCCGGAGTAGGTAAGTACAGTTTATCGTCATGGTAATACAACCCTTCTCTGGTGGTATTTAAGGGATTATGTACCCATTCTTCCGGTGGCACGGAGAGGAGGTGCAGGTTATCATGGCCCTCGTCCTCTCCCGCCTAGATTTTTCTAACTCGATCTACCACGGTCTGCCCAAAACATCGACGGCGAGACTGCAAGTGGTCCAAAATCAGGCGGCGAGATTGGCCTTAGGGATTCCGAAGTGGCAATCCGCCAGGCCCCTTCTTGTCAAACTCCACTGGCTCCCAGTCATCTCCAGGGCAGCCTTTAAGATCGGCTGCCTCATTTTTAAGTCATTAGCTGGCCCCTGCCCTGCTTTCATCAAATCCCTCATCAGACCCTATTGCTCATCCCGCAATCTGAGATCCTCCCACCTCCATCTCTTGACTGTTCCTTCCTATAAGCTTTGTAGATCTGGTGGCCGGAGATTTGCTTACCTGGCCCCCAAGCTCTGGAACTCCTTCCCCCTCTCTCTTAAAACTTCTAACTCTCTAACTCTTTTTCGTAAGTCTCTAAAAACTTGGCTCTTCCCCCAATCTGGCTAGTCTTTCTGTCCCCTCTACTTCCAACCAGCGCCAGGAAACCCATGGTGTCAGTGCGCTCTATAAGCACCCCTTACGATATGATACGATGTCCTCAAGGAGCGTGGTGTCCTTATCTCCCACCCCAAGTATTTTGTTATCGGGAATTATAGGAAGGGGTTGTTCTTTGTCTGTATCTGTATCTACCACATGTCCTAAACGTGACAAGGCATCGGCCTTCCCCTGCTGCGGCCCTGGTCGATAGGTGATAATGAAATCATATTCGCTAAAGAAGGTCAACCACCTCATTTGTCTTGGTGTGAGTGCTCTTGCTGACTTGAAGAACTGGAGATTTTTGTGATCTGAATAAATAGTGACTACATGGGGGGACCCTAGTAAATGATGTCTCCACTCCTGAAAAGATAATTTGATTGCTAGCAATTCTCTTTCACCTATAGTGTAGTTCTTCTCCGCTGGCAACAAGGTTTTTGAAAAAGATGCTATAGGATGCATGTGGCCTGTTTCCTTGTCTCTCTGTGAAAGGATTCCACCTACAGCATACTGAGAAGTGTCTGCTTCTACAAAGAACGGTTGTGTGTTATAGGCGTGGTGGAGGATGGGCGCCGTGGTGAACTTGTTCTTTAGTGCACAGAAGGCCCGTTCTGCTTCTTCAGACCATGCAAAAGGCACCCCTTTTTTCAATAGTTTCGTAATCGGAGAGACAGACTCAGAAAAATGATCGATAAATCGCCGATAAAAATTGGGGAAGCCTAAAAAAGACTGGATTTCTTTGATTGAGGTAGGGCTAGACCACTGGACCAAGGCTTTCACTTTCTGAGGATCCATCTGAATGCCGTCCGGCTTGATTATAAAACCTAAGAAGTCAACTTCTGTGGCGTGGAAGACGCTTTTATCCAATTTGGCAAATAAGTGATTTTCTTGTAGTTTGTTCAGGATTTTTCTGACATGCTCCACATGGTCTTGTTCGTTCTGAGAGGATATTAGGATGTCGTCAATATAGACTATCACGAATATATCAATAAATTCCCTTAAGATGTCGTTGATAAAATATTGAAACGCAGCAGGCGCATTACACAAGCATAAGGGCATGACGCAATATTCGTAGAGTCCAAACTTGGTTCGAAATGCTGTCTTCCATTCGCCTCCTTGTTTGATACGTATCAGATGGTATGCACCCCTTAGATCTATTTTCGTGAAGATCTTTGCCCCTTTGATTTGATCAAGGAGGACAGGTATGAGAGGAAGCGGGTATTTGTTTTTTATGGTGATTTTATTTAAATCCCTGTAATCCAGGCATGCTCTGAGTCACCTTCCTTCTTATCGATAAAAAAGAAAGGGGAGGACACAGAAGAGGTAGAGGGCTGAATAAAGCCTTTTTTAAGCATGTCGTCCAAATAATCCTTTAGATAGTCAGTCTCTGAAGGTGTCAAGGCATAAATGCGACTGCAAGGCAGTTCGGCACCAGGTATTAAGTCGATGCGACAGTCATAGCTCCTGTGAGGAGGTAACTTAGTGGCTTCTTTTTCACTGAACACTCCCTGAAACTCGGCGTATTCTTCAGGGACTCCCCCTTCAGCACCAGTTCGGACAGCACAACATAAAGGGTGTTCTTGTTCTCTGGCATCCTGGTAACAGTGGGACAAACAATACGGGGACTTCAAAGTGACTGTCCTCTTGGTCCAGTCTATTTGCGGGTTGTTTACCTGTCACCACGGGACACCCAGAATGGCGCCAAAATTCGGGGCATCTATTAAATCGAACGAAATGTTCTCAGACTGTCCATTGCTAAATACAATATTCATAGGAGGGGTTTGATAGGTTATCAACCCAGAGGATAACTCAGAACCGTCCACTGCTCGAATAGGTTCCGGCTGTTCCTTAGTGACAAAGGAGAGTCCAAGTTTCTTATCGAGCTGTAGGTCAAAGAAGTTTCCCGTAGCCCCGGAATCTAATAGAATAGACATGTTATACTGCTCTTGAGCAGTATATATTAATGTGATGGGTAGTGTGAAGTGTTTTACTGGTTTTTGCGAGATTAGTTTGTTTAAGGAGATCTGTTGGGGGTTTCCGCTTGAAGAATTGATCTCCCTGTTCTCCAAACATTCTAGTTTTCCGAACTGGAAATGTTGCTAGCTGCTGCTTTCGGATTTTTGGGACGAACTGACCATTCCTTAGCATAATGTCCCCCTTTTCCGCAATATAAGCATAAGTTGTTCTTTCTTCTCTTGTCCTTTTCTTCAGCTGATAAAGGCCCTCTTAATCCCCTTATTTGCATGGGCTCTGAGGTGTCTTTTATAATTGGTTTCTCAGGACGTGTCATGACGTATCTGGGAACACTGGTTCTACTCTTTTCCCCTTTTCTCTCATGCAGTCGGTGATCCAACTTTACTGCTAAATCAATAAAAGAGGAACAGTCTTCAGGGGGATTTACAATTTGGGAGAGTAAATCTTTTAATTTGTCGCACAAACCGCGGTAAAACAAAGAAGTTCTTTTGTCTTCTGGCCAATGGGTTTCTGAAACCAAACGATTGAAACTAGTTAAATATGTAATGAGGTCTTTGGATCCTTGTTTAAGGTTTAGCAGAGCATTATCGCTGGCTTGCATGTATGTGTGTTTGGCGAACAACCTTCTCATTTTCTCTTGAAACAGGGAGAGGTCATACAACAAAGGGTTGTTGTTTTGCACTAGGGGTACAGCCCATTTAGCTGCATTCCCTGCGAGGTAAGAGATAATGAAGGCCACTTTTGCTGAATCATCAGGAAACGCTGCGGCTTTACATAAGAACGGTAGCTGGCATTGATTCATGAATATGTTGTATTTAGAACTATCGCCTGAAAACCTTTCTGGCATTGCTAGGGGAACTGGACTAGGAGTATGAACCGTAACTTGTACGGGAGGTAAATTAGTCTCTCCGCTAGCCCCTTTGTCAGTATCTGAGGAAGGCATAGTAAATCTTGCAGGTTGTATGTAATTTTTGCGTGTTTTAGGGATAGTCCCTGTTTCTCTATGTGCCATAGTCTCTGATTTTCAACACTTAGTCTCCCTACCTCTGACTGAAGGTTTAATAAAGCTGCTGCCAAGTCCTCCATGGTATGGGCCTGGAGGTTAAGATCAGGAGAACCATCAGTCTGGTCGGGATTCATCTTCGCTCAGGGGAAATAAGAATTGGTGGGCTTGGCTTTCTGTTAGCAGATTCGCCAGTTTCCATGGGAACGAAGAAGAATCCCCCTACCTCCAGGACACAGAAACAAGAATGTGATAGGGAACACACTCCTGTCAACTGTCCCCTAAAAGTATGAGGGAAAAACCCAAGGAGTGTCCACCACTCTCCTCATACATGGGGTCAGCATACAGGAAGGAGTACTTCAGGTGGTGGTCCAGGCTAGGAAAAATAACAGGAGGTACTATACAATACACTCTAGACATACATGTAAGCACTCAAAACATTGACATGCGTTGTTGTGTCGCAAGGAAAATCTTACCCCAATGAAGTTCGTGATCGCTTTACAGTTGAGTTCTTAGTACATAGGAAACGACCTGTAGACCAGGATACCAGGCCAGGAAGGGCAGAACTCAAGAAGGACTCACACACTTCATATGTACAAGAAGGTAAAGAAAAAGGGGAAGGAATGAGGTGCACCGACCGGCTGTCCAGGGGCAAGGATAGCGGAGCAGTGACACACCCAGGAGGAGAGACACCCGGCCTAGAGGGAGAATCAGGGCGGAGCGCTCTCTCTCAATAGGAACAAGGTCAAAGGTTTAAAAAGAGGCAATTCCGTTCGCCAGTAATGGGGTTTAGGAACCAAAACCCGGGCGGAGCAGAACGCCCGCTAAATGCGTGGGGAAAGGTAGGGTGAAACGCCAGCGCCCGACCGGGAACAGCGAAGGAATCACCGGCAAAAGCAGGCCATGACTCCAGAAGGGCAAGGTGAAGTCAGGGCCAAGAGGAGGGTTCCGCAAGCAGGAATCAGGAGAGAATGCCAAGAAACACCAAGAAGGAGCAGCGAACGCTGCGGCAACGCGCTTCTCAGAATCAGGAAGTAGGAAGGGGGCGTGTACAGTAAGCCAAGCAACAGCTACGTTCCGACGCGCCTCTTTACGTGCGCCAGGGAGGGTCTGTAATTTCCCTCTGCTGTAAGCCAAAGTGGGTAGGAATCAGGTGAAAAGATGGGAAGGGGATTCCAGGACAAACACGCATGTCAAGGCCTTCGAGTCAGCCCAAGTCTCCGCTTCCTAACAATGGCGGCCCGAAGATATTGTGTTTTATGGCTGGGATGTGAAATTCAGAATATCCTGTGAGGGGTTGTTTCGGTGCCCCAGATCACCTGAAGACAGAGGATGTTTTTTTTAGATCTGCCACACTCCAGGATATGATTGATAAATGCAAGCTGGGTCCTGTCTCCCTGGTGAAATTCCCTTGTGTTTTGGTGTTTATGATGTTAGTGATGTTGTCTTGAGAGAGGGCTGTCCAACTGAACCTTGTGACCGAGTTCTGTGTTTATAACAGGCTCACTGGAAAGAATGGTCCTTTAGTCAAGAGTGGAGATTATTCTGTATGCTTGAGCATTGCTGTTTGATTATTGCCCTTTTGGTTGCCATCAACTTCCCTCAGGATGGAGGAGACTTCCTGCTTTGGTGGGATCGCTTTGAGCACGTGGGAATATTTCTCTGGTTTGCTTCTTTGATCTTTACCCCCATTCAGCAAGAAAAGTTGATTCTTTGATCATAGTGTCTGATGTGATTGTTGGTGCAGCCCTATCAGAGTTGCCTCTCCATGTGGTTCCCCTAGTAGACTTGAAAACCTAACCCAAACAAGATCATCTGATCGTATGTGGGCCAGAGTGGGCATGTGCTTAACTTTACATAGTATGTTGCCCCTACTTAAGATGTCATAATATCCCTTGATGTGGTATCTAGAGTTTAGCACTACCTCGTAGGTCACGTTTGGGGGACTTTGCTCTGGTGATAGGGCTCTGTTTGCCAGCTGGGTGTTGGTTGAATCGAACCCTCACCCTTCTCTTGGTATGAGGCGTTTGGGTTAAGACTCAAGAGTAATGGAGCGTTGGACGGGCAAAATGTTGGGGCAAACAGGTTTATAGAGCCCCAAGTGGGTCACAGTCCTATGTTTGTGGCAGTCATCCCATAAGGGGTGGCTTGAGTGGTTGAGTCTGTCTTTTTCCTTTAACTATTGCACTTTTGGTTGCCATGGATCACGGCCGAACTGGGAGCAGAAATCAGCCCTGGTTATTCCGCTAGCACGGCTCGGGGGGGGCTACTGAGAAACACTGGGCCGCAGGTAGGGGTGAGGGTGCAAGTGTCAAGCATTGCTTCCGCATGTTTTACAGGGAGCCGATATTGCAGCAGTGCTGCAAAACTAGCCCCCAGTAATGAAGCTGGTCCCCACCTTTATGGCCGACCGGGAAAAACGCACAGTGACCATTATGACCAGTCCAGCCCTGTCATCGATGACCCTCAGGATGGATTAGACTTCCTTCTTTGGATTGGATGACTTTGAGCATATGTGGATATTTCTCTGGTACAGGGGCTTTGATTAAAGGAGCATTTAATTTAATTACTGCTAGAACCTCCATGGCTAAAATGAAATACAAACCAATTGACCAGAATGGTCGAAAATGACTGAATTGATGGATTGCAGCCATAAAGACGAAAACCTGTGGGAATGTATACAATTGAAACTGCTGCAGCGGCGAGGGACAGAGAGACTGTTGACATGGCACCTTTGTTTGGGGGTACGGTGGCTGCCATTTTACAAAGGACTGCATGGATTCCGCCCGCATGTAAGGTACATCATGAAAATGTAGTTTTTCCTGCTATGCAAGAGTAAATGCTGCATTGTCCATGAGAGACTTTAAGAACTTTATAATAAAGGTACGACGAAATTATTACTTCTTGTTTTAAAGCAGTGGACATACATACTGATATGGCGGCCTGAAATACTGGTATTTGTACCAAGAGCTTTGACAGTCCTTTATTGTGGGCCAATTTTCTGTGTTCCTCCAATGAAATTACTCTTGAAGTAATTTAACAATGTGTGTAACTTTTGATGACGTTTTGAAGGCAGTGTGTCAAAATGCATTTGCTCAGAATAAATCAAATAACGTCCTGTGAGTGTTCTGTGCATGTTTTGAGCTTCAATTTACACGTGATTCAGCCTCACATTTTCAGGAGAAAGCATATATATGTATTTTAAAGCCAGTAGGTAATTATAGTTAGGACCTAGTTCCATAGGAAAAGCATTTTTTAGGTCTTGGGCCAAGCGTACACTGCGCATGCAGTGTCGCGCAGCGAGAGTCCTTTTCCCGGGGTTTAGAAAATGGACCTAGAAATTCCACGCAGCTCGTGGGTGTCATTTTGTAGGTCCATTTTCATTGGCCTTTGCGTGCGTGTACTTTTGAAACAGAACACGCAATAGGCCATGGGCAGTCGCGTAGCTCCGCCCATGGCCTATTGGTGTCTGTTACGCGCACCAAAGGCCACATATCTTCGATTATCGTGGCCGTCAGACATATGTTGGCAGTGGCACGCGCAAGGGCACCACTCGCCGTGTTTTTTTTTACATTAGCAACTGCGAAAGCGATCGCTTTCACTGCTGCTTGTCTCATTAGATAAAGACTGGTCCAATCATCATTGAACCACATTAACCGGTACTTCTTGTATAGTGGAGAATTAAAGTTTACTTGAACAATTCGTGAACAAGCCCGAGCTGTGGATTTGGCTATCACGCTCCCTCACTTTGTGTACAGTTATTTATGGTGTATGTGCTATCGTGTACACAACCCTGTGCACTTCTCTGCCCTCAATATGATGTCTGCAGCTTCTATAATCATGTTTACCCAGTGCCTTTTTATGTGCAATCACCCCACCATGATGTTTTGCTAAACTCCTCCCACGGGTAATTTCTCGCCTCTTCCAGCTGTGCCTTGGCTTCTGATCCGCGTGCCTCCCATAGGGGCAGATCTAGTCTGTGAAGTTCTGGTTTTGTTGAACCGAAGGTGCATTAATATGCTGCGCGCCTCCCTTGCGCTCCGTGTGTGCGGGAGCAGGAATCTAGGGCAGAGCTGGGGCTGTGATCCTCTACACCTGTACGCTCAGTGGGGCCCCTTACTGTCCCTGTGTGGGTGGGTGTCCCCCTCGTGGGTGTCCTTACTGTTCGCGGGCATTTAAAGATGCTGATGATGTGTGCACTCCGCTACAGCACATTCCGTTCCTGCACCCTACTGTCTGTGGGAGTGTAAAAGCTTGCCGCTGATCTGGGCTCATCTCCTGTCCTTGCCTGTCGCTTACTGTCTGTGGGGGTGTAAAGAGTGAGAGTGACTGCAGAGTGAGAGTGACTGCAGAGTGAGAGTGACTGCAGAGTTAGAGTGACTGCAGAGTGACTGCAGAGTGACTGCATGAGTGACAGCAGAGTGAGAGTGACAGCATGAGTGAGAGTGAGAGTGACAGCATGAGTGAGAGTGACAGCATGAGTGATTGCAGAGTGAGAGTGACTGCAGAGTGAGAGTGACAGCATGAGTGACAGTAGAGTGAGAGCGACAGCATGAGTGACAGCAGAGTGAGAGTGACAGCAGAGTGGGAGTGACAGCAGAGTGAGAGTGACAGCATGAGTGACAGTAGAGTGAGAGTGATAGCATGAGTGACAGCATGAGTGACAGCAGAGTGAAAGTGACTGCAGAGTGAGAGTGACTGCAGAGTAAGAGTGACTGCAGAGTGAGAGAGACTCAGCAGTGTGACTGTTCTAGAGAGATTAGGGAATGCTTGTGCGCTTTCAGGGTGCACTGACACACAGGAGCTAAAACAAAGAACAGCTGAACACGTGTCTTGGGAGCTTCATGGAGGCAGCCGGCCCTCTGTGAGGGGAGCAGCAAGAAGGGGACGCCCCAACCAATCAAGCGCAACTACTCACAACCTACTGTATGATTACAACACAGGCCAAAGGGCAGAGCTAAGTCTTTTCGCATTACGTAGGGTGAGCAGTGTGTGAGTGTGTAGGGTGAGCAGTGTGTGAGTGTGCAGGGTGAGCAGTGTGAGAGTGTGTAGGGTGAGCAGTGTGTGTGTGTGTAGGGTGAGCAGTGTGTGAGTGTGCAGGGTGAACAGTGTGTGAGTGTGCAGGGTAAACAGTGTGTCAGTGTGCAGGGTGAGCAGCGTGTGAGTTTGCAGGGTGAACATTGTGTGAGTGTGTAGGGTGAGCAGTGTGTGAGTGTGTAGGGGCAGTGTGTGAGTGTGCAGGGTACGAAAACTCAAACTAAGTCCACCACACACACACATAAGACCACACACATAAGACCACACACATAAGACCAGACACATAAGACCACACACACAAGACCACACACACAAGACCACACACATAAGACCACACACACACCACACACACACCACACACAAACACACACACACCACCACACACACACTCTCACACCACACTCTCACCACTACACACTCACCACCACACACACCACCACACACTCACTACCACACACGCAACCACACACAACCACACACACACACCACCAGCCATCAGTGCACGCTTTCATCGGGCACAAACACCACCAGCCGTCAGTGCACGCTTTCACCAGGAACAAACACCACCAGCTGTCAGTGCACACTTTCTCCGGGCACAAACACCACCAGCCGTCAGTGCACGCTTTCACGGGGCACAAACACCACCAGCCGTAAGTGCAGGCTTCCACCAGGCACACACCACCAGACATCAGTGCATGCTTTCACCAAACACACACACGCCACCAGTGCACACTTTCACCAGGCACACACAACACCAGCCGTCAGTGCACGCTTTCACCAGGCACACACACCACCAGCCGTCAGTGCACGCTTTCACCAGGCACACACACCACCAGCCGTCTGTGCACGCTTTTACCAGGCACACACACCACCAGCTGTCAATGCACCCTTCCACCAGGCACACACACCTCCAGCAAGCAGTGCACGCTTCCACCAGGGACACACACCACCAGTGCAAAATTTCTACAGGCACACACACCACCAGCCATCAGTGCACACATCAATTGTTAACGCATCCACAATTAACTATTGTAGCAATCGCATTATGGTGCACTTTACTTTTACAAATATTCATCTAAAGCGCAGCATGCCACCATTGCTACAATTCCAATCCAACCCACATAATTCCACTACACACCACATGCATACACTCCATAACACATGGCTGAAAGACATTGCCATTTACAATGCCATTAGCCCTAACTCAAATAAATCGAGACCTATTGCATTTCCAATGCTTGTTGACTTGGCTATAACTTTGGCGTCAATAGACTAATCTGCATAAAATTTCCCCCAAAAAGTTTCACGGAGAGTACTATTGTTATGGAAAGTTTGGGGGTGATCTGTGCAGTGGGGACTGAGAATTTTGGGTGCAAATAAGGTTGCGTTTGTAATGTTAATTGCCAAAGGTTCTTTAGCTACACCTACAGCCCGAACCCCTGAAAGGACTTACAGCAAATTTGGCAGGGAGGTGGATGACGGTTCAATGAAGTGCCTTATGCTTAGTTGGTAAATATCCCTTCAGTAGTTGTTAAGAAATGTAAGTTTAAAATTATAGTGCTATCTCTGGCATTGGATATTTCGCATTGGTTTTGCGATGAATCGCGAATGCATGTGCCAACGGGAATGCTCTGATTGGCTGGACGCAACCTGAACAGACAGTTGCAGCTGCCATTTTATCTATCGGGGATGGTTCCTGGGGCTGAAAATCTGTGTGAAAGCCTACATAAGCGGTCAGGGTGGAGATACTCTGTCCCTATGATTATGAAATGGGGATGTTAGTGACAAGATATGTGTTCAAATAGATTTTTTAATTGAATGCGATAATCACGGCAACGTCGTGACTGCCAGCGCAGCCCCGTGTACCATTGCTGGGACACCGTGAATATTAAAGTTGTCGCAAATATTGGTGAAAATATAAAAAAAATATCAATGAATCATTATTATGCATTGTTATAGACATATTGATAAATGCTTTTTAAAAATTATTTATATGGTGAGTTATCTACTGTGATGGTTGGAATTAATTATATATATATAATTTTTTTATGTGGTGGTGGCTATTGAAGTCCTGCATTTGCAACGTAACTGCAGGATCACGATTACCGACTTCATCGCGATCTCCGGTCTCACTGCGAAAAAGAAAAATAGGTTTTAGAGATGGTTGTTTTAGAAATACACTAGAAAAATATGAGATTGAAGTGTACAGTAATAAACCACATAGGGTGTAAAATACTGTAATATGTGTTTTCACTTTATGGGAAAGGTTATTGACGTCATTGCGATGTTCCGAATAACCATGAAAAGAATGGATTTTTTTGCATATTATTTTTGGATAGCTATTGAATGCCTGCTTTGGTTTTCCATTTTTGCGACATGTCCGCTGGGATAGCGATTACCGACGTCGTCGCAACTTTCGCTGTCTTTGCGGAAACAGAAATAGTGTTTGAAGGCAATTATTCTGTAAACTCACTACAAAAATATGAGTTTGAAAAGTACACTAACAAAGCTCTACTGTTAAATATGCTGTAGAATATGTCTATATATATGTTTTACACTTTGTATAAATCACACACTGTTTGCAACTCCCAACCTCATAAAATAATAAAGTGGCTGTGGTTTCGGTGTATCCTTCGTGATCCTGACCAGCCGTCAGCGAAGAACCCCAAGGTGTGACTGTAGAGTGAGAGTGACTGTAGAGTGAGAGTGACTGCAGAGTGACTGCAGAGTCACTGCAGTGACTGCAGAGTGAGAGTGACTGCAGAGTGAGAGTGACTGCAGAGTGACTGCAGAGTGAGAGTGACTGCAGAGTGACTGCAGAGTGATTGCAGAGTGAGAGTGATTGCAGAGTGACTGCAGAGTGAGAGTGACAGCATGAGTGAGAGTGACAGCATGAGTGAGTGACAGCATGAGTGACTGCAGAGTGGGAGTGACTGCAGAGTGGGAGTGACTGCAGAGTGAAAGTGACTGCAGAGTGAGAGTGACTGCAGAATGAGAGTGACAGCATGAGTGACAGTAGAGTGAGAGTGACAGCTTGAGTGACAGCAGAGTGAGAGTGACAGCAGAGTGAGAGTGACAGCATGAGTGACAGTAGAGTGATAGTGACTGCAGAGTGAGAGTGACTGCAGAGTGAGAGTGACTGCAGAGTGAGAGTGACAGCATGAGTGACAGTAGAGTGAGAGTGACAGCAGAGTGAGAGTGACAGCATGAGTGACAGTAGAGTAAGAGTGGCAGCATGAGTGAGAGTGACAGCAGAGTGAGAGTGACAGCATGCGTGACAGCAGAGTGAGAGTGACAGCATGAGTGAGAGTGACAGCATGAGTGAGAGTGATTGCAGAGTGACTGCAGAGTCAGAGTGACTGCAGAGCGAGAGTGTCTGCAGAGTGACTGCAGAGTGAGTGACTGCAGAGTGAGAGTGACAACATGAGTGACAGTAGAGTGAGAGTGACAGCAGAGTGACAGCTGAGTGAGAGTGACAGCAGAGTGAGAGTGACAGCATGAGTGACTGTAGAGTGAGAGTGACAGCATGAGTGACAGCATGAGTGACAGCAGAGTGAAAGTGACTGCAGAGTGAGAGTGACTGCAGAGTAAGAGTGACTGCAGAGTGAGAGAGACTCAGCAGTGTGACTGTTCTAGAGAGATTAGGGAATGCTTGTGCGCTTACAGGGTGCACTGACACACAGGAGCTAAAACAAAGAACAGCTGAACACGTGTCTTGGGAGCTTCATGGAGGCAGCCGGCCCTCTGTGAGGGGAGCAGCAAGAAGGGGACGCCCCAACCAATCAAGCGCAACTACTCAGAACCTACTGTACGATTACAACACAGGCCAAAGGGCAGAGCTAAGTCTTTTCGCATTACGTAGGGTGAGCAGTGTGTGAGTGTGTAGGGTGAGCAGTGTGTGAGTGTGCAGGGTGAGCAGTGTGAGAGTGTGTAGGGTGAGCAGTGTGTGTGTGTGTAGGGTGAGCAGTGTGTGAGTGTGCAGGGTGAACAGTGTGTGAGTGTGCAGGGTAAACAGTGTGTCAGTGTGCAGGGTGAGCAGCGTGTGAGTTTGCAGGGTGAACATTGTGTGAGTGTGTAGGGTGAGCAGTGTGTGAGTGTGTAGGGGCAGTGTGTGAGTGTGCAGGGTACGAAAACTCAAACTAAGTCCACCACACACACACATAAGACCACACACATAAGACCACACACATAAGACCAGACACATAAGACCACACACACAAGACCACACACACAAGACCACACACACAAGACCACACACATAAGACCACACACACACCACACACACACCACACACAAACACACACACACCACCACACACACACTCTCACACCACACTCTCACCACTACACACTCACCACCACACACACCACCACACACTCACTACCACACACGCAACCACACACAACCACACACACACACCACCAGCCATCAGTGCACGCTTTCATCGGGCACAAACACCACCAGCCGTCAGTGCACGCTTTCACCAGGAACAAACACCACCAGCTGTCAGTGCACACTTTCTCCGGGCACAAACACCACCAGCCGTCAGTGCACGCTTTCACGGGGCACAAACACCACCAGCCGTAAGTGCAGGCTTCCACCAGGCACACACCACCAGACATCAGTGCATGCTTTCACCAAACACACACACGCCACCAGTGCACACTTTCACCAGGCACACACAACACCAGCCGTCAGTGCACGCTTTCACCAGGCACACACACCACCAGCCGTCAGTGCACGCTTTCACCAGGCACACACACCACCAGCCGTCTGTGCACGCTTTTACCAGGCACACACACCACCAGCTGTCAATGCACCCTTCCACCAGGCACACACACCTCCAGCAAGCAGTGCACGCTTCCACCAGGGACACACACCACCAGTGCAAAATTTCTACAGGCACACACACCACCAGCCATCAGTGCACACATCAATTGTTAACGCATCCACAATTAACTATTGTAGCAATCGCATTATGGTGCACTTTACTTTTACAAATATTCATCTAAAGCGCAGCATGCCACCATTGCTACAATTCCAATCCAACCCACATAATTCCACTACACACCACATGCATACACTCCATAACACATGGCTGAAAGACATTGCCATTTACAATGCCATTAGCCCTAACTCAAATAAATCGAGACCTATTGCATTTCCAATGCTTGTTGACTTGGCTATAACTTTGGCGTCAATAGACTAATCTGCATAAAATTTCCCCCAAAAAGTTTCACGGAGAGTACTATTGTTATGGAAAGTTTGGGGGTGATCTGTGCAGTGGGGACTGAGAATTCTGGGTGCAAATAAGGTTGCGTTTGTAATGTTAATTGCCAAAGGTTCTTTAGCTACACCTACAGCCCGAACCCCTGAAAGGACTTACAGCAAATTTGGCAGGGAGGTGGATGACGGTTCAATGAAGTGCCTTATGCTTAGTTGGTAAATATCCCTTCAGTAGTTGTTAAGAAATGTAAGTTTAAAATTATAGAGCTATCTCTGGCATTGGATATTTCGCATTGGTTTTGCGATGAATCGCGAATGCATGTGCCAACGGGAATGCTCTGATTGGCTGGACGCAACCTGAACAGACAGTTGCAGCTGCCATTTTATCTATCGGGGATGGTTCCTGGGGCTGAAAATCTGTGTGAAAGCCTACATAAGCGGTCAGGGTGGAGATACTCTGTCCCTATGATTATGAAATGGGGATGTTAGTGACAAGATATGTGTTCAAATAGATTTTTTAATTGAATGCGATAATCACGGCAACGTCGTGACTGCCAGCGCAGCCCCGTGTACCATTGCTGGGACACCGTGAATATTAAAGTTGTCGCAAATATTGGTGAAAATATAAAAAAATATATCAATGAATCATTATTATGCATTGTTATAGACATATTGATAAATGCTTTTTAAAAATTATTTATATGGTGAGTTATCTACTGTGATGGTTGGAATTAATTATATATATATAATTTTTTTATGTGGTGGTGGCTATTGAAGTCCTGCATTTGCAACGTAACTGCAGGATCACGATTACCGACTTCATCGCGATCTCCGGTCTCACTGCGAAAAAGAAAAATAGGTTTTAGAGATGGTTGTTTTAGAAATACACTAGAAAAATATGAGATTGAAGTGTACAGTAATAAACCACATAGGGTGTAAAATACTGTAATATGTGTTTTCACTTTATGGGAAAGGTTATTGACGTCATTGCGATGTTCCGAATAACCATGAAAAGAATGGATTGTTTTGCATATTAATTTTGGATAGCTATTGAAGCCTGCTTTGGTTTTCCATTTTTGCGACATGTCCGCTGGGATAGCGATTACCGACGTCGTCGCAACTTTCGCTGTCTTTGCGGAAACAGAAATAGTGTTTGAAGGCAATTATTCTGTAAACTCACTACAAAAATATGAGTTTGAAAAGTACACTAACAAAGCTCTACTGTTAAATATGCTGTAGAATATGTCTATATATATGTTTTACACTTTGTATAAATCACGCACTGTTTGCAACTCCCAACCTCATCGTGGTGGTGTCGGTAGTCGTGAATACAGGTTCTTTTTTGTAAAGGTGGGTTTCTTGTAAATTGATCACAGAAAGAAAATTTAAAACAATATTTTACTAAATACTTAGAGTTAAACTTTATTTTAAAATTGTCTTTAAGTGTATTTTTCAGTATGTGAAATACATTTACTGATGACAGAATCTCCACTATAAATGCAAGAATGTTGTGCCGACTTATAAAATAATTAAAAATAAAAACAGTTATTAATGTATTTTCTGATAAACACACATGAAAGCAAACAAGCATTTACAATGCAACGGTTTCACCTTTGGAAAAGTTAGAGCTATTGGCAATGTAAATGACAATTCCATTTATTTATCTGTTTTCAAAACCAACACATAAATACAATTTTTGTCATTTACAATGCCAATAGCTCAAACTTTTCCAACGACGAAACCGTTGCATTGTAAATGCTTGTTCTTAAAAGATACTGGTAATACACTACAGCTACAACTAGGCCAGGGATATTCATTCACCGGGACAGGAAAAATACTGGGGCTGGGTGACAGGCACACTGGGACAGTAAAAACAAATATACAGGGATGTGGATACCCTTACTCGCACCAATATCCGGGGGTATGTTCATGTGTGGAACAAAGAATATAAATAAGCTGTTTGAGGTTTAATGCACTAGCTAAATGGGGTGACTTCTGAGCTTTGATGATCAGAAAGGTAAAAATGCCGGCAAATGTATTCAGAGTATCAAGGAAGAAATAACAGATCACAAAGGGCCAATTCATAAATGAACCTTTAAAAAAGTATTTAAAAATGAATTCACAACAAAGTCAATACTGCTTTGATGAGGGCACGTTTGCCTTAGTTCTTATCTCCTTATAGTTGCACACCTGTGTGCAGCAACGTGGGAAATTTGGTCTAAATGACGATAGACTATATTGAGTTGTACATTTTCTTGCACTTACAAAGCATTGCCTAATTAATAAAAGCTGTGAACGTTTCAATGCGGGATAACTACAAGGTTACGACTACGAAGCAGAATAGACGCCACCGTGAATCGTGCAATTTATCTTTTTTTTTAACTGTGTAGTCGAGCAATTGTAGAATTAAAAAGTCTTCAAATTAGAGCGTTTGTATTGTTACAATGAAATGCCACGTGCCGACTACTGCTTTCCTTCGCATGAAGTCCTCTGGACTATGACTATGTTAGCGCAGTTAAGTAAAGTGAAAAAAACTGCATTAAGGGGTGGGTTTAATGCTTAAACGTCTGCAATGAGAGACCAGATATTGGGGAGAAGGGGGGGGGGGGCTAACTTTTTGCTTCGAACTTTCTAAATATACATACACTTTAGAAAAGCGGTAGAAATTGTGATTTTGCTCCATCCGATTGTATGCAAGAGGAAAATCGCTTTTGCCCACTGTAACATGCAAACAGGAGTGTGTGCAAAATTGATTTGCTCAATCTTTTCTGTCCTGGAGCTAAACTGTGTGCAATACGCCACGGCTTACATCTATAAACAGAGTATGTAAACTTCTAAAGCAAACTAATCTCTTTGATGGGCTTGCAACAGGTAGACAGGTACAAGCTCCTTCTTTCAGACCGCAAACGTAATTTCCACCTGTCAGATATGCGAAGTTGGTTCATCTCGACCAAATCTGGATTTTTCTTAAGGTATGTCAGGGACTACGCGACAATTCTTATAGGTAACAAAAGCTACAAGTAGCAGTACAAAGAAACAGGAACGAGAGAGTGGACTGTTTCAATAAATATAAACCCTTACTGCAATTAAGGTGGGTAGGGCTTGTTCTGCCTGGTGTCTACCACGATGAATCCTCATTGAGAATGAATGAAATGGATCGAGCCAGGTGTGGCTGGAGGGCGACTAGGAATGTCGTCGCCCCTCCCCCATTAGTCACGAAAGTCCCTAGTTCTAACATTGTGCAAGCGCGCGATACTGTTCAACCAAGGCCTCGAGACCACCGAGCCCCACAACACAGCCATCCTCTTCGCACACGCTCACCTGCCGTCACAGCCGGCCCCAACAAGGGCGGGGAAGGACTGGCAAAGCCTGAACCGAAAGGAGGCTCCTCGGGCCTTTCAACGACCCTACTCCAGCAGCCCCGACCACACAAAAGCGAGCCAAGCGGGAGCCGTCGGAGAGACACACAACTGCATCCTGATCGACAAGCTGGAAGCACCGCCCTTTGGCAAGGATCTGAGTCTAAAAGACGAACCTCCAGTGGTTGGATGCATGCAATGCCACTCAAAACCGAGGAAACTGCAACCCACTGTGAACACACCGAAACAGTTTGTAGGGCAAAGGGACTTCTTTCGTTATTTTACAAATAAAAGCTTAAATCCATTCCCCTTTGAGCAATGTGGATCCATGAAGCCTGACCTTGAAATGGCCGCCCCGGGTAGCGCTTGCGCAAGAAAAGCAGCGAATTAAAAACTGCATTAGACGAAGTAGTGCACAACTTAGCACAGTCGGTGCATATTCTTCCTTATGGATAACTATGCCAAACGACCTCAAACTGATCGCAACGAAGACATTACTTAAGGATGTCTCGGCTTCGTGTAAATATATATATATAGAAACTCCCACACAGTGGCACGAGAGAGAACTAAACACGGCCAAAGAGCCATAATATGGTCGGAAGCAATTTGCATGCGGTGTTTGCAAAGACCCGAGGAGCCCGCTAGATTGTGCACGGCTCTGGGCTCAGTCCTTCTTGCATGGAGCCAAACTCTGCTCTCTGCCAACATCCTCTCTGGGGAAAGCGGTTCAAGAAACTCCCACACAGTGGCACGAGAAAGAACTAAACACGGCCAAAGAGCCATAATGAGCCGGGCCAGCATGTCGCGTACAGCTGGCTTGGTGTGTGTACTTGGTAGTGTGCTGCGGGACAGGGAGGACAGCCTAGAAACAGCTGAATGCCAAACCCCTGACCGCGATTTTGGCCCGCCCACATCGGTGCAGCCTCGCTGCCCGTATCGGGCGCAGTGCTGGCTGGCGGGAAAGACACGGAAGGGGGGGGGGAGGCGGGAAAGACACGGAAGGGGGGGGAGGCGGGAAAGACACGGAAGGGGGGGGAGGCGGGAAAGACACGGAAGCGGGGGGGCGGGAAAGACACGGGGGGCGGGAAAGACACGGGAGGGGCGGGAAAGACACGGAAGCGGGAGGGGGGGAGGGGCGGGAACGGCAACTGGCGGGAAAGACACGGAAGGGGGGGGCGGGAAAGACACGGAAGGGGGGGGCGGGAAAGACACGGAAGCAGGAGGGGCGGGAAAGACGCGGGAGGGGCGGGAACGGCCACACACTAACAGCGGAAGAGGGGGGGAGCGGGAACAGACACACACGGACATAGAGCAAAACAATGCCGGACCAGATTTGGGGGCGTTCCCGGCTTTTGGCTGACATAGCATGACGTAGCCAAAAGCCAAAAATTCTCGGGAACGCCCCCGAATCTGGTCCGGCCATGACGGACGCCTCTCTGTTCCAATGGCTAGCCTCCATTTATGGAGCTAGCCAATGAAACAGAAGGCGTTTCCAAGAGTCCCTTACTGAAAACTAGAGATTTCTCTGGGGGCGGAGCTTACGCTCCGTTCCCCAGGTGAAACCTAAAAATGAGTGGTGTATTATATCAATATAATCCACAATATCCAATTATAGAAAGTAAGTATAAAAATCTTAGAGGCTCACGTACCAAAAAAATGGACATTACAATTAAGAAATAGAATTTTCAAAAACCTTAGAAACAGAAAAAAAACAAAGTTATCGGGACGTTATAGTTAACAATTTGCATTTAAAAATCCTTAGAAATTCAAGAAAAATCCAAAGGTTACAGGGACGTAATAGTTAGGCTGATATTTCACTCGTCCAAAAACCAAAGAAATTTAGCAGTTATAGTTAGCTGAGCTAACTATAACTCGCGCCGCTGCAATACACTGCTTATGACCTTACATATTACATCACTCATTACATGGTCTGTGACATCACTGATGATGTCACTGATGAAATCTCAAATGTCATTACTGAAGACATCACTGATTACATCAGCCACTCACACCGCCATATAACCTTTTATACACCCGCTCCAACTTTCACACTACCAGTCTCAGAACCATTGACACACTCATACCAGTACTTACATACCTTCTCTCTAATTCATGTCTACACGCACATCCACTTAGTCAACCATACAGCCGCTCATACACCAACTCACTCCCTAATAAAGCCACTGATATATAGATATCAGGATTAGCTGTAGCTCAAGAATAGTAAAATAGCCACTAACCTTATTCCAAAAGCCAAGCGGAGACGATGGGTGATGTAAGCCCCCTAGTCCCCCGAAACACGACCCCCCACAGAGGCTAGATAAATACCTCTGCATGAATTTGTGCCCCCAGGGAAAAAGGGAACGGGAGAAAATAATAAAGTAGCTGTGGTTTCGGTATATCCTTCGTGATCCTGACCAGCCGTCAGCGAAGAACCCCAAGGTTGTGCACACTACAGAAGGAGGACAAAGAATGTGTATCAGTAATGCATATAGAATAACTACACTCATATATTTTCTATGCTCTTCTCCCTACTCACCCTTAACTCACAAGCTGTCTCTTTGATAATATTCTCTGCTCTATATATGTATTCAGGAGCAGAATGATTCCAACCATGAACAGTCTTGAATCTGCAGACTAGGCGAACAGCACTCTTTTCTTCTTTAATGGTATTTCTTCATACCACACTAAACAAATCTCGGCGTTGCTGAAGCTTTTATTTTTTACACGAACTTCGTCTTTGTCAGGTACAGTCTAATAAAGATAAACAAAAAGGCAAGCCACGGGGAAAATAGTCTTTCAATTCTAAATAGTACTTGCCACTAAGAAAAGCGTTAGAACCGAAGGCGTCTTAGCTTCAGGCGCGCCTCGGAAACAAACACTTTCACTGATATCTCGCATGCCCTTTTAAACACGTCTTTTGCGTTTAAAGTACAGTGGCTACTCGGAACCTATTTCAGATTAATTAAATATGCACACAGGATTGCTATCCTCGTGAAGCTTCCTCTCTTCCACGAATACCTGGCAATACACAGGATTTTTGAAGTCCTCCAGGAAACAAAGTTCGATGAATTTACACGCTGGAATACTGCTTTTCTTCTTTCTTCAAGCTGAACTCCGACGGGGAGCACCATCCGCCATTCCAACACCTCGAGGGAAAATTGACAAGCACTCTCCTGTTCTCTGGGCGGCCCTTAAGTTCGCACCGCCTTCACTCCTCGCCAATGTCAAACCTAGGGATGCTGGGACATGTAGTTTTGTGCATTTTCTCCTCGATATTGCGCTTTTCACTGGATAACAGTGAAGATGTTTCTTACAGCGCCAGGAAATCGCTACAATAGACTCATATAGCCACTCACATACTTTCAGGCACCCATAGAGCTACTCACACACCTACTCAAATCCAGTATTTGCCAACTCCAAATCCGGTATTTGTAAAGCACGAACATATCACCCCTAAGGGTATCAAGGCGCTGGGGGCCGTCAGGGTGATTAAGTGAGCTATTGCCCAGAGTCACATGGTGCTGAACTGAGCTGCCTTCTGCACCGGGGATCGAACTGTGAGCCCCGAGCTCTGGAGTCAGCCGTCCTGGCTGTGTGCCACACCACTCACTCACCCATAGAGTCAATCACACAGCCACCTACTCACCTATACAGTTATACACACACAACTCACTTATTCATACAGATACTAACACATACTTACTGACCCATACAGCCACTCTCGAAATCACTCACTCACACATAGTCACTTATATAATCCAACACTCACCTATACTGCCTTTCACATATGCAGTTACTCACCCATGTACCCTCGACACATCCATTTACTCACCAACACAGCCATACGCACACTCACTCACCCATACAGCCCCTCTCAGACCCACTCATAAACCCATACAGCCAGTGATTCACATAACCCACTCATCAATGCAGAGAGTCACACACCCCCTCGCCCACCTACACAGCCACTCATACACCCATAGAGGTACTCAGACAACCAATCAATAACCCTTACAGCCACTCATGTACCTACTCACAACCCATGCAGCCACTTACACATCAACTGACAGACTGATACAGACATTCACACAAATTAGTCACTCACCTATACATTCACTGAGACATATATAATCACTCACTTATACAGTCAGGCACACACCCACTAAATCATCCATGCAGGCACTCATACACCCACTGATTTATCAATACACCTTGGAGTATATATATTTAACACTCATAAAGGTTTTAGAAACACTCACAGTCACCAGATAATATCATTAGTGATGTCATTTGAGATGTTATCAGTGATGTCACTGACTATGTCAAGAGTGATGTAATATGCAAGGTCATATGCAGTGCATTTGTGGGGCACGAGTTGGCTCAGCTAACAATAACTGCTGAATTTCTCTGGTTTTGTACGAGTGCAATATCAACCTAACTATAACGTCCCTGTAACCTTTGTTTTTTTCAGTGAAGGTATATATATATATATATATATATATATATATATATATATATATATATATATATATATATATATATATATATATATATATATCAGCTCCAATTTCCCCACTTCGGAAGAAAATAAGCACTTATTTATTTATTTATTTATTTATTTATTGACATTTGTAGAGCGCGGCGAATACCCGTGGGCGTCTCGGCGCTAATTAAGGGATGGATCAGCAACTGGGGTAAAGAAGATATACAAGGCTATTGGTCGAATAACCACGTCTTTAGCTGTTTGCGGAATGTGAACAGGGAGGGACTTGCTCGGATATGTGCAGGAAGGGTGTTCCAGAGTCTAGGGGCGGCAACCAGGAAACGCCTGTCGCCCCAGGTGACTGTTCTAGTGCGAGGCACAGCCAAGAGGTTCTGAATAGAGGAACGAAGAGGTCGGGTTGGGACATGATGGAGAAGATTCTGTTTGAGAAAGTGGGGACCTTGATTATTGAGTGACTTGTAAACAATACACAGCGATTTGAATTTGATACGGCTGTGTATCGGGAGCCAATGGAGATCCCTAATGATGTTTGTAACTGGTGCGAACTTGGGGATCCCAGCCAGCATTCGTGCGGCTGCATTTTGGATTGACTGCATCTTATTTGTCACTCGGACTTGGGCATTTAAGAATAGAGCGTTACAATAGTCCAAGGAGGACAGGACTAGTGAGCTGACCAGTGTTTTCCCGGCCGTGTTCGGTAGGAAAGGTAGTATTTTCCTAATCATTCTCAATTTCATATGAGCTGAAGCCGCAGTTTTATTCGCATGTGCCATAAAATTGAGGCCAGCATCGAAGATGACGCCTAGATTTCTCACTTTGCTAGCTGGACTCGGCGGGGGACCGAAAGATGGTGGCCACCAGACAGGTGACCAGCCCGGGGAGAGGTGACCGAAGATGACCACTTCAGTTTTTTCTGAATGGAGTTTCAGACAATTCGTGGCCATCCAGTCACCTATTGCCATCATTCCTCTCGTGAATCGATTGGCCACTTCCTCCCCGTCCCCTTTGATAGCCAGTACCAATTGGGTGTCATCGGCGTAGGAGGTCAGGCTCATCCCAAATGCTTTGATGACATTTGCAAGGTCCGACACGTAGATATTAAATAGTGTCGGACTCAGGGATGAGCCTTGAGGGACCCCACACGGCAGAGACACCTTCGATGATTGGTAGGGTCCTAGAGATACTGCTTGTGATCTATTGGCCAGAAACGATACAAGCAGGTCCAGAACAGTTTTCTGGACCCAAAAAACAACAGAGCCTGTAAGTCAAAGGTGCTAAGGAGTGAGAATCAACACTGGTATGATTGCACGGAAGTAAACCTAACTAAAGACCATCAACAGTAGCTGATTAAGTCCTATCAGCCCACCCAATGGCGGAGCCTCATCATGTAGGACTCCAATACCAAGGTAAGTGTGCAATCGCCCAGTTGTCAATTAGCGATGCATTACTCGACCGAGGTAAGGTCACCACCGTTGTTAGACTTGAGTGGGAGACTGATATGTGCAGTGCAGGAAAAGAAAATAGAATGGTGTGTGATTAAAATGGCTATCGAGGCAAACAAAGACCTTTATTAACGTTTGCCTGGACGTCAGGTTAAAAAATAGTGAGAAAACAGTGTGGAAAAAATCACTGTTTGACTTGCTTGATAGAAAACTAAGTAAGATATAAGAGGGCCAACATGTTTCTGCCTTAAATGTGAAGAATCACTGGCATTCGTCAGGGCCGAATTAATATCTGCTACTGCAAGACACTATAATGTGTGTGCAAAAGTTAAAGAAATGTACAATACATGAACAAAACGGAACCATCCTACCACATCTTGTCAATATTGTCGTGGTGATGCGATGGATTTTTCCTGTGAAAATACAAGAAGGAAAAAAGAAAGAAGAAAAGAACAATGTGGACATTGCATTTTTACATTGCTCAAAGGTTAAATCTACACCAAACATATTGAAGTGGGATGATTTAACGTGCAAAACCAGTGTAGACTCACAAACCTAAGACAGGACCATCACTCATTGGTGATAGTCACATACAAGGTGCATTCTGATACGTCACCCAGTGATTGAGAATAATGTACACAGTATCAACACTTACCCAGCAGTGTGTGGGAAGTGGACCTCACCTCACCCGGCAACTGCTCGGACGAATAAGGCACCGCTCTGAACATATAAAGACAGTATCTCACAAGATGCATGTCTCTGGGGTCTATACTCCCTATGATCAATAAAACCCAAATGCTTTATCAACTGTCTGTCACGTGTACCCACCCGGTGTCCCCGGTGACCACGCATAACCGATATTGCATCTAAGCCTCCAGTTAAATTGAGAAGATGCTCTTGGATTTATGCTAGAAATACCAACTAATTTAACAACAAAGCTAATCACTGATGATATTGATTGCTAATGTCTAGAAATAGTTAAAAGAAATCCCCATTAACTGCAGTCCGTCACTGCAGCTAGACCAAGAGTTAATGTTAAGCTGTTCAAAAATAAATGAAGGGAAATCTTGCTGGTCTTAACTGGTAACTGGATGTAGGAGTCTACCCCTGAACTCCCTAGGTTCGTCCTGGTAATATAACCCTGACCCTGCTTACCTGTCCGTCGGTACCTTGAGGCTGAAAACGAGCCGAAGGGGAGGCACCGAGCGAACGATCTGGCGTCTATTTATAGCGCTGGTATATCGCTAATGTGGCTCAGCTGAGTTTCTACAAGTGCGCACTGCACCTGCGTGATGTACAAGTGACTACATCCTCGCGCGTGTCTTCTGAAACAGACAGCTAGCGCGCATGTGCGAACCTAAAGACGCCTGTTAGAACGCACCGCGCATGCGCATACAGAACAAACAGCTATAGCGCATGCGCGACCACGAAGACGCCTGTTTGAACGCAACGCGCATGCGCCTACGAACAGTGACAACACACTCCGTCCCGGCACAGCGCGAGACACTGCTTGTATGCAGTTGTCTCGTGCATGCGTGTTATAGCCTTAATCTCACTATGCCAATACATGTTAACCGGCAAGGCAAACGCGTTTGTATTGTATTAGACACTGTGATGATTTCATGACCTAATAGGACAGAATCTCTGCACAATGATATATAATGGAGCAAGGGGATGAGTGAAGAAAATGTTTTTAACCCATGAGGTAATAGCCTATTGCACAAAGCATACAGTGCGCGCTATTATGCCAAAAATTAGCAATACTAAATGGTAAAACAAAGGAAGGTGAATAGGTCCTGGGCCATCTGCGCAGGAAGCCTTGCTCCTACAGTGGAAGTACATGTCTAGTGAAGGTGATATACCGTGATGGTGTCATTTATGCGAGATAAAACCAGACAAGAGGACTATGTTTAACTCGGGTACCTACAGGCGGTCAATAGAGGGCTGGTGTCGCCAACACTCCAAATGAGTGGTTGTCAATCACACCAGAAATGGCTCGTTGTAACCACCAGAGGTACACATGGCAAGTGGTCCACCAGATTTGTTCATAGCCAAGGGCCCAATCAGATTAATAGCCACGGAATATTGTCATTCAAGCCAACAACGTCAGATTGTAATCTGTGGATCCATCGTTGCTCCTTCACAAACAGAAAGTGGGAGACATTGGTGATGTGTGGAGGGATATACGGCTTTTCCAACACTATCCAAAACATATCCTCAGGTTTGTGTTTCGCTTCCAAAAAGTGATTCGTGAGGCCTGTGGATTGCTTCCTACATCGGATCGTACTTTTATGTTCACTGATGCGAGCCTTGATCATCCGTGTTGTGTGGCCCACATACTGTTTTTGGCATGGGCAGGTGATCAAATAAATTAGTTTATCTGAGTTACAATTAGTATGTTTTGTCAACTTCCACGGTCTATCGGTACCAATATCCAATGACAAGGTTTTACGTGTCTGAGGACAGGCTGCACAATTCCCGCAGGGGTAATGGCCTTGAACTGGGGTGCTGTTCCAGATGGTATTGATAGTTTGTCTCATCTCATTGCGTGGTCTGGTATGCACCAGATTGTCCCGAATGGAGGGTCCTCTTCTGAAGGCAAACAGAGGGCGAGGTATGGTGCCTGCTGCTGTGTTTAGTAGGGACAATCTGGTGCATACCAGACCACGCAATGAGATGAGACAAACTATCAATACCATCTGGAACAGCACCCCAGTTCAAGGCCATTACCCCTGCGGGAATTGTGCAGCCTGTCCTCAGACACGTAAAACCTTGTCATTGGATATTGGTACCGATAGACCGTGGAAGTTGACAAAACATACTAATTGTAACTCAGATAAACTAATTTATTTGATCACCTGCCCATGCCAAAAACAGTATGTGGGCCACACAACACGGATGATCAAGGCTCGCATCAGTGAACATAAAAGTACGATCCGATGTAGGAAGCAATCCACAGGCCTCACGAATCACTTTTTGGAAGCGAAACACAAACCTGAGGATATGTTTTGGATAGTGTTGGAAAAGCCGTATATCCCTCCACACATCACCAATGTCTCCCACTTTCTGTTTGTGAAGGAGCAACGATGGATCCACAGATTACAATCTGACGTTGTTGGCTTGAATGACAATATTCCGTGGCTATTAATCTGATTGGGCCCTTGGCTATGAACAAATCTGGTGGACCACTTGCCATGTGTACCTCTGGTGGTTACAACGAGCCATTTCTGGTGTGATTGACAACCACTCATTTGGAGTGTTGGCGACACCAGCCCTCTATTGACCGCCTGTAGGTACCCGAGTTAAACATAGTCCTCTTGTCTGGTTTTATCTCGCATTAATGACACCATCACGGTATATCACCTTCACTAGACATGTACTTCCACTGTAGGAGCAAGGCTTCCTGCGCAGATGGCCCAGGACCTATTCACCTTCCTTTGTTTTACCATTTAGTATTGCTAATTTTTGGCATAATAGCGCGCACTGTATGCTTTGTGCAATAGGCTATTACCTCATGGGTTAAAAACATTTTCTTCACTCATCCCCTTGCTCCATTATATATCATTGTGCAGAGATTCTGTCCTATTAGGTCATGAAATCATCACAGTGTCTAATACAATACAAACGCGTTTGCCTTGCCGGTTAACATGTATTGGCATAGTGAGATTAAGGCTATAACACGCATGCACGAGACAACTGCATACAAGCAGTGTCTCGCGCTGTGCCGGGACGGAGTGTGTTGTCACTGTTCGTAGGCGCATGCGCGTTGCGTTCAAACAGGCGTCTTCGTGGTCGCGCATGCGCTATAGCTGTTTGTTCTGTATGCGCATGCGCGGTGCGTTCTAACAGGCGTCTTTAGGTTCGCACATGCGCGCTAGCTGTCTGTTTCAGAAGACACGCGCGAGGATGTAGTCACTTGTACATCACGCAGGTGCAGTGCGCACTTGTAGAAACTCAGCTGAGCCACATTAGCGATATACCAGCGCTATAAATAGACGCCAGATCGTTCGCTCGGTGCCTCCCCTTCGGCTCGTTTTCAGCCTCAAGGTACCGACGGACAGGTAAGCAGGGTCAGGGTTATATTACCAGGACGAACCTAGGGAGTTCAGGGGTAGACTCCTACATCCAGTTACCAGTTAAGACCAGCAAGATTTCCCTTCATTTATTTTTGAACAGCTTAACATTAACTCTTGGTCTAGCTGCAGTGACGGACTGCAGTTAATGGGGATTTCTTTTAACTATTTCTAGACATTAGCAATCAATATCATCAGTGATTAGCTTTGTTGTTAAATTAGTTGGTATTTCTAGCATAAATCCAAGAGCATCTTCTCAATTTAACTGGAGGCTTAGATGCAATATCGGTTATGCGTGGTCACCGGGGACACCGGGTGGGTACACGTGACAGACAGTTGATAAAGCATTTGGGTTTTATTGATCATAGGGAGTATAGACCCCAGAGACATGCATCTTGTGAGATACTGTCTTTATATGTTCAGAGCGGTGCCTTATTCGTCCGAGCAGTTGCCGGGTGAGGTGAGGTCCACTTCCCACACACTGCTGGGTAAGTGTTGATACTGTGTACATTATTCTCAATCACTGGGTGACGTATCAGAATGCACCTTGTATGTGACTATCACCAATGAGTGATGGTCCTGTCTTAGGTTTGTGAGTCTACACTGGTTTTGCACGTTAAATCATCCCACTTCAATATGTTTGGTGTAGATTTAACCTTTGAGCAATGTAAAAATGCAATGTCCACATTGTTCTTTTCTTCTTTCTTTTTTCCTTCTTGTATTTTCACAGGAAAAATCCATCGCATCACCACGACAATATTGACAAGATGTGGTAGGATGGTTCCGTTTTGTTCATGTATTGTACATTTCTTTAACTTTTGCACACACATTATAGTGTCTTGCAGTAGCAGATATTAATTCGGCCCTGACGAATGCCAGTGATTCTTCACATTTAAGGCAGAAACATGTTGGCCCTCTTATATCTTACTTAGTTTTCTATCAAGCAAGTCAAACAGTGATTTTTTCCACACTGTTTTCTCACTATTTTTTAACCTGACGTCCAGGCAAACGTTAATAAAGGTATTTGTTTGCCTCGATAGCCATTTTAATCACACACCATTCTATTTTCTTTTCCTGCACTGCACATATCAGTCTCCCACTCAAGTCTAACAACGGTGGTGACCTTACCTCGGTCGAGTAATGCATCGCTAATTGACAACTGGGCGATTGCACACTTACCTTGGTATTGGAGTCCTACATGATGAGGCTCCGCCATTGGGTGGGCTGATAGGACTTAATCAGCTACTGTTGATGGTCTTTAGTTAGGTTTACTTCCGTGCAATCATACCAGTGTTGATTCTCACTCCTTAGCACCTTTGACTTACAGGCTCTGTTGTTTTTTGGGTAGTCTTACAGGGGGTATTAGCCTGTTTTGTCGGTAAACATTTCCCTCGGACCCTCTCTTACGAGTTGTTTAGACAGTTTTCTGGACCCCCAGTCGTTCGATACGGTCGACTAAGATCTTGTGGTCGACCGCGTCGAAGGCCGCCGAAAGATCCAGCAGTACCAGGAGTGCTGTCCCCCCCTGGTCTCGTATGGCTCTGATGTCATCCGCAGCCTTTAGAAGGGCAGTTTCCGTGCCATGACATTTGCGGAATCCGAACTGGGTGTTGTCGAGCAACTGGTGCTGCTCCACAAATTCCGACAGTTGCTGATTCATGGCTTTTTCTATTACCTTAGCCAGGAAAGGAAGACTGGCTATCGGACGATAGTTTTTCAGGTCATCTTTATTCAAATTAGCTTTCTTTAAGAGGGGTTTGACCAACGTATGTTTCAGAGAAGCCGGGAAAATTCCGGAGCTAAACATAGTGTTGCAAACATGAGTAATAACCGGTATCAACGTGTCCATAACTGGCATAAGAACTTTGAGCGGACACGGGTCTAATGCAGAACCTGATTTTATTCTTGAAATAATACTCCTTGTCTGATCCATAGTGAGCTCGACAAAGCGGGTCAGTGTGTTATCCCGTGAGGTGGAGGACAAGGATAGTGGTGTAGAGTCCGTGTTTAGAGAAAAAGCCTGATAGATGTCGTTAACTTTTTTGAAGAAAAAATCAGATAAGGCGTCGCAAAGATGTTGTGAGGGAGGTGGTGTGAGGTCGTGCGTGCCACCCGACAAGCGTTTAGTGATGTCGAATAACTCTTTGCACGAGTTTTTGGCAGTCTCAATTTGTGCGGCATAATAGGCTCTTTTCGCCTCTGCGATCATCTGTTTGTACCGGACAAGTGAGTCTTTATATAATGATTTACTTTCTGGGTCATAGCGCTTCCGCCAAAGTTTTTCTCTTTGTTTATTTAATTGTTTCTGTTTTTTTAGTTCATCCGAGAACCAGGGAGCACTGGGGGAGGCTCGATTCTGGGAGATAGATTTTACGGGCGCTAGCTCAAGTGTGGCCTGATTGATCCAGGTATTGAACTGATTTATGGCAACGGTGGGGTCATCTGACAGCAATGGCGATGTTCTAGCCAGGAATGTGTTCAATGTCCCCGCCTTTATGTCCTTCCATGCTCTCACCTGTTTGGGGCTATTGTTAACAGCCCTCCTCTTAGAGGCATCGGGGATAGCTAAATGACTTAAAATGGCGTGGTGATCGGTCCATGCCAGGGGGAGGACATCTGCAATATGTAGCGACTCAATATTAGTAAAAATGCCGTCAAGAGTGTGACCAGCGTCATGGGTAGGGGCAGAAATACGTTGATACAGACCTAGTGTTTCCATGTCCGCTAAGAGGCATGCAGTGTCTGTGTCACTACTTGATTCAAGGTGGAAATTAAAATCGCCTAACACTGCAAAGTGATCTTCAAGGGCTATGGATTCCAATATAGACCCTAGGCTGAATAAAAATGGGGCACGTGCTCCAGGTGGGCGGTATACCAGTACGCCTTTAAAATTGAAGAGGGGTGTGAGCTTAATACTAAATAGTAGGGCTTCGTAACATGTGGATGGTATCGGTGTGGTCCTGATTGGGAGGTAGTCCCCGACAATAATTGCTACCCCACCTCCCCGCTGGCCTACTCTGTCCTGTCTATGTATGGTGAACCCACTAGGGACTGCTATAACCAAGTCGGGGTCCGAGGCACCATCCGTCCAGGTTTCCGTGATAAACAGGACGTCCAAGTGGGCATCTGTTATTAGGTCTGCAATTTCTTGCCTATGTTTGCACATGGAACGGGCATTGATAAGTGCTAAGTGAAAAGTGGTGGTAGGAGGGGGCGGAGTAGTCAGGGCCTTAATTTTGGAGTTGACAATGTGTGTCCGAAATGAGCAGTGTGAACAAGATAATTGGCAGGATACATCGGTGATTGAAAGTGGGTCATAAGTAACACAGCAATCACTGCTTGGTGACCGAAGTAAAGAGAGGGATGAGGACGAGTAGACCAATCTGGTCGCTGAACCAGGGGTTTTGGCACTCAGCACGGGCCCAGCGCGGACGGGCGCAGACGGGCTGGACTTTGGCTCAACTTCGGCGCGCTTTCGGCGCGACTTCGGAGCACTCACGGGTAATGTTCTTTTGGAATTTATTTCACGAACAAACGCGTTTCGGAGTTTTTACTTTTGCACGCAAATTTGATGGTCCTAGGAAGGAAGTAAATCAGAAGGCATCACAAGTTGTCACTACAAGAGTGGAAACATCGGAATTTGAAGTGACTGAAAACGAATCAGGTGATGAGCAAGTAACCTCTACAAGGGAATGAAAACAACTACCCCTTTTCACGACGAATTAAAAGTGATCAGACAGTGCTGGCTACGGGGGGAAAGAACAAGCCTCCCGAAAAGTCCACAGAAGAACATGCAGAGCAGGCTGGGGCAGGAAGAGAAAGAGGAAGAACACCAACTTGGACAAATCAGAAGAAGAGATTCAACAAACGACAGTAGCCGGGGATAACCTAACGGTGGTGTCAATTTAACATCCAAACAACTATACAAGAGTGAAACAAGGGTTTTAAATTTAGGCTTAACATTCAGCCCGACAAGTAACCTGGAGTTTACACAAACAAGAATCAACCTCTTCTGCTTCACAAGGAAACTAAAGTTGCACAAGTATTTTAAAACAAGACCTAATGTGGAGAAAACAAAGCTTCCACCAAAGAGAGATGTAGCAACTGATCTCCTCACTTGCAATGACTTACCTTCAGTAGAACTTTGACATAATCTTCCCAACACCCAGGGGAGCTCAATTAGTGTCATAGAAAGCACAGCGACAAAAGCGGTAGCAGTTGGGATTGATCAGGATAAACAAGAAAGTCCTTTCAAACCTAAATCAACATTTATGCCTCAAATGCCCTTTGACGCGATAGATGTCTTTTCTGAAGCTATGATGAATGATCTACTCCAATTCAGATGTAAACAAAGATTTAACAAAAGAAGGAGGGACAATTTGACTCAAGAAGGGAAACTAGCATTGGATGGTCTTCTCAAAGACGGGTCAATTATAATCAAGCCTTCTGACAAAGGCGGAAATGTGGTGTTGCAAACAAGAACAGAATACTGCCAAGAAGCCTTAAAACAACTGTCTGACAGCCATAATTATGTATCCACCACACAGAAAGAGTATCATCAAAGTGTGATGGAGTACAAAAAATTGATTAGGAAATGGTACAACAAGTCAATGTTGGGGACAGAAGAGCATATGTTCCTAAGAAATAGCAATCCGGTCATAGCTACATTTTATCATATTCCGAAGATCCACAAGGACAGCCTACATCCACCAGGTAGGCCTGTGGTATTGGGTTCTCTCAGATCTACATATTCTGCAGAAACTCCATGACACCGTAACATAGAAGTTGGCACGGAAACTGGAAATGCAAAAGACAAGTTTATTAGGACCCCATGGGGTGGTGATACAGTTCTACAGCACCTTTCGGCAATGCAAGAAGTATCACACCGAACATCGGTGCTCGACCTCTTTTATACAGCTTTACAATAACAAAAAGAGTAGGCGGTATACATTTGCTCAGTTTAGGTACATATAAGGACATTTCTGGAACACAGCCAACTCATGGGAGGAGTTTTAGCACCACTGGTCAGTTTGGGGCACATTCCTAAGCGATGACCGTCCACTAATACAAAGGGTTTGACTACGCATGTGCAAGCTTGACCAGTACTAAAAATAGCCTGTTGCTGGGCAAGTTAGATGGTCATTGGTACAGAGAAAGGACAAGAGGGCATGCTGACCACGAGGCCGCATGTTCATTAAAATGGAAGCCATCAATACAAAATGGCCTCCGAAAACGTGGTCAAGATAAGGAGAAATTCGTGTAGCTGAGCTAAATGCTAACCCAATCATTGTCAAATTACGACAGACGACCCTTTTAGCATTTAGCTGAAGCTACCTCATAACGGAAGTAATCAGGATATTCATCGTCAGTATTAATCATCATGATATTCATCACCTCTCGATTAATCATTTGCTTATTCAGAGCAAGGGCTCGTTTGGATGGAATGCAAGCAGTAAGACACATAGAACATAACATAGGGCCACATTGAATACATAGGCAGAGAAAGAAGAGTATCCCAATTATTATACATTAAATAGTTAATAATTTCCAACCCCAAGTGCTGAGCAAAGTCCAGAACCAACTTGAGAATGTCCATGTACCATTTTCAGGATGTATTTTAGCAGCTATTTTATGCAATTTAGAAATAGCATCATACACAGAAGGTGAATTGTCAGGGACGTATACACAGCAACTACTACCGATAATGCGACATGCACCCCCACGGTCAGCTAATACTACATCTAGAACCATACTGTTCTGGAGCGTTACAATTCTAGTAATTTGAAGTTCCTCAGTCAAATTCCCTGAGGCAAAAACTGTTTCATTTGGCAACAGCTTCCACAACACGTGTGTCAAGGTTAGCGGCAGATAAACAACTCAAGAGAAGAAAACACAGGCCACTAACCTTTAGGGGTCTAGCCAGCAGGGACCACGGAGAGAAGATAGTCTTCCCTATACCCGATAACACTAACCCTCTCCGGTGGAGGTACACACCGGAGACAGGTAGTCCTCCAGGTAAAGGGAAGGGTAGTTGCGCCGGGAATGTTGTTGTGAAGGCACCCCTCAAGATCTGGTCTATGGCAGCGGAGGACTTCAAGGCACAACAATGTCTGTAAACACAAGAACACGGGTTAGTAGTGCTCTGAGGACAAGTAATACAAGAAAGCATATACACTTATAAACAAGGGGTTCACTTACGGTTGATAACCGCTTGATTTGACCCAAAGTCGGGAAAAGGCGAAGACTCTGGTTCAAGCGGTAAACGGGGTCTGTTAAGTCACAGTTATATACACAAACGGTGTAATCGGGTGATTTCCTCTTCGAGTAGTTAGATTCACTATCGAAAGGGATATGGTTCGGAAGAGTGAGGTTATGTGATATGTACCAGAAAATATTCGTTGGCATCAAATACCTACTCTCTGAAAGCACGGCCGTGCTAAATAATAAGGAGACCAGATTTCTACTTACTAGAATATCCAAAGTATATTGGCGTCCAAAGCGGGAAGGCAAGCGTCCGCGCACCCGTTGCTCTCGGCGTCCAAAGCGGGAAGGCAAGCGTCCGCGCACTCACTGTTCTCAGAAGGCTAGGTCCATACACGATCAGGTAACCGGAAGGATTGACAAGCAACTTGGAATTGTGACGGAAGTGTTTTTATACTCTCTCAGGGGGCGGAGACTGTTTCTTCTGGCCCCAGAGCTTTCTGGGAGATGTAGTGCTGCAGCGGTATTTCTTTACTCTAGCTTTCCAGCTCGTCACAATCGCTACAGAACCCCCTCTCGAGGATCGCCGCCCCGGCGGTCGACCCGGCTTCCCTGGATGCAGCTGATGAAATTGAGAGACTAAGTCGGGGCAGTGCAAATTCTGCTCTGGTTCCCATGTTCTCTCCTCTACCCCAAATCCTTTCCAGCCCACCAAATACTGCACCCTACCCCTATGGATCCGGGAATCCAACAACTCTTCCACCTCATATTCCTCCAGTCCTTCTACCAATACAGGTGCAGGATGGACGGGCAATCTGGTGTCTAGATGACAGGGTAGGAGTAGGGAGACGTGAAATACCGGATGAATTCTCCAGTTCTGGGGAATGGATAGCTTTAAGGCCACAGGGTTGATGACTTCCTCAACACTATAGGGACCTATATATCTAGGTTTGAGTTTGTTGATCCCCCGGAGATGAATGTTTTTAGTGGAAAGCCATACCTTATCCCCCACCTGGTAGACCGGTTCAGGAGTGCGTTTCTTGTCGGCATATCGTTTCTGTGTCGCTTGAGCTTCTGCCAAGTGATGTTTTGCGTCTATTTGAATGGCCTGTAGATGAGCATGATGTTCCTGGATACTGGGCAGGTTGGTCGTAACAGGCCACTCGAAGGGGAGGATGTTCGGATGGTACCCAAGCAGACAAAAGAAGGGGGAACATCCCAGGGTAGTGTGGTCAGAGTTATTGTAGGTGAATTCTGCTAACCACAAGAGGGTGACCCAATCCGTTGAGTTCTGCAATGTGAAGCAACGTAGATATTGTTCGAGTGTGTGGTTGAGCCTCTCTGTTTTACCATCTGTCTGTGGGTGGTAACTCGTGGAGAGCCTTGCATCTATGGCCAAGGAATCGCAAAGGGCTTTCCAAAAACGAGAAGTAAACTGAGACCCTCTGTCGGTGATGAATACTCTGGGGATGCCATGGGCTCTGATAAGGTGCTGCAATATAATCATGGCCAGTTCGGCTGAAGTAGGCAGACCCTCCAGAGGTACAAAGTGTCCCATTTTTGTCAAGTGATCAACGATCACCAGTACCGTAGTTTTTCCCTGACATAATGGCATCTCGACTATGAAATCCATTGAGACCGTATGCCAGGGTGCAGGAGGAATGGGAATGAAGCGTAGCAGACCCGAAGGTTTGTTGTGTTTTGCTTTTCCTTGAGTGCACACTGAACAGTTCCGCACGTATTTTTTGACATCATTTCGTAAGGTCGGCCACCAAAATGAACGTTCTATGGTAGCTATAGTTTTATACACTCCCCAATGTCCCCCCAACACGGAGTCATGTGCCCAATTGAGTACCTGCATTTGCAACCCAGGGTCCGGCACATACAAGGCCTGTCGGTAGTACAGGAGGTCGTCTTTTTGTGTTCTCATTTGAGGATCTTCCGTTAACCAAGCCTGGACATCGATCTCTGTTATTGCTACTCTGGTATCCTCGAGGAAATCACTGGAGGTGAGTAAGGCGATGGTGTTTTCAGGGAAGGATTTCTCAGGGAGGATGGATGTTGGTTCCACAGGAGTGTCTGAATGGGGTTCTTGCGTGTCTTGATTCCTTGAGAGGGCATCGGCTTTTCCGTTTTGAGGGCCTGGCCGATATTTGATAACGAAATCATAATCTGAGAAGAATAGAGTCCATCTCAACTGCCTGGGGGTCAGAGCTTTTGCAGTTTTTAAGAACAGTAAGTTCCGATGGTCCGTGTAGATCTCGATGGTATGTCGTGCCCCCAGTAGGTAATGTCTCCATTCCTCACACCCTCTCTTGATTGCCAACAATTCTTTGTCAGTGATTGAATAATTGATTTCACTTGGACTAAGCTTTTTGGAGTAGAAGGCCACTGGATGGATTTGTCCAGTTTCCGGGTGGCGTTGCGAAAGTACCCCTCCCAATGCGTACTGCGAAGCGTCTGTTTCTAAGATGAAAGGAAGTTGTGCATCAGGATGCCTCAAGATAGGGGCCTTGGTAAAGCTATTCTTTAGAATGCAGAAGGAGTGTTCTGCCTCCTCTCCCCACTTGAAGGGAACGTTTTTCTTTAACAAATTGGAAATGGGGTGGATGATTTTAGAGAAGTCTTTGATAAAACGCCGGTAATAATTTGCAAAGCCAAGGAAGCTTTGCACCGATTTCACGTCTTGAGGAGTTTTCCAGCTTGTAATGGCTTCCACCTTTCCACTCTCCATCTGAAACCCATTGGCGTTTATCACATACCCCAAAAATGAGACTTCTGTTGCATGGAAGAGGCATTTTTCTAGTTTGGCAAACAGCTGGTGTTGGTGTAGACGACTCAGCACTTCTTTGACATGGTGTTCGTGTTCCTGGAGAGTACTGGAATATACCAGGATATCGTCAATGTACACCATACATATGGTATCCAGTAGGCCCCTGAGTACTTCGTCCATAAAGAATTGGAAGGCCGCAGGAGCGTTGCATAACCCGAAGGGCATTACATTGTACTCGAATAGGCCGAACTTCGTACGGAACGCGGTCTTCCATTCGTCACCCTTTTTCACTCTTACCAGATGGTAGGCCCCTCTCAGATCTAATTTGGTGAAGTAACGAGCTCCCTTTATTTGGTCCATCATGACAGGAATCAGAGGAAGGGGATATCTATTTTTCACTGTGATGTTGTTTAAGGCTCTGTAGTCGATGCAGGGACGTAATTCTGCGCAGTCTTTCTTCGGGATGAAGAAGAGGGGAGACGAAGCAGGTGACGTGGAATGACTGATGAATCCCGTAGCAAGATTCTCCTCAATGTAGTTCTGTAAATAGAGGTTCTCATGTTCCGTCAGGGCATACACCCTACTACAAGGAATAGTGGCACCGGGGAGGAGTTCGATGCAACAATCATATACCCTGTGTGGGGGCAGCCCGGTGGCCTTTTGTTTGTCGAACAGAGAACGATATTCGTTATATATTTCAGGTAGTTTTGAAGTACTGCAGAGGTGTTTTTCTGAGCAAGCCACAGCCAAGTGTCTAATACTGGGTCGTTCTTCATGGTCTTCTTCTTCGACAAGTTTATAACAATGTTCCAAGCAATAGGGGGAGTTTAAGGTGACTGTACGAGCTGACCAACACACTACTGGATCATGTAACGTAAGCCAGGGCATGCCTAGGATCATACGAAACTGAGGAGCAGCTATCAAATCGAATTGTATAAACTCCATATGTTCTCCATGCTGCATTCGCAAAGGGATCGTATGTTTAACCACAGGCCCGGAAGACAAAATGGATCCATCCACGGCTTTCACCTGTTCAGGTTCTTTCTTCTGTTCCCATGGTATCCCCAAGGAATCGGCGTAGTCTATATCCATGTAATTTCCTGTGGCCCCCGAATCCAACAACGCATCCATCCGGGTATAGTTATCTCGGGTAGTCCACAGAGAGATGGGCAAATTCATGTGTGCCACAGCAGGCATCATCGTATTGGCGAGTAAGTTGGAGATCCTTGTTGGTTGTCGGTCCATCCCAGAGATCTCAGTCGGGGTTGGACGTTCTAGTTTTCCGCCGTCTCACGGGATCCAAGTGCCGCAGTTGTCTTCGGTCCCGGGGTTTTGTCCGTTAGTGGGGTCCTGGCTCGACATTCTCGTACAAAATGCCCCCCTTTCCCACAATACATACAGAGTTTCGTCTTTCTCCGTCGCTCTCGTTCCTCCGACGTCAGAGGACCTCGAATACCCCCAATCTGCATGGGTTCCGCACTATCGGAACTTTTGGTGTTATCTTCAGATGGGAGTTTGAATCTCGGATACCATCCGCGTCCATCACCTCTGTTTCGATCTCCTTTCCTCTCCAGTAGCCGATGGTCCAATTGTACTGTGAGGTCGATGAGTTCCTCGCATGTTGGGGGTAATTGGACTACTTGTGACAGGACATCTTTCAGTTCGCTCCGAAGGCCTTGGTAGAACAACGAGGTCCTTTTTTCTTGTGGCCAGTCAGTTTCGGCTAGGAGCCGATTAAAAGAGGTGATGTACGCCAGTAAATCTTGTGACCCTTGTCGCAACGTCAGGAGTTCCTTGTCTAAAGACAACATATGAGTCTTGCGATCGAAGAGTTTCCTTAAGGCAGTACAAAAGTCTGGGAATCGATGTAGAACGGGATCGTTCTTTTCCATCAAAGGGATAGTCCAGCTCGCCGCGTTCCCTCCCATATAGGACATCATAAATGCGGTCTTTGTGGCATCATCCTGAAACACTGCAGGTTTGCATAAGAAGTGGAGACGGCACTGGTTTAAGAAGGTCTCAAACTTCTTAGGATCTCCATAGAACCTCTCTGGGGCAGCCAAAGGTATTCCAGTATTCTGGATGACGTGCACTGTAGGAGTGTGGTCTGTGGAGGATGAAGGTACGGCGTTGGGGTTAAAGAACCCCCCCCCCCTGATGCTATTGGGGTCGATGGCTGGGATATGGTTTGTCCGGGAGGAGGAAGCGTAGCTTCTCTAATATAGGACCCACCCCCGGGATTTCTACGTGACATACCAGCGACTTCTCTACGCATGGTATTCATGTCCTTTCTAAGCTCTTGATTTTCCACTCTGGAAGCATGTACTTCTTGTTGTAGTACGCTAAATCCCTCAAGTAACGAGGTCAAGGCAGCATTAGTATCCATGGCCCAGGCTGGTCTTTTTCCTTGGGCTTGTCAATCTGTCAAGGTTAGCGGCAGATAAACAACTCAAGAGAAGAAAACACAGGCCACTAACCTTTAGGGGTCTAGCCAGCAGGGACCACGGAGAGAAGATAGTCTTCCCTATACCCGATAACACTGACCCTCTCCGGTGGAGGTACACACCGGAGACAGGTAGTCCTCCAGGTAAAGGGAAGGGTAGTTGCGCCGGGAATGTTGTTGTGAAGGCACCCCTCAAGATCTGGTCTATGGCAGCGGAGGACTTCAAGGCACAACAATGTCTGTAAACACAAGAACACGGGTTAGTAGTGCTCTGAGGACAAGTAATACAAGAAAGCATATACACTTATAAACAAGGGGTTCACTTACGGTTGATAACCGCTTGATTTGACCCAAAGTCGGGAAAAGGCGAAGACTCTGGTTCAAGCGGTAAACGGGGTCTGTTAAGTCACAGTTATATACACAAACGGTGTAATCGGGTGATTTCCTCTTCGAGTAGTTAGATTCACTATCGAAAGGGATATGGTTCGGAAGAGTGAGGTTATGTGATATGTACCAGAAAATATTCGTTGGCATCAAATACCTACTCTCTGAAAGCACGGCCGTGCTAAATAATAAGGAGACCAGATTTCTACTTACTAGAATATCCAAAGTTTATTGGCGTCCAAAGCGGGAAGGCAAGCGTCCGCGCACCCGTTGCTCTCGGCGTCCAAAGCGGGAAGGCAAGCGTCCGCGCACCCGTTGCTCTCGGCGTCCAAAGCGGGAAGGCAAGCGTCCGCGCACCCGTTGCTCTCGGCGTCCAAAGCGGGAAGGCAAGCGTCCGCGCACTCACTGTTCTCAGAAGGCTAGGTCCATACACGATCAGGTAACCGGAAGGATTGACAAGCAACTTGGAATTGTGACGGAAGTGTTTTTATACTCTCTCAGGGGGCGGATACTGTTTCGTCTGGCCCCAGAGCTTTCTGGGAGATGTAGTGCTGCAGCGGTATTTCTTTACTCTAGCTTTCCAGCTCGTCACAATCGCTACAACGTGTTAGCCGTCTTATTTTCCTACTATTCAGGACAGCACCAACAAATGAAAAGAGGCCTAAGTTAAAATCAACATATTGCTGCAAGGAGGAGTCTGTTTGGTCAATCTCGTCAATTGCTAATGATCTTTTCACTCTGTTTAGTAGAAAATCATGATATAATACAAAGTCATTATGATACATAGGTGGGGCAATAAATACAGGGGGTAATACAAAGGCTATGTAACATGTTCCTAACCATCCAACAGGAAGACGGTGATAACCTTTATTTCCACAAATGAAGTAAGTGTTTCGTGAAGCTACAAAAGCAATACCATTTGGCGTGTCAAAGGTGAGAGTAGTATTACATTCACTTCTCCCTACCGGGATAGTACCTTTATTTCGGACACATAAATCAGCTTTGGTATCAATGACTGTAATCACATGTACGGCAGACATATTTGTACGTCTTTGATTGGTGTAAACTCGAGGCAACGACACATTATCTGGTCGGTATTCTTCCCACTCAAATTTAGTTCCTTCTGCTTGCGGGTATCCATCTCTGTCATTGTAACAAACTTTATTAAGCCGAAAAAGCAGTCCACCTTTAGTTGGCCATCTCAAAGTAAACAGAAGAGTATACCAAGCGTTACAAGAACCATTATGAGAGAACGGAAGAGGAATAAGGGGAGTGCCTCCTTTCTTTTGGTGTCCAGGCAACATTCCACATACCCAACAGTTCGAAGTGTTCGTCATATTATGGGTGTGATGCAGAATTTGAATGAAACTGTTATTCAAATAAGTCTGTCTATGTCTTTCTTCATGATAAGGCAAAGTGAAATGAAAATGTTCAGATGGGATTGGAGTAGTAGGCAATAAATATTCTCTTGCTGGAACCAATCGTTCTACAACCCAAGCTATTACTGCTATTGCTACTATGGTCGTAACAAAAAGCACAGCACCAAGAATTCTCTTATTTCTCATCATAGTAGGTGCCATAGTTCGAAACACAAAAGTCTCAAAACAAAACTAATAAAAAAAATGAGTGCTGAGCTCCGAGGTAGCCGCTGGTTTCTTCTCCGAGATTCAAGAAGAGTGTCGCTACACTGGGCAGAACTGATCCCCCCCCTTGATATTCTCAACTTCCGTTTTCACAAACCTCAGAGCGGTAACTCAACCAGTCTCGCACAAACAACTGCTTTCCTTGGCCGTAGGTTATATCTTTCTCCTCCGGAAACAGTGTGGTTCGGGAAGGCTCCCTCCGATTCAGTAGACGTAGTGGCTGGGCTCTTCTCTGCGTCCAAGATGTCTCGATAATCAGACAGCACAGCGGGGTTCACCAGATCCGGAGAGACACGACGACAATGAGTAGAATGCCCCCACCGCTTCTTGTTCGTGACTCGCACAGCCGTTCGAGTCGCCAGCAGCACTTGCTCAGGGCCACGCCACCTTGGCTCCAAGCTGCTGGATCTCTCAAACGATCGAACCATAACGTGATCTCCAGGACGGAGATTGTGAGCCTCTCCAATGGAATTGTCAGGGAGCGCTTCTCGAACCTGTTGATGAATAGAGAGTAAATCATTTGTTAATCGTGCCAAATAATCGTTCATCATTCTATAAGGCACATCATGTAGTAAACGTGGCTTAGGAACTCCCCATATATTCATAGGCCTTCCAAACACCACTTCATAAGGTGTGAGGCCAGTTCGGGAATGTGGTACTGATCTAATGGATAACAATGCTAGAGGCAAAGCATCTGGCCATTTCAAAGACGTAGATGTCACGATCTTTGCTAGCTTCAACTTCAGAGTAGCATTATACCTTTCCACCAGACCTGCTGACTGCGGATGGAATACAGCGTGAAACTTTTGCTGAATCCCCAATCCTTCCATGACGTATTCCACAATTTTCCCGACAAAATGAGGACCGTTATCATTCCACAAAAATTTACAAACACCATAGCATGGGAAGTACTCTTTGAGCAATACCTTAGCTGTTGTTAATGCTGTATTATCCTTCGTGGGGTAGGCCTCAATCCATTTACTGAAGGCACACACCACCACTAAGACATACTTAAGGTTATTGCAATGCTCAAGCTGGATGTAATCCATTTGTAGTACTTCGAATGGTGCAGTAGGCGGAACAAACCCTCCTTTTGGAGTATAAGTCCCTTTAGCAGGATTGTACTGCAAGCATATCAGACAGGTCTGCACTACTCTTTTGGCCGTATTGGCAATCTCAGGATGCTCCCAAACTCGCGTAAGCAATTTAGTAATTGCAAGAGCTCCAACATGTGCCAATCCATGTGTCATTTGAACCATTGCTTGCAAGTAAGCTGCAGGCAATTTCCATCTCTCCATATCTTTGCTTCTCCAACAACCCTCATCATCCAACACTCCCTCTGTTGCCCAGGTTGCGAGTTCTGCTTCAGATGCTGATTTCTGAATGTCTAGTATCTCCTCTCTAGCATCATGCCATCGCTCAGCCTGCGATTTCACCACATACATAGGCGAGGCATTTTGTAACATAGCAGTTTCCCTCGCTATGCAATCTGCAAAAGCGTTTCCTTGTCCTACTTTGTCTGAAACTTTCTTATGTGCACTGCATTTAATTATCGCCACTTTCTTTGGACATAGTAGCGCATTCAGGAGATCACGTACTAATTCTCCATGCATAATGTGCACTCCGTGTGAAGTCAAAAATCCTCGTTCCCTCCAGAGTAGGCCAAAATCATGCGCTACTCCAAAGGCGTACCGGCTATCAGTGTAGATATTCACACATAAACCAGCACTTAATTCACATGCTCTCGTTAAAGCTATCAATTCAGCTGCTTGGGCCGACTTTTGCGGTATTCGTGCTGTTTCCACCACTATCTTAAGGGTCGTGATCGCATAGGCTGCGGAAGTTGTACCATCTGGCAACCTTAAACACGATCCATCAACCCACAGTTCCCCATCTACATCTGGAAGTGGCGTATCCTGTAAGTCAATACGACCCTTTGTTTGTTCTTCAGTCAGGAAAACACAATCATGGTGTTCTTCCTCCTGGGTCTCAGCAACTGGATACGGCAATAAAGTAGCAGGGTTCAAAGTGGCACATCTCTTCAATGTAATATGTGGCGCCAACAGTGTTAGCTCATATCCTCTTAAACGTGCACTAGTTAGATACTGGGTTTTTGTTTGGTTTAGCAAGGCGTCTACCACATGGGGAACTAACACCAACAATTTGTGTGACAAAACTATTCCCTCACTCTGTCGTATGGCCACTGCTGTTGCTGCAACTGCTCCAAAACACCCAGGTAATCCTCGTGCTACAGGATCAAGTACTGCTGAGAAGTACGCACAAGGTCTCTGTTTGTCCCCGTGTGTCTGCACTAAGACTGACAATGCACACCCATCTTTCTCGTGTACATATAATGTAAAGATCTTTGTATAATCTGGTGTACCTAGCACTGGTGCAGAACAAAGGGCTTGTCTCAATTGTTCGAAGGCATTCTGACATTCATCTGTCCATTCAAGGGGGATCAGTGTAGTTTTGGACAACAATGCTAACAAAGGTTTTATAATGTGTGAGAACCCCATTATCCACTGCCTACAAAAAGACGTTAAACCTATGAACGCGCGAACATCTTTCTGAGTGCGAGGGACTGGTGTATCTAAGATTGCTTGGATTCGATCAGATGTCAATGCACGTCCCTCCTTAGACAAAAGATGACCGAGGTAGGTCACCTTTAGTCTACAATATTGGAGCTTTTTCCTAGAAACCTTGTGATTATTCTGAGCAAGAAAAGAAAGCAGGGAAAGACTACTCTCCTCACATTGTTCCTGCGTGTCTGCTGCAAGTAGAATATCATCAACATACTGAATGAGAGCCACTCCAGACTGTAAATCAAAAGAATCAAGCTGTCTTTTTAAAGCCTGGCTATAAATGCTAGGACTTTCAGTGTAACCTTGAGGAACTCGACAAAATCTATATGATTTATTATTTATTGTGAAGCCAAACCAATATCGGCTATCAGGGTGAATGGGGATCGAAAAGAAGGCATTCTTCAAGTCGATAACAGTAAAGGTGGTGGCTGTGGGTGGAATCAAAGTAAGTAAGGTGGTAATATCAGACACCACTGGATACTGCGGTACTACTATCTTATTAATTTCCCTCAAATCAATAATGAAACAATAGATTTTAGTGTCTGTATCTTTCTTTAAAATCGGAAAAATCGGGCTGTTACACACATAATAGGGGACTTCTTCCACCACGCCTGCAATAATCAAATCATGTACAATATGCGTTAGAGCAACTTCACCTTCCCTGGAAATTTTTTACTGTGGTACACGAGGCAGAGACGCTCCCTCCTTTACAGTGATGCGTATGGGAGGGATAATCATCTGTCCCACATCTGTGTCCGAAGTAGCCCATAACGTTTTTGGAAGAGAGGCTAACGCCTCAATCTCTTGCATGAGGCACAATCTCTCTACATCTGGGTAATTCTCCTTCAAAATAACCTGCACCCCTTCAGGAGCACAGCGTATAGTTGCTCGAAAATATTTAAGCATATCCAGTCCCATAATATTATCTGGGGTGTTTGGTAACAACAAAAACAAGCACGGGGCAAGAAATTTGTCAATGTGAAATGTAAGGGGTTGTGACAATGGGCTAAGAGAGGGTGTTCCATCGAACCCTATCGATGTAATCATTTTGCCAGACAGGGGAGCCCTTGGAACCAAGTGTTTGGACAGAGCACTGCAAGTAGCTCCTGTATCAACCAGAAACTGATCATTAGAACCCAAAACATGCGCTGATACATATGGACCCCTTTGATCTACTGGTATTTCAACCGATTCCACACCCCATCCTACGCAATCCTATGCATGTGCATAATCCTGGGACTCAGTAAACTCACCCTCAGCTATCTGATACTGATTCCGTCGATCAAAAGTATTATGATCAGCCTGACCACGACCCCTCGCTTCAAACCTACCACGATCATTCGCTCCACCCCTAGACCCTGAATAACTATTCCGCGTCCTTCCACCTCCTCGACCACGCTGATTACGCTGTTCTCAAAGCACCGGACAGTCTGAAGCCCAATGTCCAAACTGTTTACAGTATGCACACTGGTCCTCAGAAATATCGGAACGAACGGAAGACGTACCATACGATCCACGTCTACCCCTATCATTCCCTCTCGGCTGTGTAGCGTAAACCTGAGCTAACATCACCTTTGTCTTTAACTCTTTCGCTTGCTTATCAGTACTTTCTTTAGCCTCCAATTCCTGTCGCTCATAATACTGAGCCATAGTCAATAAAGAAGCAGGGGTCGCCGTGGTCCACGAACTTTCGCTAGTCTTTAAACGTTTTGCAATCTCCGGCAGGAGATTTGCCACGTACTTGTCAACGAACAAATGCCTACCCGTGTCCTCTGTTAATAATTGCCCACTGTAATCATGGAATGCTTCCTCAAAACGTGAAAAGAAGTCAGAAACCGATTCGTCCACTTTCTGCTTGCAAGAGGCTAACATAGTCCAATCAATCTTTTTAGGAGGAACAAGCGTTTTTAATTTATTCAAAATAGCCGCCGGAAGATCTAAAATTAATTGGCATGGCTTACACGCGGGCTCCCTATCCAAGTCAGCTTGGGCTAAGGCTTTCCAATCTGCACCCAGAATCGCTTGATCATCAAACTTACGAATCGCCCTCCACATATCAGGAGGCAAAATTAACCTGAAGAAAAGATCGATATCAACTAATGTCATAACACACGAAGAAATAGCCCCTTCCACCCCTTCATAGAACGCTGCCGGATTCTTACGAGGGTCAGGCAGAGCAGCCTTAAGTGCCATAACATCTGTTCTGTTCCACGGCGTGTAAACACAATTATATATAAAATAACTCTTCCCATTTATAGACGTTTTATCATCATCTGTACCTTGCCCTTTAGGAGGGACATATAAAGGTGCAGCTTCACGCAAGGGCATAATATGAACTGTAGAACTCTTATCTGCTCCAAAGACAGGACACTCTTTGGATTTCTCCGTCGATCCAGGCGCAGGCGCGACTGATGCCTTTTTCGCCTCCCGCAATCTTAACGTCTCATCCCGTAGCTGGACCAACCGTTGGAAAAACGGATCCGCATCTGTAAGAACAAAAAGACCTTTACGCAAATTCTCACGACCAACTGATACATCCTTAGGCTCCAACTCAGTTGAATATTTTCTAAACCGTTCTACAACTTCGTCTCCAAAATGGCTCAGGAAATACAGCCGTTATCGCTCAGACCACTTACGCATTTGTTCATCAATCTCTGAAATAGTTATAGATTTAATATTAAGTTTTCGAGCAAACCCGCGCAATTCCGCAGCTCGATCAACACTTAGCCTGGTATGACTATCCCCTTGATCGTCTTCGTCCGAATCCTCAGTCGGGGCCGTAGGTGGAACGTACGGAGGCGGGCAACGGTCTAACAATGAAAAATCATCAGATTCATTAGTAAGGACAGGATAAAGAGGACGTCGAATAGGAAATTGACCATTCATTTGCAAATTACGTTCCTGTGTCTCCCTCTCTTTCTTTTCCTGCAACTCTTTTTCTTCCAGCTGTAAAGCTTTATCACGAGCAGCCTTTTTCTGCTCTTTGTCCGCCAAGGCTTGTTCACGCTTCATTCGCTCACGCACCGCTTTCTCCCACATACGTACACAATCAAACATATCCTGTCTAGACCTACGCTGAAACAAACATTGCTCCACATACTGAACCTTTCGTAAATCAAACGACCCATATAGCGGCCATTGCAATTCATGATCGGCCTTGGTATATTTATGCCACAATGTACTATGCATAATAGGGGGAAAGCCAAATTTGATATACATTTCACGATTAGGTGTCCCCTCTGGGGGAGCCGGCTGAGATTCATTTAATCGATAATTGGTACCCTTTCCAAGACAGCACATTCCTCGAAGTGTGCTTAAAACAGGCATGTCAAAATATCACGAAAACGCGATATTACATAAAATGGCACTTAATATGCTTTACACATGGTGTGCCGTTCAAACAAATACAAAATTCAAAAAGCCACAGTAAGTGTCAGTAGACTATCTTACCAATCAAAAGCTTACCAAGTTCTCAAATATCCAGGTTCCAGCTGCCAAGTTCTTTAATCGAATCAGCCAAACAGGCACTGTACGACAACCCAACTGATCAGGATCTCAGTCGAGGACCGGCACCACCTGGAAGGTCAGATCAGAAGGAAAGGAAGAAAACACCGTGGGTGCCAAGACTCGGGTCACTCAGTGGCAGTGTACGCGTCCATGGTGAGTTTCCAATCCTTCGTCACGACCACTCCTTCGGGCATCCGAGTCGCCGATCAGTCCCTTTGTGGTCGCCAATTTGTGGTATTGGGTTCTCTCAGATCTACATACTCTGCAGAAACTCCATGACACCGTAACATAGAAGTTGGCACGGAAACTGGAAATGCAAAAGACAAGTTTATTAGGACCCCATGGGGTGTGATACAGTTCTACAGCACCCTTCGGCAATGCAAGAAGTATCACACCGAACATCGGTGCGCGACCTCTTTTATACAGCTTTACAATAATAAAAAGAGTAGGCGGGATACATTTGCTCAGTTTAGGTACATATAAGGACATTTCTGGAACACAGCCAACTCATGGGAGGAGTTTTAGCACCACTGGTCAGTTTGGGGCACATTCCTAAGCGATGACCGTCCACTAATACAAAGGGTTTGACTACGCATGTGCAAGCTTGACCAGTACTAAAAATATCCTTTTGCTGGGCAAGTTAGATGGTCATTGGTACAGAGAAAGGACAAGAGGGCATGCTGACCACGAGGCCGCATGTTCATTAAAATGGAAGCCATCAATACAAAATGGCCTCCGAAAACGTGGTCAAGATAAGGAGAAATTCGTGTAGCTGAGCTAAATGCTAACCCAATCATTGTCAAATTACGACAGGCCCATTGTGTCTTCGCAAGGAAGCTTGATGGAACATTTGTCTATGTTTATTGACCATTTCCTTTTTCCTTTTGTGATGGAACTTGGTTCTTATATCAGGGACACAAAAGATTTTCTGTATAAAATCAAGGACATAATCTGGAAACCAATGTATCAACTAATGGTGCTTGATATTACAAGCCTATATACGTGCATTAAACGCCAGGACGGACTTGAAGCCGTGCAATTCTATCTAAAAAAGAGACAATTGCGATTTGCCGAACATAACATCATGCTGGTTGAATTCACACTGTTTTGCCTTACGAATAACATCTTTCTATTTGGTGAGAAATTTTTCAAGCAGATCTCTGGCACGGCAATGGGCACCTGCTTCGCCCCCAGTTACGCGAATTTATTTGTGGGCTGGTGGGAGGAGCAGGTGTCCAGGTGCTATGAGTGTGGAACAAGTAAGGGTCGTGCGATTGCGTGGCATCGGTACATAGATGACCTTCTTATTGTGTGGAAAGACACGTATGAATCAGCTGTGAAGTACATTGATGTGCTAAATAACAATAACGTTAACCTACACTTTTCCGGTACAGTAAGTCCAGTGGCAGTGGACTATCTGTACCTGAAAGTGTGTGTGTCTGAAGGCCAACTCAGCACGGCACTGTATCGCAAAACAACAGCTGGCAACTCAACTCTGTTTGCAACCAGTAACCATCCTTCAAAATTGAAACAGAGTAGTCCATATGGAGAGTTGCTTAGGATAAAAAGAAACAGCTCTAGAATGCATGACTTTGAAACTGCTGCAAAAGAAAGCATAGCACGGTTTGAGATAAGAGGCTATGATAGAGCACTTTTAGAGGACACCTTTGAAAGAGTTAAAAAGGTTCCTTTACAACAATTATTGCAAAATGTATCTAATAAAAAGTGAGAGTAGGCAATACAAATAAAGGGAAATTTAGAATGGTAACCACCTATTCCAGTGAGTCCAATTTCCTTAAACGTACCTTGAAAAAGAACTGCCATATTCTGAAAACAGATAGTGTCATCAACGAGGACATACCAGCATTTCCACTGGTAACCTTTAAGAAGGCCAGATCCCTAAGGGACACTTTGGTACATAGTCATTTGGCGAAAGAATCACAAGCAAAGGGAACATTAAAAGAAATGCGTGGCATCTATCCTTGTGGCAGGTGCAAGGCCTGCAGTAACAGCAAGAGGGTTATGTCATATAAGATTCCTGATATAAAACTAACCAGATCAATAAAAATATTTTTAACATGTAGCACCCCATATGCTGTTTACTGTTTGGTCTGCCCATGTGGCTTACGCTACATAGGCAATACAATTCATCCCCTGAAAATTAAAGTTTTAGAGCATCTCAGGGCAATAGCCAAAAAAGATGCATCGCACCCTGTGGCAAGGCATTATGCCGACAAGCATTCCAGTAACAGGAATGTTTTCAGTATTTTGGTCTTGACTATGTGCCAGAACACATTAAAGGGGGGGACAGACTAAGAAAAACTGCGTAGGCTTGAATCAATATATATAGTTGATCTTCAGACGAAATTTCCGAAAGGATTAAAGAAACAGTAGTGAGGAAGTGCTTATTTTCTTCCGAAGTGGGGAAATTGGAGCTGATATTTTGTGGAATGCATCGCCCACCCTTCCTGGAGTGATTTGTTGTGATGCCTGTAGAGCCTGGATATATATATAGGCATTCCGCAAAATATCAGCTCCAATTTCCCCACTTCGGAAGAAAATAAGCACTCACGGGTAGCGTTCCTTTGGAATTTATTTAACGAACAAACGCGTTTTGGCGGTATGCCTTCTTCGGTGTTGCCAGCACACCGAAGAAAGCACATACTATATATATATATATATATATATATATATGTATATATATATATATATATATATATATATATATATATTACCTACTGGCGGTCGCCAGTAGGTATATATAGTTAGGATTTTTTCCCTATGGGATTTTTGAAAATTCTATGTCTAATAACTTTTGCGTTTGTGGACGGAATTGGCTGAAATTTTCAGGAAAATGGAACATTTTGTTTCTGAGCAGCCCCTGAAAATTTGGGGGTGGTTCGTCAAGGGAGGGCCGAGAAAAAAGGGGGGTCCCAAAACGCGTTTTTCCCATGTTAATTTCCATAGGGCGGTTGGCCTCACTTTTAGCCCGAACGGCTGAATGGATTTGCACGAAATTTGGCAAAAATGTAGGGACTGTTAGCCCGATGTGCCTTTGCTAGGTCTCAATATATGTGTTCCAGTGGATTTTGAGAAATTAACGTTCAAAAAAAGATATATATCTGTGACAGCGCTCCGGGCAGCGCTCCGGTTCGCGTACTTTTCGCGTAACGGAACTTCGCGAAGCAAAGCTGATTGGCTCTCCGGTGTCTGTCAACATTCTAAACAGTCCGGAGCGGCCGCCATCTTGTTTCTCGGTAGGATCGAGAGACAAGAGGAGGCCAAAACAAAGGGGGAAATGACCATAAGGGGGCATAGTGGATCCTCCCTGACCCCCTAGGTTTGATGTGGAGGTTTTAAAAGGGCCCGGCGGGGCAAAAAAAAAAATGTTTTTTTCTTTTTTTTGCGTGGGAAGCTCCCGGTTCGCGAACCGAGAAGCGGCCCGGGGAGCATGCTATGAGGAAAAAAGAATGATAGACTTTCAAAATATTGTATGTTAATTGTTTGTTTGTTTTGTTGATTTTTTTTTATTTATTATGTAACACAAAAAAGTTGCACAGTATATTTTAAGTCTCATTTTATATAATATCTTTTGGGTACTTTTTCAGCATTTTCAAATAAAAAAGAATAATGTCTGAAACAATTTTAACTTATAAAATTTAAATTTATTGCTCCGATTTTTCAAAATCTAAAAGTATTTGCAACATTATTTCATCTGGTATGTCGTCCTTTTCATTCCATTCTTCAATTTCATCAACACATTTAATTAATTCTTGGTCTACAGTGTCATCCAAAAAGTCTATTTCATCTTTTTCTTCCTTAGGATTGTTATCCATATTTATTTCAAATGAAATATTATTTTCCTTTGGTTGGGCTTCCATTTTCTTGCTGTAAATTGCATAAAAAATAAATATATCAGTAGAGATAGGGCACTGTTGTGTTTAAGTTCAGAGAGGTACTTGTGAGTTTATAACAGAGAAGTTATCTTTGGGCACTGTATGGTTTCAGGCGTGAAGAAGTACTATTAAAAAGTGCCTGTGAAGAAGCCTAAGTAAATTCATAATTATATCATAGAAACCTAAATCAATCCATAATTATAATAAACAAGCCTTTCTCAATGTGTAACTGTTACAGAGGGACAGTATATAACTATCTGAAAATGTTTTCCCAAATTAATTTAAAGTGCATGACATAGTTCTCCTTTCAAATTTATAAAATAACATCTTACCTTTAAAAAGAAGTTGAAGTTTTTAGTGAAAATCCTATTGAAATGTACACCAGGAAGTAGTAGTCAAAATGGCTGTGTTTCCTTCTCTTCCTTTATATATATTCCGGTACATAACCCATCAAATGTCAGGTAAAAAAAATTGAAAATGAAAGTAACATTTTCATTGGTTGTCAATTCCAACACTTCAGATGTGTTTTGTGAAGTAATTTACCTCACGGTATTTAGAGAGGTCTACAGGCTAAATGGCTAAATGTAATTCCAAACAAATTTATGAAAATGGTAGGGATTGGTATGTAGTATGAGCTAATCTATATTTGGTGAAAGTGTTTCCAGTCGTTTTTCTGTAAATTACTTTCCCACCTTTTTTAATGGAGCGCTTCCCGGGGAGCGTCCCGGTTCGCGAACCAGCAGCGTTACGGGAGTCCACCATTTTGTGTTTCAGTCGAATTAAGATACAAGATGGAGGGCAAATAATGTTCAGAATGGGTAGAAAGGGGGCACGGTAGACGTATCTTGACCCCCTAGGTTTTCTGAGGGTGGCTGAGGAGGCCCATATGTGCGGTAAAAAAAACATTTTTTTTACAAATTTCGCGCGGTTAGCTTCTGGTTCGCGTACCGGGTAGCGCTCCGGGGAGCGTACTTTGTTGAAAATTAGTGAAAAAAGTTAGAGTAAAATAACAATTGTGAGTGATCAGATGTAGGGTAGCTCTGAGAAGAGCTTTTGGGCTTATGGTACATTTAGGTACTTATAAGTAGGTACTAATGCACAGTCTTAAATTCAAAATGAAAATTCTGTTGCCCTCATCTGAGAAGTGAACTCCATCTCCTCTGTAGATATCTTGCATGCAGTAACGCAAGTTATTGTTGTACATGGAGCCCATTCCATGGTCTCTCATGTAAGCTGAAACAGATTTGTTTACATGCTTCCTCGACTTCTCAATTTGTGGACAAAATTGGTTCGACCACCTCCATTTCTGTCTTTGGCATATATTTGAATATACCAAGGCAGTTTGAGGAAAAAGTGCCATTAATTGCTCAAAGGTGTCCTTTAAAAGCATTTCCAGACCTACCCCAGTCAAAGTGCCCAAATCATTACCTCCACAGTGCACAATTAACAGGTCAGGTTTTGGCAAATGCATTAAGGTTTTCACTAATGGTATCAATTGGTGACATTTTAATCCTCTGTGGCCAAACCACTTAATTTCCACATCTTGTCAATTGAGGTTAGGTAAATTTCTGTTCTCAGCATACCTTTGAGCCCAGTAGATGTAACTATGTCCAACAATCCAGACAGTAAACATGGTGAGAGAAGTTTCTGCTGCAGTCAGATGAAGTGTGGTAATGAAATGGCAGATGAAACAGTAGGAGTTTGTAAAGAAAAAAAACTGTGGAGTTTCAGTGCTAATGATTCACTAGCAGTGATTGGTGGATTTCCATTTCTGAAAACAGAAAGTTAGGGTGCATGGATGTGTTCTTTGAAAGATGTAATTTGAATGGTCAAGGAAAAAACATTTAATGAAAGATTGCACTGGATACGCAGGTGCACTGAGAGTTCAGAGTTCAATTGAAACATTGTTGTGTGAACTTGCAAACATCAGAGGTCTTTCAGGAGGTGGTTGCTATGCAAAAAAGGCAGCGAGGGCAGAGGGGGGAAGGGTTTTGATTTGAAAAAAGTGAGGGAAGAGTTTTGATTGGCTAACATGAGAGATATGTGTAATGAATATCTGCATTTCTGTGCTTTCTATAGCTGCAGCCTCTGGAGTGCATACTCTTTGTTCTGCTGAAGACAATTTGGTGTATTTCTGAGACTGTTTTGAAACTCATAAAGAATTTGCTAAGGTGAGAAAAGATTTATTTAATTTAGATAGACTATAGTATGCTTTAAGGACAAAATTATGAAGAAAGCTGTGTTTTTAAAATGTTGCTTTGTCTAAAGTGTCTTACAAATAGATTTTGTTTCTTTGAGAAATTGTAATTGAAAATAATGTGAAGTATTAGCACTGTCAGGGTGTTTTTGTACATAGGAGCTGTGCAGTGTTTTCAAATTATTACTTGAAAATCGTTTTTGAGGAAAAGGGATGCTTTTAAAATTTATCACAAGGAAAAAATGGTGTCTGCTTCTTTATAAGGCATTTGAGTGTCTCTGATGTTATTTTTCCCATTTTAATTGAAGAGCTTTCTCCGTGGGGCAAGTTCCTTGTAAATATGCTCCCACCTGTGCTTGGCAAATTTAGATTTTGATTCTCTGAGTTACATAGCCATGTTAAAAGTGTCCCAAAAAATGGTGCAAGGGCAATCAAAAACACCTTTCATGTGTCTTAAGGACATTTTAAGTCATTTCCTCTTGAATGTAGGTATACAATTGATTTATATGTTGTGTTTAAAAACGCTTTTTTTTAAAATCAATTACATTTCTGGATATGTACTGCTAGAGCTTCATAGGTTGTTTGGGGCATATTTATAAGGCATTTAGGTGTCTCTGATGTTATTTTTCCCATTTTAATTTAAGACCTTTCCCTGTGGTGCACGTTCCTTGTAAATATGCTCCCACCTGTGCTTGGTAAATTTAGATTTTGATTATTTGACTTACATGGCCATGTTAAAAGTGATCCAAAAATGGTGCAAAGGCTTTAAAAAAAACACTTTCATGTGTCTTGGGGCATTTTAAGTCACTGAGGAAACAAAGGTGATGTGATTGTGCAATGAGGAAAAGAAACTGCACATTTTTCAATTACATCACCTGTGTTTCCTAAGTTTATGAATAACATTGTGCAGATGAAGTTTAGGTCTGTCCACGGACACAAAAGAGGTCTGGCCTTTGTTCAAGAGTCAAGTGGACATGATTTACTTCATTGGTAGGCCTTCACATGTATTATCTCCTCTGTACTCTGGAGCGGCGGTGCAAAAGATTTGCTATGTGGCGACATATTTACAACTTGATGCATCTAGACAGATGTGTCATGCTGTCGTTTTTGAGGAAAAGGAATGCTTTTAAAATTTATCACAAGGAAAAAATGGTGTCTGTTTCTTTATAAGGCATTTGAGTATCTCTGATGTTATTTTTCCCATTTTAAATTAAGAGCTTTCGCCGTGGGGCTTCTTCCTTGTAAATATGCTCCCACCTGTGCTTGGCAAATTTAGATTTTGATTCTCTGAGTTACATAGCCATGTTAAAGGTGTCCCAAAAAATGGTGCAAGGGCAATCAAAAACCCCTTTCATGTGTCTTAAGGACATTTTAAGTCATTTCCTCTTGAATGTAGGTATACAATTGATTTATATGTTGTGTTTAAAAACGTTTTTTTCAAATCAATTACATTTCTGGATATGTACTGCTAGAGCTTCATAGGTTGTTTGGGGCATATTTATAAGGCATTTAAGTGTCTCTGATGTTATTTTTCCCATTTTAATTTAAGACCTTTCCCCGTGGATCACGTTCCTTGTAAATATGCTTCCATCTGTGCTTGGCAAATTTAGATTTTGATTATTTGACTTACATAGCCATGTTAAAAGTGATCCGAAAATGGTGCAAAGGCTTTAAAAAACACTTTCATGTGTCTTAGGGCATTTTAAGTCACTGAGGAAACACAGGTGATGTGATTCTGCAATGAGGAAAAGAAACTCCACATTTTTCAATTACATCACCTGTGTTTCCTAAGTTTATGAATAACATTGTGCAGATGAAGTTTAGGTCTGTCCACGGACACAAAAGAGGTCTGGCCTTTGTTCAAGAGTGAAGTGGACATGACTTACTTCATTGGTAGGCCTTCACATGTATTATCTCCTTTGTACTCTGGAGCGGCCGTGCAAAAGATTTGCTATGTGGCGACATATTTTCAACTTGATGCATCTAGACAGATGTGTCATGCTGTAAAGTCCTGTGCCACATGAAACCTGCGTCAGGTTTCATATAGGTGTTTTGATGCAGGGTGGGCATTCATTTGCATGAAAGCCCTGTAAAAGTAACACAGTGAAATTTAGAAGATTTCACTGAGTCAGCTTTATAGCATTCCTGAATCAAATCCTTATGGCTGTTTGAAACAGGCATAAGGAGTGAAGCACCATGCAATGTGTGGCTTCCTCCTGTGCATTACAGTAGACATGTTGTGTTTACGACGTGACTTGTGCAATGTGTTGCTTTTGCAGCACTGATGCGTGACGCATCTGTGCTGTTTTTATTCAATGGTGTTCCACAATGTAAATGTGCCACACCATGAGTAGCAGAGCAGTGGTGCACGTTAACTGGTGCATCCCTGGGGATGTGCCAGTTAACATAAATCTGTCCCTATACATTTAAGTTTGTGCAGGGGACACGGAGTCGGTGAGGCTTATCCTAGGTTAAGAAGAGATGAGTCCTGTTTACTGAAGACTTAGACATAGGCCTCACCTCTTCAGCATCGCTGGACATGGCTAAATAATAGCTGCAAAATGATACTCTTGTTAAACAATTTTACTATTCTAGTCTCTGAGATTTGTGTCTTAGTCTCCAACATCTCATTGTTGTTCTCTTTTTTTAAAGATAACGACAACATCAAGCATGAGTGATAATGAGCAATCAGTTGATCTCGATCTTATCGTTGAACTTGTCATTGAAACGTCAGTGGAAGTAGATCCCTTAGATCATTTAAATCCTGAGGATGATGAAGAATATGATGAGAATGCTGATTTGTCAGAATTGTATGATATAGGGTGGGAAGCTGATCTGCTTGAGCCTATGTAGTAAAAATGTAAACCATTTCATTTAAAATTAAACAAAAGTTCAAAAATAGTTTGTGTGTAGTGTCTTTAATAAAATAATCAAATATGCTCGTAAAATTAGTTCAGATTCACATATAAAACAACACAGGTATAATGTAAAAGCATTTAATTTCTTTGCTACTATTTGTGATTTCTAAATTTGCTAATGCACTAAAAATTATTCTATGTTAAAATAACAAGCAGGGTGTTAAGTTTTTGATGACTGTTATTGATTTACTGTTTGGTAATAGTAATTAATAACATTTTTTATTATATTTTAGCACAGATTAAACTGCAGATTATTTCAAAATGTGAAAATGCCAACTAAGAATCGAATTAGAAAGGCTACAAGACGACAAAGACAGCAGGTCCATCAATTACTGCAGCAGTCCTCTACAAAAAAAACTTGTCAAGTCACCAAGAAAGCACCGGGTAAGACCACGAAATCATTCATAAGAAAAATTTGTAGTAAAAAAAGTATTTCTACAGAAAATGTTTCAGTGCAGAAAAAGAGAAGCAATTTAAACGGAAAGGAAGGGCCAATCAAAAATGTTACTGCTAGAGCAAGAGATAACTCTGTGCATGATAGCAGAAGGAAAGAACAGTTTAGGGACATTCGTAAACGAATGTTCCGCAACAGGATAATTGGCAATTTGTTAAAAAATATTAACAAAGGTCAACAGAAAGTGGTTTTTTATAAGAGAAAAAAAAAGTTGAGAAAGTTATTGATCAGGCATTTGAAATTAAACGAAAGTTATTTATTTTGATAATCAACAGAATTAGGAAGGTAAACAAGGTAATTTATGATTTCAAAACAAATAGTAGATGGAAGAGAATAATTAATCGTAGTAATTTTTGTGATGTTTTCTCAGGAGACTGGATGCATAGTTCAAGTTCTGAGGCATTTTTTAATGAGGAGAGTTATTTCCAGGATAATGATTTGGTGCATGCAGTTGACACCAGTGGTCAAGCTTATGAAGTGAAAGATGGATGTCCAGTTGAGAAAGAAAAACTTGTGACAACAGAGACAGAAGAGGTGTTAGGTAATGAGGTTTTAGGAAGACGTCCTAAGGGTCCTGTGTACACCTGGAACTGTAGTAGTATTTGCAGTGTGCGACAGGATTCAATCAATTTGCTTTGTGATTTTGTACGGACATTTAATAAGAAAAGTTTGAAGCCGAAAGTGAAGTTGTTGCAAGAATTAGATCCTTGCAGAGTGAGAGAAGTGACAGGTTTGCATGGTCATTCACTGGCTTGACTTTCCAGGAGAGTATGCCAGAGTGTTTTTCATCATTTTAGGATGCTAGCAGTGCATCATAATAAAGTGAGGAAATTAGTTAGAATGTTGTATTATGCTAAGAGTCCAGCAATTATGCTTAAACAATTATGTGCTGCTCTTTTCCATGGTTCTGAAATAGATGTGAAGAATATTTGTGAAGAAATTGAGTTTTGTTACTTTGGAAGTAAAGAGGAGAATGTTCAAATTGACCCAGAAGAAGAGGGTAATGTTGAAGATAATGTACAGGTTTCCAGTACAGATAATTTTCAGAAGGAAATTGCCACGTTTCAGGTGAAATCAAGTGAGAGGCCTAATTTCACTTGTGTGTGTTGTCGACGCACTTATTATGAGAATCAGACTAAGTTAGTGGATTTATATGCAAAAAGTGAAAGGGAAAATAATAGTGAATGGAAGGATTTCGCAACATACTTGATGGTAGAAAATTGTTTTGATTTGGGATCGGATCAACGTGTGTGTACTTATTGTTGTAACAAATTAAACCAAAACCAGATGCCTGCTAGGGCGGTTCATAATAATCTGGAATTGGTTGAGATTCCTTCTGAATTGAAGGATTTAAATACTTATGAATCTATTTTGATTCAAAGTATCCATCCCTTTCAGGCTATTGTAAGAATGGAGCCAAAGACAGGGAAGTTGCCTCCATCAGATTTACAGAGAGGATTAAAGGGAAGAGTTGTTTATTTGCCTCTAGATTTGAACAAAAACATTAACACAATTGGAGTAGAGAAAGTGGAAGAGGAACCTCTAGTTATCATAGTTAATGGTGTTCCGACAAAGAGTAAGAAAATATGGCAAGATTTAGTGGATGTTAGGAAAGTCAAAAAGGCAACATTGTATTAAAAAAAATAATAAGTACTATAAGAATGTATATGTTGCAGAAGAGGAAGTAAGTGAGGAAGAGGATAGCGATTTGTGTCCTGGTCAAATTGAAAAAGTAGAAGCCTCTAAAAAGGAAGAAATTTATGAACATTATAGTGTTCATCCTTTGCATTCCAAAGAAGTTATGGGGAATGCTATTGAGTTGTTTCAAATGAAACAAGCCAAAGGGAGTCCCATTAGTGTTTGGGAGGAAAGTTTGGAAGCTCGGTGTTTCCCACAGCTATTTCCAACAGGTCAAGGAGGAAGATATGATGAGCGACATCATCAAATTCCTGCTTCTGAATATCGGACTTTACGATTGTATGCGGAAGATGCTAGGTTTCGACAATGCATTCCCTATTTGTTTCATCTCCGGTTTGAAAGCGATCTGTCAGGACTGTCATATGCAGTGAACCACATCTTGAAAAGTGGTATACAGATGCGAAACATCTCAGCAAGGGACTTTATGGATAAAGTCAATGTCCAAGATAGTATTTTGGATTCTCACCTAATTAATCTCATGGCGTGTCAGCGTGGTACTAATGAGTACTGGTACCGTCGTCATGGTGATTTAAAATGTATGCTGAGGAACTTAGGAACTCCAACATGGTTCCTCACTCTCAGCTGTGCCGAGTATAGCTGGGAAGACTTACTTGAATTTCTACGAGAGGCAAATGGAAACATTGAAAATATTGAATTCAAGACACCCGGAGAACTGTGCTCTTTGGATCCAGTGAATGTATGCAGGTACTTCAATCATAGATTTGAAGCTATGATGTCTTTCATCATGAATAAGAAGAATCCACCTCTTGGAGAGGTGTTGGATTTCTTCTGGAGAAAGGAGTACCAAGCAAGAGGTGCTCCTCATATACATATGCTGCTGTGGATCAAGGATGCACCTAAATTTGGAACAGATCCGGATGACTTAGTGATGAGTTTCATAGAACAGTATTCTACGTGTACTGTTCCAAACGCAAAGGAGAAGAAAAGCCTAAGAGAACAAGTTCTACGTTTCCAAAGCCATCGTTGTGGAAAGTACTGTCGTCGTAAATTCAGAAACAAGGACAAGTTCTATACCAAATGTCGTTTCAACTTTCCACGACTGGTGATTTCTAAAGGAAGAGTAAACAGTTTGATGTCTTCGCTGCGACATAATGTGACGAGGAAATCACCCAAAAACACATACAATTTGAAAAGAAACGAAGAGTCCAAGTACATCAACGACTACAACCCAGTGATTTTGTCCATGTGGAATGCTAACATGGATATACAGTTTGTGGCTGACAACTGTATGGCTGTGGCTCGGTATGTGACATCTTACATCACCAAAAAAGAAAAGACAGAATTGTAGGATATGTGGGAGGATATTTCCCATGAAAAGAGCCTCAGCAAGAAGTTGTACAGTTTCAGTTTGAAGATGTTGTCGCATCGAGAAATCGGAGCTTACGAATGTTCTGACCGGTTGTCTTCAGCAAGTCTCTATGCCAAATCCAGGAGTATCGTTTGGGCGAGTCTTGGTCTTGCTGCAACGCGAAATCGAGTTCTAAAACCTGTCCGGGAAATTGAGTATTTGGCGGAAAAGGAGCCAAACAGTACCGACATTTTGAAGACCAACATGTTGGATACATATTATCCAAATCGAAGCAGTCACCTCGAGAATGTTTGTCTATATGAGGTTCTACAAAATTACATATTCAAGAGGAACATCAAAGAAGATATTGAGAAAGGAGTGTATGCTGTAATTGGAAGTGAGGGATGTCTGGTCAAGCAAAGAAAATGCCACTTGGTAAACCATCGAAAATTGAGTGGCGAATCTCCTGAAAAAAAAGAGTTTTTCTATTTAGCACTCTTGCAACTTTTCAAGCCTTGGCGTGCAAAAGAAGAACTGCTTGGAGATTTTCTTTGTTACGAAGACTCTTTCAATGCCGCCAAGGAAACCATAGAATGTTCTGCTTTTCCCAAATATCTAGAAATGTTGACTTTGGAAATCGAGCAGGAAGCAACGATTGCAGCCGAGATTGCTAGAGACAGTTCTCAGGACAGTCAGATTACTGTTTCATTGAGTCAGGATCCACTAGGAGGACCTGTTATCGAAAATGAAGCCGCCACTGCCATGAATGAAGTAGAAAGAGCCATGGCACATGCTCAGGAGGATGCGTTTAACTTAGAAGACTTGGAAAGACAACTCAACGTTGAGCAGAGGAAAATATATGACGAAGTTACCAAGCAAATTGAGCATGGACTAAATCATGAGAAGAAAGAGTGCTCATGTACGTCGTTGAAGCCTGTCCGATTGTACGTGAGTGGAGAAGCGGGAACTGGAAAAAGTTTCCTCATTAAAGCAATTTCTTGTTATTTGCAGGAAAGGACTGAGTCATCGCTGTCTTGTGTTGTCACCGCTCCAACTGGACTGGCAGCACATAACATTATAGGTATTACTTTGCATTGTCTACTGATGTTGCCAGTGGAGCATGACAACAAATTACAATACCACAAGTTATCTGGAGATGCTTGTTGTGAAGTTTCAAGAGTCTTGAAGAAGATGAAACTTCTTATCATTGACGAAGTAAGCATGGTTTCAAATCTCATGCTTGCCTTTGTGCATTTGAGAATGCAAGAAGTTCTTAAAACAGAGTATGATGTGTTATTTGGTGGCAAACACATCATTGATTTCGGAGATCTTCTGCAGCTAACACCAGTGAAAGGACAACCTATGTTCAAAATACTCACGCATGAAGATACCAGGAAGTGTCTAGGGAGCATTGGCAACGTGGTTAAACTTCAATTATGCTGAATTGCATGAAAATATGCGTCAGGCGAAGGATGAAGATTACAAGAATATTTTACAAGATGTTAGAATTGGAAAAGTGACCGAGCATGCGAAAGAAGCTTTACATGCACGATTACTGTCAAATTTATATCCAGAACAAGACATTGTGCCTGAGAATATTTTTAAGAAAATTACTGAGAAGAAATCTGGAATATGTTTGATGCCAACTCTTGCAGAATGTGCCATCTTCAACAACAAAATGTTGAATTTAGAAAAACAAGAGATTGTGAAACTTGAAGCTATTGACAAAATAGAGCATATGGGAGCAACAATTATTTTGTCTGAGAATTTGAAATCTAAATTGGATTCATTAGAAAAGACTATTTCTAAAACAGCGGGTTTTGAAAAGACTTTGAATGTGTGCTTAAATTGCCGAATCATTTTGAGAAGGAATTTACATGTTGAAAGAGGTCTGGTAAATGGATCAATGGGTAATGTTGTTGATTTGGAGAAATACAGAAATAGAGATGGAATTGAATTTTTAAAAATTAAATTTGATGGCATATAGGAAGTACAGCTAATTGGTCGTTCTTCTGCCAGATTTTTGCTTGTAAAAGACTTATATGTGCGCCGTAAGCAGTTTCCTGTTTGCTTGGCATATGCGGTGACAATCCATAAATCACAAGGTTTAAGTGTAGATAGTGCTTTGGTGAATATTGGCTGTTCTGTGTTCAAGGAGGGTATGGCATATGTGGCATTGTCACGAGTTAGAACTTTATCGGGATTGTTCTTGATTGACTGTGATGTCACAAACATTTGTGCGGATCTAGATTGTGTTAAGGAATACAATAGGTTAAGAAGAGAGTATGCGCCACATTTGCCTCAATATCCTTTGTTTGAGAAACGTGTGGTAGGCCGGAAACGAAGAAATATCAGTAATAGTATGGAGGTTATAGCAAAAAGACGAAAAGTCGATGAACCTGAAATTATAAGCAGAAAGAAAATGGATTCTGTTGAAGATGTTGTTGGTTTTAAATTTGAAAATAGTTCTGGTGTCAACTGCTATGCTAATGTAGTGCTTAATGTTCTCTTTTCACTAGAGACTTTAAAAGAACAAATTGTGAACAACTTGGAACAAAGTTTATGCTGTTTGTTGAATTCTGTGTTAGAGAAATGTAGTGCTGATAGAACGAGAGTAGAAAGTGTGTCTGAAATTCGTTATCTGTTAGACGAATGTTCAGGTCAAACAGAATTCTCTGAAAATATTCAGCAGGATTGTCAGGAGTTTTTAATGTATATGCTTCATGTATTGCAAGATGAAGGTGTAGATGTAGATCACCTGTTTGGGCTTTCTTATCAATGGCAGCATGACTGCGAGAATTATAGGGTATCAAGTACTACTAGTGTAGATTCTGAAAGATTTATATATTTAACTTTGCCAGACAGTAAATCAGTGTCCTTTCATAAGCTAGTAAAAGCTGCTGATCACAACATGGAGTGTAGCCAATGTAAATCTGAAATTATGTCAACATTATTTTTACGAAGATATGGCCTGTATGTCATTTTAATGTTCCAACGATGTAGGCCTGATGGAACAAAATTGACAACTTTAATAAACAATGTTGTTGCTTCGCAGTTGTCAATATCAGGAAGGACTTTTGTAACTGCAGCAATTATATATCATGACGGTCCTACAACAACATCAGGACATTACACAACTTATTTAAAGTCCAGAAACGGCTGGTCATTCTGCAACGATTCTGTTTTAACTTTCAAAAAGAAATTGCCGTATGACCTTAAAAATTCTTACCTGGTGTTTTTAAAACCAAAATTTTAGGGACAGAATCTCGGGATTTGTTCTGAGGAATTTCAAGAGGTTCATGGAGTAGAGGGAATGTAAGTCTGCAATGCTGTCTAGATTATTTATCCAAACTTTTGATCATAATGTCATTTTAAAAATTCAAAAATATAAACCTGATGCAAGTAACTCTGATTCATAGTAAGCAGTATCAGTGTCATAGGAAATGTAGAACATGAGTGAGCAACAAGGGTAAGATATTAGTAGTCCAGGATTGTGAAAGTAATCTTAAACGTTTTCTTTCTGAAACTTGTGAAAATAAAAAATGACGGAATTCCAAGAGTTGTAAATCGCTCTAACATGATTTGGCCTTGTGGAAACATGTGGTAGAATGTGAGAAGTCTTTTATCGTATGTAACATATTTTTCAAAACGATAGAGGTTTTCTTTCAGAAAGTGGCGGGCTGAAAATATTAACAGCACAACAGAGTGTAAGCTGTTCATAGGACATCCTTCGACATCATGGAAAGTAAGTTAATTTTAAGGAGTTTTGAATTCTGATTTCTTATGTTGTATGGATTTTTTAAACACAATCATTTTGATTGTGTTTTTTTTCCCCGCTGTTACATGATGAATACCTTCAAGTCACTGATTTTAGTGAAATTTGATACATTCTGAGAACAGCAAAAATAAACCATTTAACATGTATAATAAATTCTCTACTTTTTGTACTTATGATATACATTTAGAAATGTGAGGTAGACATGGAGAAACTGAGGCTTCTGTAAGTGTCAAAGTTAATGCATACAGTGCTGCACTTCTGGGTACTGTTTTATTTTGAAACCTGAGTAGGCCTCACCTCAAACAAACCTCTGGAAAGGACACATCTTATTTGAATCCTGAAACAATCATTTAAAATGTTAGGGACAATTTTATGATGGCTTTACATCTCTTTTGCGCTGCCATTGCATCACTGTTGTGAGACATCAGCAGTGCAAAAGATGCACCATGTTCCAAAATAGGCCTCACTTCATCAGCATCAAGTTACTGTTAGTTTAAAATATATATCTTTAGGACTGTGTAGGGGTCCTAGAGAAGCAGAGGCTTCTGTAAATGTCAAAGTTGTTGAAAAACTGTTTGTCCTTCAACCTTTTCCCTTGTCTTTTCTAATTTTTAAATTCATGTTTTAATATTTTTCAAATGTTTGTTCTCTCTTTCACAGATTGAAAGTATGAAAAAAAAGTGAATAAGTTAACAACAATTATAAGGTAAATGTTTTCTACTCTTTTCGTTACATTTCTATCACATTCACCTACTATAGGGCTTCAGACTATAGAGCTTTAAACAAAGTTTAACTAAATGTGGAAATTTGGAGCTGTGCCCGTGGCTTTTAGGTCAATGCGCAAGTGCATTGACCTAAAATGCGTGTGCACATTACCAAATCGCCGACTGTTCCCTCAGCCGCACTCCTCCCACACCTTTGAAGTGAAGATTAGCTTCACTTCAAAGGCCCCGGCTGCTTTACACCCTCATTCTGCTCTCCCCGCTCCATCCCCTCCCCTGTCCGCCGTGTGCATTTCTCGTCCCCCCCTCCCCACAGTAACGCCACTCACACACGCAACGCCACTCACACACGCAACGCCACTCACACACGCAACGCCACTCACACACGCAACGCCACTCACACACGCAACACCACTCACACACAACGCCACTCACACACGCAACTCATCCACCCAATGCCACTAATCCACGCAACGCCACTCATCCACGCAACGCCAATCATCCACGCAATGCCAATCATCCACGCAATGCCACTCATCCACGCAACGCCACTCATCCATTTGCAAAACCAAAAGGACAAACTCTTCTATTGTGTGACCTATTGCATTTTCAATGCTTGATTCTTTCACTTCCTTATCTATTTTGTTTTCCACAATTATATCCTCTTCCATCTTTTCTTCGGTAAATAAATCTATTAAACAGCATCTCTGGTTTAGTCCCTATAGCTGTGTTTCTTTTAACATTACTCTCTGTTTACTTCCCTTGTACTTACTCCTTTATTTTTTTTAAAAAAAATTTGGGGTTAGCTCCCGGTTCGCGTACCGGCGAGCGAACCGGAAAGCGAACTAAAAAAAAAACAGCTTGCCAGAGTGTTACACTTTCTAGCAATTTTTGTATAAAGGGGAGGTAGTTCTGAAAATAACTTTTTTTTAATGTTTTTGTTGTTTTATATATTTTTTTCTTTTTTGAACATTATTTGTTTTTTTTGTATTTTTGGAACAATTTTATGTTTTTTTTGTTTTTTTTGAAAGGGAAAGAACAAAAAACAGGCATTGAAAAGGTCTGAACAAGAGCAAAAAAAAAAAAATTATTTCTTGTGGCGTTTAGGGCATTGGTGTTTTTCAAATGCTAAATTAACTAACTTAACACTCATATTCGCACATGAAAATAAGGCGCCACAATATAAACAAACAATTTTCATATGCACAAAATTTTTCTGGATGTTTGGCACTGTTTCTCGTTCCTCTGCAACCGACAGAGATATTTCTGCTGATGTCCTGGCCACAGAAGTTGGAGGGTTGTCTTGCAGGTCACGCATCTCTGCCCGGCTATAATTCAGAGGATGCCACCTCTGCATGTGACGGTTCATAGTATGGTTCCCATAACTATACTTCTTTTCAGTGCCTCTAGATAACTCATCCTTGCATATTAGGCACGTCACATAGCGTGCATTAACTTTTTTCTTTCCTGCTGGAATTGAAAAAAACTGCCAAATAAAACTATTTTTATAATGAGATACCCAGGGCAACTCTTTTAAAAATTGTGGTGCCTGTTCTTCCTCTTCTTCTTCATCCTCTTCCTCCTCTGGGTTTGCCAGGAACTGTGGAGGTGGTCCTCTCTTCTTTTGAGGAGGTGGTGGTGGATGAATGATTCTTTGCAGTATGTTTTTTCGAATAAAGGATTTTGCACCAGTGTTGTTCAGGGATGTTTCAATAGCCATACGTGAAGCAGTTATGGTTTAATTTTAATTTAGTATTGTTAGTTAATGTTGTATTTATTTTGGTCGGGCGGTAAGGTCATGATCGGTGAGCAGTAATTGGAAGATCCCTATGGGGGGGCGTCACCCATTACGGATGGGAGCGCCCGGGGGGAGGTGGCCATTGGCCCCTCAACGGGGAGGCGGTCCCTTCTAAGGATAGGCCGCCGAAAGGAAAGGGAAGGCGGTCAAGGCCCCTCCCTGGATATTCCCGGGGCCAGGACATCTGCGACGGCAGATGTGGTAAGTTGTGTGGGGTGGGGAGGGGGGTTTACGCTACCTTCTAGACACCTCACACGAGTCCTCCTCGGACGACCATAAAATGGCGTCGAGCTCATTGGGGCCCCCGTCAAGTCAAGGGAAATTGGTATGTGCACATGAGGTACAGCCCTCTGTGCGGTCGCCCCTCGCAAGTGTGGGGGTAATTCTGGTTTAGGGATCTGACACCGGTTACGACCTTGCCGTTGGCCCTTAACGTTAGGATGTACAATTTCAAGTTAAAATGTATTTGTAGGATGTTAGTTTCGGCTAGGAGAACCTTTGTATTAGAAATATGTTAAGGTTAGCCAAAACATCGTAATGTGGAAATGAAATTGTACATAATATGAAACTGTTATTTTAATGTTTTGATTTTGTTTCATATTTTAATAAATACGGCCGGGAGGGTCACTCCCTCCCGCCTTCCAAAAGTTCAGAACTGTTTCCGGTTTCCCATCCTTGGGGATTGTGTTGAGAGGGGGTGGCGGGTATCTCAGCCATACATCATTTGGGAAAAAAAATAGTTCTAAACCAATGAAAAGTCTTATTTTTAGGTCACATGACCTAGTCTTACATCATTAGGAAACCAAAAGTGAAATGAACCAATGAAAAGTTTTATTAACAAGTCACATGACCTGTTCCGCTTACGTTACGAGCTGCGTGCTGCACTCCGGTTCGCTTCCGGAAAGCTGCGTTTCACGCCTCGTTCGCGGTCCGGAGCACTTCCGGGTGCGCTAACGCGGCGTGTCATAAGACGCATTATGCGGCAACGTGATATGTCGCGCTTCCGCGACGCGTCACGATGTTGATTTCTAACGCGGCAGTTACGCAAACGGAACGTTTACCGGTTAGCGGACCGGGCCGCGGCATCAAATTGAGCTAACGGAAAGCTTCCCGGTTCGCGAACCGGGAGCGAAAAAAAAAATATTTAAAAAAAATTAATCATAAACATATAAAATATATTTTTGGATTTAAAGAAAAATACATTTTACAGCTACAGATATTAGCTTTTAAAAAACCAATGAAATTCACTGAAAAAACCATAGGTTATAGACCATATATAGTTAGGAATTAGCATTTACAAAACCATATTTTACTCACACAAAACCATTGAAATTCGCATATATAGTTAGATGCACTAACTATATATCGCGCACCCGCAATCTACTGCTGATCATGTCACATATTACATCATTCATGACATGGTTAGTGACATCACTGATGACATCACTGATGACATCACTGATGACATCACTGATGACATCTCAAATTACATCACTGATGACATCACTGATGACAACATCCAGTGACTGCATGTTTATGAAAAGTCAAAATATGTCTTACATATTGAAGAATGAGTGGATGTATAAGTCTCTGGATGAAGGATTTAGTAGGTGCATGACTGACTGTATGAGAGAATGATTAAATATGTCTCACTGAGTGCATGGGTTAGTGACTAAACTGTCTTAATTTGTGCATCATTATGTCTGTTGTTCTGTAAACTGCTGCTTATGTTGATCATTTGCTTTATGATTATGTATATTGGTTAATGAAAGGTTGCCCAAGTATTTGTTTCAGAGAGTGAGTGTGTGTGTGGGTGGCTGTGAGGTGTGTGACTCTGTGCATAAATGTGTGAGCGGTGGATTCACTAGATGTATGGGTTTAAAAGTGCATGTGGAAACATCTGTATGGGCAGTTGACTGTGTGCATGAGTGTATTGGTGAGTGAATGGATATCTCAGTGCTACATGTCCAAGTAAGTACATATGTAAAACACAGTACATGTGAGAGTTGACATATATAAATAACTGTGCATAAGAGCCAGTGAATGTGTGAGTGGCTGTATGGATCATTGTAAACTTGTATCAGGGATTGTATAAGAGAGTAAATATGTGTTAGTATATGTTTGAATAAGTAAGGTGTGTATAACTGTTTAGATGAGGAAATGGAGGTGTGATTGATTCTTTGCATGACTGACTAGGTGTGTGAGTAACTCCATGGATAGGGGCAGTCTGTGACTGTCTGGTTACACTGAGTGTATCTAAGGTTTTATTAGAGTCTGAAGAGGTTCATCGTATTATCACATGAATGATGTCATCAGTGATGTGATCAGTGATGTCATGTGAGATGTCATCAGTGATGTCATCAGTGATGTCACTGACCATGTCATGAATGATGTAATATGTGACATGATCAGCAGTAGATTGCGGGTGCGCGATATATAGTTAGTGCATCTAACTATATATGCGAATTTCAATGGTTTTGTGTGAGTAAAATATGGTTTTGTAAATGCTAATTCCTAACTGCGTGGGGGTACGGGCACCGGAAAGCGGTCCGGGGAGCGTACTATAAGGAAACAAGAATGATAGACTTTTTAAATATTGTATGTTTATTGATTGTTCGTTTTGTTGTTTTTTTTGTTTTTTTTTATTTACGTAGCAACATGTAGGTACCAATGCAGAGTCTAAAAATAAATAAACGCCGTCTCCTTTGTAGATATCTTGCAAGTTGTTTCAGAAGTTGTTGTGGTATATGGAATTCATACCATAGTCTGTCTAGAAAGCAGAAACAATATGGAGGCAGGAGATGATAAAGAGATGTTAAATACACATTGGAGATAATATAGTTGGAGAAAGGAAGTAACTATGAGCAAACTTACTATGTAACACAAAAAAGTTGTACGGTATATTTTAAGTCTCACTTTATATTATATCTATTTTGGTACTATTTCATAATTTACATATAAAAAAGAATAATGTCTCAAACAATTTTTAATTTTAACATTTAAATTTATTGTTCAGATTTTTCAAAATCTAAAAGAATTTGTAACATCAATTCATCAGGTATGTCCTCCTTTTCATTCCATGATTCATATTCTTCTACACATTCAATTAATTCTTCATCTAATGTGTCATCCAAAAAGTCATTTTCATCCTTTTCTTCATTTGGATTGTTTTCAATATTTATTTGAAAGGAAATATTATTTTCTTTCTGTTGTGGTTCCATTTTCTTGCTGTAAATTGCATAAAAAATAAAAATATCAGTAGAGATAGGTTACTGTTGGGTTAAAGTTCAGGCAGGTACTTGTGAGTTTTTAACAGTGAAGCTATCTTTGGGCACTGTATGGATTCAGGCAGGAAGTAGAACTATTAAAAAGTGCCTGTGATGAAGACTAAGTAAATTCATAATTAGACCAGAGAAGCCTAACTCAATCCATAATTATAACAGAGAAGCCTATCTCAATCTCTAACTCTTACAGCGCGACAGTATATAACTATCTGAAAACGTTTTCACAAATTACCATAACATAGTTCTCATTTCAAATTTTTAAAATAACTTCTTACCTTTCAAAAACAAGTTTAAGTTGTCAATGAAAATGTTCTTGCAATGTACTTCAGGAAGTAGTAGTCAAAATGGCTGTGTTTTTCTCTCTTTCTTTATATATATTCAGGTAATAATCAATCAAATGTCAGGTTAAAAAAGTAGAAAATGAAAGTAACATTTTAATTGGTTGTCAATTCCAACACTTCCGATGTGTTTTGTGAAGTAATTTACCTCAGGGAATTTAGAGAGGTCTACATGCTAAATGGCTAAATGGAATTCCAACCAAATTTGTGAAAATGGTAGGGATTGGTATGTAGTATGAGCTAATGTATATTTGGTGAAAGTGTCTCCAGTGGTTTTTCTGTAAATTACTTTCCCACCTTTTTTAAGCGAGTGCTTGTCAGTGCGTGTCCCGGTACGCGAACCTGCAGCATTACGGGAGTCCTCCATTTTGTGTTTCGGTAGAATTGAGATATAAGATGGAGGGTAAATAATGTTCAGAATGGGTAGAAGGGGGCACGGTAGACGTATTCTGACCCCCTAGGTTTTCTGAGGGTGGCTGAGGAGGCTCATATATGTCGGAAAACAAATTTGCATTTTTCGCGCGGTTAGCTGCCGGTACGCGAACCGGTACGCGAACCGGGAAGCGAACATAAGTGAAAATTAATGAAAAAAGGTACATTCGAAATTTTTAAAGAGTAATTAAAGTTAAGGTAGCTCTGAAAAGAGCTTTTGGGTTCTGTGTAAGTTCTAGGTACTTATAAGTAGGGACCAAAACACAGTCTTAAATTTTGTATGAAAACTCTGTTCCCCTCATCTGAGAAGTGCACGCCATCTCCTCTGTAGATATCTTGCATGTAGTAACGCAAGTTATATTTTGTAGATGCAGCCCATTCCATGGTCTCTCATGTAAGCTGAAACAGACTTATTTACATGCTTCCTCGATTTTTCAATTTGTGGACAAAATTGATTGGACCACCTCCATTTTTGTCTTTGACATATATTGGAATATACCAAGGCAGTTTGAGGAAAAAGTGCCATCAATTGCTCAAAGGTGTCCTTTAAGAGCATTTCCAGACCTACCCCAGTCAAAGTGCCCAAATCATTTCCTCCACATGCACTATTATGAGGTCAGGGTTTGGCAAATGCAAAAATGTTTTCACCAATGGTATCAATTGGTGACATCTCAATCCTCTTTGCCCAATCCATTTGATTTCCACATTTTGTAAATTGAGGTTGTGTAAATTTCTGTTATCAGTATACCTGTGAGCCCAGTGGATGTAGCTATGTCCTAGAATCCAGACAGAAAACATGGCGAGAGGAGGTTCTGCTGCAGTCAGATGAAGTGTGGGAACGAAATGGCAGTTGAAATAGTGGAGTTTGTAAAGAAAAAAAACTGTGAAGTTTGAGTGCTAATGATTCATTAGAAGTGATTGGTGAATTTTCATTGCTGAAAACAGAAATTTAGGGTGCATGGATGTGTTCTTTGAAAGATGTAATTTGAATGGTTAATAAAAAATGATTTTATGAAAGATTGCAGTGGATTAGCAGGTGTACTGAGAGTTAAGAGTTCCTTTGAAACATTGTTGTGTGAACTTGTAAACATGAGAGGTCTGGCAGGAGGTAGTTGCTATGGAAAAAGGGCAGAAAGGGCAGAGGGGGGAAGGGTGTTGATTTGAAAAAAGTGAGGGAAGAGTTTTGATTGGCTGACATGAGAGATATGTGTGATGAATATCAGCATTTATGTGCCTTTCTTGGTTGCAGCCTCCGGAGTGCATACCTTTGTTCTGCTAAAGAAAAATTGGTGTGTTTCTGAGACTGTTTTGAAATTCAAAAAGCATTTGTTAAGGTGAGATATCGTTTCTTTATTTTAGATAGAGACTAGTATGTTTTTTTGAGAAAATAAGAAAGCCAGCTGTGCATTTAAAATGATGTTTTGAGTCAAGTGTTTGTATTATGTTTTCAAAGAAGATTTTGCATTCTTTTACAATTTGTAATTGCAGATAATGTAAAGTATTAGTACTGACAAGGTGTGGTTGTACATAGGAGCTGTGCTGTGTTTCAAATTATGATTAGAAAATCGTTTTTAAGGAAAAGGAATGCTTTAAAAATTTATGAGAATTTAATTACTTGCGATGTGACTCCTGCAATGCGTCGCTTTTGCGGAACAGATGCATGATGCATCTGTGTTGTTTTTGCCCCATGGTGCTCCACAGTGTACATGTTAAAAGTGATGCATAAGTGGTGCAAGGGCCTTGTAAATACCCCCCTATGTGTGCTTGGTCATTTTAAGTCACTTCCCCCTGGTGCAAGGTCCTTGTAAATACGTCCCCATGTGTGCTTGGCCATTTCAAGTCACTCTCCCTGGTTCAAGGGCCTTGTAAATACGTCCCCATGTGTGTTTGGTCATTTGTAGTCACTTTCCCCGTGGTGCAAGGTCCTTGTAAATACGCCCCCATGTGTGCTTGGCAAATTTTGATTTTGATTGTTTGAGTTACATAGCCATGTTAAAAGTGATGGAAAAAAAGTGCAAGGGCCTTAAAAAAACGTTTTCATGTGTATTAGGGCATTTTAAGTCAGTTCCCCATGAATGTAGGTATATAATTGTTTTACATAAAAGGTTTAAAAACGTTTTTTGAAATCAATTAGGTTTCTTGATATGTCCTGCTAGTGTTTCATAGGTTGTTTGGGGCATATTTACAAGGCATTTGAGTCCCTTTGATGTAATTTTTCCCATTTTAATTTAAGACATTTCCCCTGGAGCAAGGTCCTTGTAAATACGCTCCCATGTGTGCTTGGGTAATTTAAGTATTGATAGGGTGTGCTTTTACATAGGACGTAGACTACATCTGCACAATGAGATAACTAAGCTGAAGAAATACAGGTGATGTGATTGTTAAATGTGCAAAAATATTTGCACGTTTTTCAATTATATCACTTGTGTTTCCTAACATTACGAATCATATTGTGCAGATGAGGTTTAGTCGTGTTCAGGGAGATAGAGGAGGTCTGACCTTTGTTCAAGAGTGCAGTGGACATGATTCACTTCATTGGTAGGCTTGTACATGTATTATCACCTCTGTACTCTTCAACAAGCCTAAATTTCATCTGCAACCCTGAGTAGGCCTCACCTCAAACAAACTTCTAGATAGTCCACACCTTATCGTCATCCTGAATCAATCATTTAAAGTGTTAGGGGCAGATTTATGATGGCTGTGCGCCTCTTTTGTGCTGCTGTTGCGTCACTTTTATAATGCAGCAGTGATTTACAAGATGCACCATGTTGCAAGATAGCAGCCGCGGGTCGTGGAGGGAGTTACGGTGGGGCAGGGAGGCGGGGAGGGGGAGGGGCAGGGTGGAGGGACCTAAACACTGGCATATGGATTATTGCAGGTAAGTACACAATTTAATGTGCGTCAAGTTTCATGTGGGCTTTTTGTTGCAGGGTGGGCAGTCATTTGCATGAAAGCCCTGTAAAACTATCACAGTAAAATTAAGAAGATTTCACTGAATCATCTTTATGGCATTGCTGAATCAAATCCTTACTGTTATTGATTTACTGTTTGGTAATAGTGGTTAATAAAATTTTTTATTATATTTTACCAGAGATTCAACTGCAGATTATTTAGAAATTAGACAATGCCGTCTAAGGATAGAATCCGAAAGGCTACGAAACGTCAAAGACAGCAGATTACTAAATGCTTGCAGCAGTCCTCTACATTAAAATCTCGTCAACGCACGAAGAAAGCTCCGGGTAAGAGAACGAAATCATTCCTTAGAAACATTTGTAGAAACAAAAGTATAACTATAGAACAAGTTTTAGTCCTGAAAAAGAGAGCCAATTTAAATGGAAAGGAAAGGCCCGTCAAAAAAGTTTCTGCTAGAGCAGGAGATAACTCTGTGCATGGCAGTAGAAGGGAAAATACATTCAGGGACATTTGTAGGCGAATGTTCCGCAACAGGATAAATGTCAATTTGCTAAAACAATTTAAGAAAGGCCAACAGAAAGTGGCATTTTATAAGAAAAAGAAAAATGTAGAGAACATTATTGATCAGGCTTTCGAAATTAAGCGAAAGTTATTTATTTTGGTAATTAATAGAATTAGGAAACTAAACAAGGTAATTTATGTTTTCAAATCAAATAGTAGATGGAAGAGAGTAGTTAATCGAAGTAATTTTTGTGAAGTTTTCTCAGGAGAATGGATGCATAGTTCAAGTTGTGAGGCATTTTTTAATGAGGAGAGTTATTTTCAGGACAATGATTTGGTGCATGCAGTTGACAGCAGTGGTCGAGCATATGAGGTAAAAGATGGTCGTCCGGTTGAAAAAGAAAAACTTGTGTCTGCAGATGCAGAAGGGACCAGTGTACACCTGGAAGTGTAGTTCTATTTGCAGTGTGCGACAGGATTCCATCAATTTGCTTTGTGATTTTGTACGGACATTTAATAAGAAAAGTTTAAAACAAAAAATAAAGTTGTTGCAAGAATTAGATCCTTGCAGAGGGAGACAAGTGACAGGTTTGCATGGTCATTCACTGGCTTGTCTTTCCAGGAGAGTATGCCAGAGTGTTTTTCATCATTTCAGGATGCTAGCAGTGCATCATAATAAAGTGAGGAAATTAGTTAGAATGTTGTATTATGCTAAGAGCCCAGCAATTATGCTTAAACAATTAAGCAGTGCTCTTTTGCATGGTTCTGAAGTAGATGTGAAGAATATTTGTCAAGAAATTGAGTTCTGTTACTTTGCTGGTAAAGAGAACAATGTTGAAATTGACCCACTAGAAGAAGGTAATGTGGAAGAGAGTGTACTGATTTTCAGTACAGATACGTTTCACAAGGAAATTTCCACATTTATGGTGAAATCAAGTGAGAGGCCTAATTTCACTTGTGTGTGTTGTCGACGGACTTATTATAAGAATCAGACTAAGTTAGTGGATTTATATGCAAAAAGTGATATGGAAAACAATAGTGAATGGAAGGATTTTGCCACATAATTGATGGTAGAAAATTGTTTTGATTTGGGAGCGGACCAACGTATGTGTACTTATTGTTTTAACAAATTAAACCAAAACCAGATGCCTGCTAGAGCGGTTTATAATAATCTGGAATTGGTTGACATTCCTTCTGAATTGAAGGATTTAAATACTTATGAATCTATTTTGATTCAAAGTGTCCATCCCTTCCAGGCTATTGTACGAATGGAGCCAAAGACAGGGAAATTGCCTCCATCAGATTTACAGAGAGGATTAAAGGGAAGAGTTGTTTATTTGCCTTTAGATTTGAAGAAAAACATTAATACAATTGAAGTAGAGAAAGTGGAAGAGGAACCTCTGGTTATCATAGTTAATGGGGTTCCGACAAAGAGTAAGAAAATCTGGCAAGATTTAGTGGATGTTAGGAAAGTCAAAAAGGCAACATTGTATTTGATAAAAAACAATGAGTACTACAAGAATGTATGTGTTGCAGAAGAGGAAGTACGTGAAGAGGAGGACAGCGATTTGTGTGCTGGACAAATTGAGAAAGTAGAAGCCTCTAAAAATGAAGAAATATATGAACATTATAGTGTTCATCCTTTGCATTCCAAGGAAGTCATGGGGAATGCCATTGAGTTGTTTCAAATGAAACAAGCCAAAGGGAGTCCCATTAGTGTTTGGGAGGAAAGTTTGGAAGCTCGATGTTTCCCACAGTTATTTCCCACAGGTCAAGGAGGAAGATATGATGAGCGACCTGTTCAAATGCCTGCTTCAGAATACCGGACTTTACGATTGTATGCAGAAGATCCTAGGTTTCGTCAATGCATTCCCTATTTGTTTCATCTACTGTTTGAAAGTGATCTCTCTGGATTGTCTTATGCAGTGAACCACATCTTGAAAAGTGGTGTACAACTACGAAATATCTCGGCAAGGGACTTTATGGATAAAGTCAATGTGCAAGACAGTATTTTGGATTCTCACCTGATTAATCTCATGGCTTGTCAGCGTGGTACTAATGAGTATTGGTACCGCCGTCATGGTGACTTAAAATGTATGCTGAGGAACTTAGGAACTCCCACATGGTTCCTCACTCTCAGCTGTGCTGAGTATGGCTGGGAAGACTTACTTGAATTTCTACGAGAGGCAAATGGAAATCATTGAAAATATCGAATTCAAGACACCCGGAGAACTGTGCTCTTTGGATCCAGTGAATGTATGCAGATACTTCAATCATAGATTTGAAGCTATGATGTCTTTCATCACGAACAAGAAAAATCCACCTCTTGGAGAGGTGTTGGATTTCTTCTGGAGAAAGGAGTATCAAGCAAGAGGTGCTCCTCATATATATATGCTGCTATGGATCAAAGATGCACCCAAATTTGGAACAGATCCGGATGACTTAGTGATGAGTTTCATAGAACAGTATTCTACATGTGCTGTTCCAAAGACAAAGGAAGATAAAAGTCTAAGAGAACAAGTTTTACGGTTTCAAAGCCATCGTTGTGGAAAGTACTGTCGTCGTAAATTCAGAAACAAGGACAAGTACTACACCAAATGTCGTTTTGCATTTCCACGATCGGTGATATCTAAAGGAAGAGTGAACAATTTGATGTCTTCGCTGCGACATAATGTGACGAGGAAATCACCCAAAAACACATACAATTTGAAAAGAAACGAAGAGTCCAAGTACATTAACGACTACAACCCAGTGATTTTGTCCATGTGGAATGCTAACATGGATATACAGTTTGTGGCTGACAACTGTATGGCTGTGGCTCGGTATGTGACGTCTTACATCACAAAAAAAAGAAAAGACAGAACTGAAGGATATGTGGGAGGATATTTCCCATGAAAAGAGCCTCAGTAAGAAGTTGTACAGTTTCAGTCTGAAGATGTTGTCGCATCGAGAAATCGGAGCTTACGAATGTTCTGACCGGTTATCTTCAGCAAGTCTCTATGCCAAATCTAGGAGTATCATTTGGGCGAGTCTTGGTCTTGCTGCAACGCGTAATCGAGTTCTGAAACCTGTACGGGAAATTGAGTATTTGGCGGAGAAGGAGCCAAGCAGTACAGATATTTTGAAGACCAACATGTTGGATACATATTATCCAAATAGAAGCAGCCACCTGGAGAATGTTTGTCTGTATGAGGTTCTACAAAATTACATTTTCAAGAGGAACATCAAAGAAGATATTGATAAAGGAGTGTATGCTGTAATTGGAAGTGATGGATGTCTGGTCAAGCAAAGAAAATGTAATTTGGTAAATCATCGAAAATTGAATTGCGAATCTCCAGAAAGAAAAGAGTTTTTCTATTTAGCTCTTTTGCAACTTTTCAAGCCTTGGCGTGCAGAAGAGGAACTGCTTGGAGATTTCCTCTGTTACGAAGACTCTTTTAATGCAGCCAAGGAGTCCATAGAATGTCCTGTTTTTCCAAAATATCTAGAAATGTTGAATGCAGAAATCGAGTAGGAAGCAACAATTGCAGCTGAGATTGCTAGAGACAGTTCTCAGGACAGTCAGAGTTCTGTTTCATTGAGTCAGGATCCACTAGGAGAACCAGTTATCAAAAATGAAGCTGCCACTGCTATGATTGAAGTGGAAAGAGCCATGGCACATGCTCAGAAGGATGCGGTTAACTTAGAAGATTTGGAAAGACAACTCAACGTTGAGCAGAGGAAAATATATGACGAAGTTACCAACCAAATTGATCATGGATTAAGTCATGAGAAGAAAGAGTGCTCATGTACGTCGTTGAAGCCTGTCCGACTGTACGTGAGTGGAGAAGCAGGAACTGGAAAAAGTTTCCTCATTAAAGCAATTTCATGTTATCTGCAGAAAAGGACTGAGTCATCGCTGTCTTGTGTTGTCACCGCTCCAACTGGACTGGCAGCACATAACATTAAAGGTATTACTTTGCATCGGCTACTGATGCTGCCAGTGGAGCATGATAACAAATTACAATACCACAAGTTATCTGGGGATGCTTGTTGTGAAGTATCTAGAGTCCTGAAGAAGATGAAACTTCTTATCATTGACGAAGTAAGCATGGTTTCCAATGTCATGCTTGCCTTTGTGCATTTGAGAGTGCAGGAAGTTCTTAAAACAGAGTATGATGTGTTATTCGGTGGCAAACACATCATTGTTTTCAGTGATCTTCTGCAGCTGACACCAGTGAAAGGACAACCAGTGTTTAAACTGCTTACGCATGAAGATACCAGGAAGTGCCTAGGGAGCATTGGCAACGTTAACATATGGTTAAACTTCAATTATGCTGAGCTGCGTGAAAATATGCGTCAGGCGAAGGACGAAGATTACAAGAATATTCTACAAGATGTTAGAATCGGGAAAGTGACTGAGCGTGGGAAAGAAGCTTTACATGCACGATTACTGTCAAATTTGTATCCAGAAGAAGACGTTCTGCCAGAGGATATTTTTCAGAAAATTACTGAGAAGAAATCTGAAATATGTTTGATGCCAACTCTTGCAGAATGTTCCATCTTCAACAACAAAATGTTGAATTTAGAAAACCAAGAGATTGTGAAACTGGAAGCTATTGACAGAATGGAGCATATGGGAGCAACAATTATTTTGTCTGAGAATTTGAAATCTAAATTGGATTCATTAGAGAAGACTATATCTAAAACTGCGGGTTTTGAAAAGACTCTGAATGTGTGCTTAAATTGCCGTATCATTTTGAGAAGGAATTTACATGTTGAAAGAGGTCTGGTAAATGGATCAATGGGTAATGTTGTTGATTTTGAGAAATACAGAAGTAGAGATGGAATTGAATTTTTAAAAATTAAATTTGATGGTATTGAGGAAGTACAGCTAATTGGTCGTTGCACAGCTAGATTTTTGCTTGTAAAAGACTTATATGTTCGCCGTAAGCAGTTTCCTGTTTGCTTGGCATATGCGGTGACAATTCATAAATCGCAAGGTTTAAGTGTAGACACTGCTTTAGTGAATATTGGCAGTTCTGGATGGAAGACTGCGATTGATGTTCACAGTCTAAGGGGGAGAGAGGTGGTCAGCTAGGTGTGGAGGCTCCGCGGTCAGGTGGCCGTAAAGGTACAAGGCAGGAGGGATCCCCTGTAGTTCAAAATGCGACTATCAACAGCACCATTGGGGCTTCATTGGTAGCCGCGAGTACGGTCAGTACGGTTGGCTGCACTGTACACCCCAAATCTTCTATCCGGGAGGTGGGTAGCTGCACGACCAAGGCGGGTACTGATGGGGGGAGTAAGGGGGTCCATACCAAAGCATCCAAGAGCCGACGGGTAATAAACCTGTTATCCTGGAATGTAGCGGGGTTAAAAAGGAAGATGGACATACCGGAATGGCATACATTCATCGAGAATTTCGATGTTTGTCTGTTTCAGGAAACCTGGAGCCTGCTACCCATAAACAAACCGGGTTATACTACCTTTTTTTCTTCAGCAGTAAGTAGAGGGAAGGGCAGACCGGCGGGAGGCCTCATGGTTTGGATAAAAATTGATTTGGACTGGGATGTGATCCACCACGATTCGGAGGGTAGTGATATACTACATCTCTCCTCTAGGGGTCATATTGAGGGATGTAGGCTCGAACTATTCAATGTGTATGCCCGAGGGGCCCCAGGGGATACCATTTCAGCAACTATATTAAGTCTAGATTCAGCATCAGGCAATTGTCCTCCTGCAGCTAAAATTATTGTGGGGGGGGGATTTCAATTGTACGTTTGAACCTCTCCTCGGAGATGACCCCCTAGGTATCGAAGAAGAAGATTCTAAATGGTCCATCCCAACCTTGTCTTTACCCCCCATTAGAAAATGGTCTGCTAGGGCAATTCAAATTATTGCACTTACCAGGGAGCAAAAACTAGGAGCTCTTAACGGTAGGACTATGTCCGACCGGGCAGGTGCGTTGACCTTTAATAGGCTCATAGGGCCGTCCAGAATCGATTACATCCTAATGGACGTTAGCATGTGGATTGACCTAATTGATATGGAGGTGATACCTACCCAGGATAGTGACCATAACCCCTTGTGCAGCAAGTTTAAGTGGGGTAACTTTAAAGATAGGAGGGTGAGTGCCCCTACGAAGCTAACTAAAGAGATTATCCCATATAACAATAATCGTAGACTGAAATGGGATAAGGCAAACTTGAAGGAGGACCAACTAGGGACCATTAAATCCCTTGTGGTGGGCCTGTATTTGGATCTGGAGGTTTGGGATCGGGAAAACGGGAGTAGACAGAACCCTCCCACTACCCTTGATACAGTCTATAAAGCCACAATTGAGCAAGTAAGTCACTTTTTTATCTCCAAAGGGAAAAGCCGTAGAAAGAACATCACACCCCCCATTTCAAGCAACCCTTGGTATTCGGACCAGTGCAAGGGTAAAAGGAAAAACCTGACAGAAGCCCTACTTTCAAGGGATCCTTTACTGGTTAGAGCGGCTAGAAAGGATTATTTGAAAGTATTAGCCCTGGCTAAACGCGATTGGGAGGAACAGCATTGGCAGGACCTAACAGATGCTGTGAGCATGAGAAACCCGAACCTTTTTTGGGACTTAATCAATAGAGCTAGACAAGGGAGATCGCAACCACTAGCTGCTCATATAACTAGCCAGCAATGGTTTAATCACTTCTCAGCTTTATATGGAGGAACTGAGGACATAAATAGTCTCGTGGTAGCCAGCTGTGGGGGTGGGGAATCTACAGGGGAGGACGAGCTTCCATTTACAGCCTCTGAAGTAGCAGTGGCTATTAGACACCTAACCCCCAAGAAGCGGCCGGTCCGGACGGGATCCCAGGGGACCTCTTGATTGCGGAACCTTTGGCCTGGGCCAACCTAATCGCCACAATAATGAACTTGATTGTAAGGGGCCATCCTGTGCCTGATTCTTGGAAAGGGGCTGAGGTGGTAACTGTGTTTAAGAAGGGGGCAAGAAATGACCCTGCCAATTACAGACCTATCAGTTTGATAGATGTAATCCAGAAAGTGGTTGGCAGGGTCATTATCTCAAGGGTTGGCGACTGGATGGAGGAGGCTAGCATCCTCTCCCACCTCCAAGCTGGATTCCGCCGAAAGGTAGGCACGATGGACCAGGTCTGTCGCTTTTTTGTTATCTATTGGAAGACAGTTACCATCAAAAAGGGCAGTCTATATATGGCCTTCATAGATCTTGAAACAGCTTTTGACCTGGTCCCTCGGGCTAAACTGTGGGAGATTCTAGGACGGATGGGCTTCCCCGGTAGACTCTTGAGTTTAATTGTAAAGCTCTACGAGGGGAACTACGCAAGGATCAGATGGGGTACCCAGGGACAGTTGACTGATAGGGTCCCTGTGAGAAGTGGAGTACGCCAGGGCTGTGTTATGGCTCCAACTCTTTTCTCCTTGTTTGTGAATGGAGTGGTGGATCATCTGAGAGGGGAAGAGTCGGATGCCCCATCCCTGGCGGGGGAAAGAATCGCCACTCTACTCTTCGCCGACGACACTATATTGATCTCCAAATCCCCAGTGGGTCTGCAAAAACGTTTGAATCGATTCAGCTCCTTCTGCATAAATAGAGGCTTAACCATCAACACCTCGAAAACCAAGCTGATGGCCTTCTCACCCTCTAAAAGATTTAAAAACTATTTTTCGCTCAATGGGGCCCCCCTGGAGATGGTCGATTCATTCGACTATTTAGGGGTGCGGATAAATAGTCGAATGAATTGGAAGGACCATCTGGCTAAAATGTTACTTGGTCACAAAAGAGTATCTGGGGTGACTCTGAGGGAGTTTCGAGAGTCAACGAGTAAACCTGTGTCCCCGGCCATGGCCATATATGAGGGTCAGATACTCCCGGCTGCATTATATGGCTCTGAGCTTTGGGGGTTCGAAAACGTTTCGGAACTTTCCTTAGCGGAAAATAAGTTTTTGAGGGAGGTGGTGGCTCTCCCCGCCTCTACCCCGCTGATCCCCTTGCGACTAGACTTGGGTAGGCGAGCCCTTAAGGACCTAGTGAGGCTGCGCCCATTGCTCTTCTGGGTCCGCTTAAGAAGGACTAAGGAGCTTGTTAAATATGCTGAAGGGTTGGATGACCTATTATTGCTTGATACTGGCAACAAGATTGGATGGTTGAACAATGTGAGACACCTGGTTTCCAAACTGGGACTGAGAGATGCATGGGAGACACAAACGCCGCCGCCCAAACTAGTGATCAAGAAGCTATACTGGGATTGGGTACAGGGCGAGGCAATACGCGGTATGGTTGGGGGTTCACTCACCGCTCGGTTTTTAGAGTTCAAATGGGCTAGAAAACTGGAACCATTTTTTGACCTAATAACCAAACCTCTAGACAGAGCGTTATATTTAAAACTAAGGTACGGGACCCTCCCGGTGCATGAATTCACCGCGAGGTGGTCCAACTCTGGTGTCCCTTCGCGTTCGTGCCCTGGTTGTGCAGCCCCTAAGGAGTCTGTGGCCCACCTATTTTTTGCCTGCCCCGCCTACAAAGTGGCTCGGAAGATCTGGCTGAAACCTGTATGCAGGGAATTGGGGTTGAGGTGTCACAGACTGGCCTTTTACGTGTACTCTCTACTGATTCAACATCCACTGCCATGATATGCGGGGTGGCAAAATTTTTGAGTAGTGCTTGGCTGACGTGCTCAAGGATATTGAAGTTGCATTCTAGCCTACCAATTGATTGACTGTATGTAACTGATGGCCCTCCTACTTAACTTAGTGAACGGTTGAGGATGTTTCGTCCTTGGTCTATATTAATTATACTGTTATATTTTATTACTGTTTTTAGCGGGTGAAATGTACTTTTATTGTGTATATGTACTCTTTTATGGTGAACAATGTTTTTACCGAATAAAGATTCAACTACTACTAAAAAATATTTAACTTTGCCTGACAGTAAATCAGTATCCTTCAATAAGCTAGTAAAGGCAGCCGATCAAAACATGGAGTGTAGCCAATGTAAGTCTGCAATGCTGTCCACGTTAATTATACAAAGTTATGGCCAGTATGTCATTTTAATGTTCCAACGATGTAGGCCTGATGGAACTAAATTGACAACTTTAATTAATAATTTTGTGGCTTCGCAGTTGTCAATATCAGGAAGGACTTTTGTAACTACAGCAATTATATATCATGACGGTCCTTCAACTACTTCAGGACATTACACAGCTTATTTAAAATCTGGAAACGGCTGGTCATTCTGCAATGATTCTGTTTTAACTTTCAAAAAAAGATTGCCTTTCCACCTTCAAAATTCTTACCTGGTGTTCTTACAACCAAAATTTTAGGAAAGGAATCTTGGGATTTGTTCTGAGGAATTTCAAGAGGTTCTAATGGCTCCTACTCTATATGGCCTTGTGGATAAGTGTAGTACAGAGCGAAAACTGTTTGTGTTTATAAGCTAATTCAAGCAGCAGATCAAAACAAGGAGTAGAGGAAATGTAAGTCTGCAATGCTGTCCATATTATTTATGGAAACTTATGGGTGAAATGTCATTTTACAATTTCAACTACATAAACTGGATGAAAAAAAGTTGTTAAGTCTAATTAAAAATGTTTTGGCTACACAGTCATCGATTTCAGGAAGAACATTTGCAACTGCAGCTATTATATATTAAGATGGTCCTTTGACAACATCAGGATATTACACAGCTTATTTGAAATATAAAAAAGGCTAGTCTTTCAGCAAACATTACCAATTGAGTATGAAGCATTGTTGCCTTTTGACTTGTTTTCTGAAGTGAGAATTTAGAGTAGGTAACTGGACTATAATGATTCTAGGTGTTGCTGTAATTTAGTGTGCTGTTTTAAATTGCTTTGTACGTCTCATTTTTCTTAAAACGATGGAGTTTATCTTTCAGAAAGTGGCGGGCAGAAAATAGTAACAGCACAACAGAGTATAAGCTGTTCATAGGACATCCTTTGACATCATAGAAAGTAGGTTACTTTTGAGGAGTTCTTATTTCTGATTGATTATATTTTAAGGGTTTTTTAAACACAATCATTTTGATTGTGTTTTTTTCCCCGCTGTTATATGATGAATACCTTCAACTCACTGTTTTCAGTGAAATTTGATATATTCTGAGAACAGCAAAAATAAACCATTAAATATGTATAATTAATTTTGTACTTTGAATTGTGATTTATAATATGTATTCATCTTGTCTCATGCTCACTCTTTTTTTACTACCTTCTAGTAATTTAAAATTTTTTGTTCTTTCTTACACAGATTAAAAGTATAAAAATTACAATTGACTAAATTAACGACAATTATAAGGTAAGTGTTTAGTACTCTTTACGTTACATCTCTATCAAATTTAACTTTTATTAGTTCCACTGCTTCATTTCTTTAACCTTCAGTTTCCTGCCTTTGCTACTTCCCTCATTTCTTTTTCTATTACTTACTTATACTACTCTTTCCACTCCTTTTCTCAGTCCCTCTTTCAACAGTAACTGTGTTGGGACCCTCCGGGTAAGTAGTGCGCTATATAAATGCCTATACATTACATACATTACATTACATGTGTTACTCCCTCTATTTGTCTTTCTTTTAACATTACTCTCTGTTTACTTACTCTTCTTTTTAAAAAAAAATAATTTTTTTTAGTTCGCTTCCGGTTCGCGTACCGGCGCGCGAACCGGGAAGCGAATCAAAAGAAATAGAGGTTGCTAGAGTGCTAAACATTCTAGCAATTTTTTATAAAGGGAAGGTAGTTCTGAAAAGAACTTTTTTTTATTATTTTTGTTGTTTTATATTTTTTTTGGTTTTTTTGGGGGGGGGGAACAAAAATGATTCATTAGAAAGGGCTCAACAGGAGCAACAACAAAAAAAGAAAATGTATTTTCTGGGACGTTTTGTACATTGATGATGTTCAAAAGCTCTATTGATTAGAGTTACACTCCTCTCTCCACAGGAAATTAATTTGCCGCAAGTTAAACAGGTTAATTTCATTTGGCCAAAGTTCATCTGTAGATTTGGGACCGTCTCCCTTGCCTCTGATCCCGTCACTGCCTCTTCATTGGTGGATGTACTGGCAGATCGGGGGTTATCCACCAGATCACGTATTTGGGCAGCACTGTAATTTAACGGGTGCCACCTCTCCATATGGCGATGCATGGTATAATTACCATAACTGTATTTTTTTTCTGTTCCTCTGGACAGTTCATTGTGGCAGATCAGGCAGGTAACGTACCGGGCATTTACCTTTTTTTGATGTGGGGGGAAATGAAAAAAATTGCCAAATAAAATTTTCTTTTATATGGGATCTCCTTGGCTGTTCTTTTAAAAACCTCCTTGTCCCTTGCTCCTCTTCCTCTTCTTCCTCTTCTTCCTCCTCTTGTTGGAGGATGACCTGAGGAGATGGTCCTCGCTTCCTAGGAGGTTGTGGTGGTGGTGGGGGTCCACTAGCTGCAGCAATCATTGAAGCCATTTGTAAGGTCGTCAATGTAGGTCTTTCTCTCATAAAAATGAAAGTCAGAGTGAGGAAAAAAGGTGGGACTTTCATCATTTGGGAAAAAAAATGTTCTAAACCAATGAAAAGTGTTAATTTTAAGTCATATGACCAAGCCTTCCATCATTAGGAAACTAAAAGTAAAATGAACCAATGAAAAGTTTTATAAACAAGTCACATGACCTGTTATGCTTACGTTACGCGCTCCGCGATGCGCCTCGGATCGCTTCCGGGGCGCTACGTTTCGCGCCTTGGTTCGCGTTCCGGAGCGCATCCGGGTGCGCTAACGCGGCGCGTCATAAGACGCATTACGCAGTAACGCGATACGCCGCGCTTACGCGACGCGTCACGATGTTGCTTTCTAACGCGGTACTTGTGCTAACGGAACGTTTACCGGTTCGCGGACCGGGTCTCGGAACAAATTGAAGCTAACGGGAAGCTGCCTGGTTCACGGACCGGCAGCGAAACAAAAAAAATAATTAAATAAATATTTAAATTAAAAAAATTGAATACAAAAATATAAAAAATATATTTTTGAATTAGAATAAGAATACATTTTACAGCTTTTGATATTTGCTATTAAAAAACCATTGAAATTCACTGAAAAAACCATAGGTTATAGACCATATATAGTTAGGAATTAGCATTTACAAAACCTTGAAAATTCACTGAAAAAACCATAGGATATAGACCATATATAGTTAGGGATTAGCATTTACTAAACCTTATTTTACTCACACAAAACCATTGAAATTCGCATATATAGTTAGTTGCACTAACTATATATCGCGCACCCGCAATCCACTGCTGATGATGTCACATATTACATCATTCATGACATGGTCAGTGACATCACTGATGACATCACTGATGACATCTCAAATGACATCACTGATGACATCACTGATGACACCTCAAATGACATCACTGATGACATCACTGATGACATCTCAAATGACATCACTGATGACATCACTAATAACATCTCATTTGACATTACTGATCACATCACTGATGACATCTCAAATGACATCACTGATGGCATCTCATTTGACATTACTCATCACATCACTGATGATATCATTCATGTGATAATACGATGAACCTCTTCAGATTCTAATATGACCTTAGATACAATCAGTGTAAACAGACACTCACAGACTGTCACTCATCCATGGAGTTACTCACACACCTAGTCACTCATGCAGAAAATCAATCACACCTCCATTTCCTCAACTATACAGTTATACACACCTTACTTATTCAAACATATACTAACACATATTTACTCTCTTATACAATCCCTGATACAAGTTTACAATGATCCATACAGCCACTCACACATTCACTGGCTCATATGCACAGTAATTTATATATGACAACTCTCACATGTACTGTGTTTTACATATGTACTTACTTTGACATGTAGCACTGAGATATACATTCACTCACCAATACAGCCATGCACACAGTCAACAACCCATACAGTTGTTTCCACATGCAGTTTTGAATCCATACATCTAGTGAATCAACTGTTGACACATCTATGCGCAAAGTCACACACCTCCCAGCCAACCCCCCACACACACACTCTCCCATACAAATACTTGGGCAACCAATCAATAACCCATATAGTTACTCATATAGCTACTGATCAACACATGCAGCAGTTTACAGAACAACAAATATAATGATGCACAAATTAAGACAGTTTAGTCACTAACCCATGCACTCAGTGAGACTCATTTAATCACTCTCTCATACAGTCAGTCATGCACCTACTAAATCCTTCATCCAGACACTTATACATCCACTCATTCTTCAATATGTAAGACATATTTTAACTTTACAGAAACATACAGTCACTGGATGTTGTCATCAGTGATGTCATTTGAGATGTCATCAGTGATGTCATCAGTGATGTCACTGACCATGTCATGAATGATGTAATATGTGACATCATCAGCAGTGGATTGCGGGTGCACGATATATAGTTAGTGCAACTAACTATATATGCGAATTTCAATGGTTTTGTGTGAGTAAAATAAGGTTTAGTAAATGCTAATCCCTAACTATATATGGTCTATAACCTATGGTTTTTTCAGTGAATATATATATATACGTTCCCAAAGTTTCCCAGAGCTTTAAGGACGCCACTCCCAGGAGTTCTGTTGAACACAACCTTTATTTCACTGCAGCCTTTTCACTCCAAATGATATATATATATATATATATATATATGTATATATATTCTTCACGCTCCCAATGACCAAAGAAAACGGTGGCACTCGTACAGGCGGGTGCAGTTTGCTGTCGTGGTCAAACCGCTCAATATTGACACTCCAACTCCTTTCTTTCATCAAGAGTTACCGCACTCACAGGGATGCTTTTCCAAATATTTTATTTAGCAGACAGCCAAACAATGAACTAACGCGTTTCGGCGTAACGCCTTTCTCGGTGTTCATAACATACCGGGGAGGCACGTTTAAAAACACTGGCTATTAGGTGTTGAACCAAGCTACAAGTCTATTGCCTAGACTCTTTCCCAATCAACATCAGAGGAGGGGACTGGTTGAGAAAACTACGCGGACTAGAGTCTCGGTATATAACAGACCTGATGACTAACTGTATGTGTTTTGAAGACAGCATGTGTGCAGGACTGTATGGGTAGATGAGTGTGTGTATGGGGGTGTTAGTGAGTGAACGCCTGTCTCAATAGTATCTTTATGAGTAACTACATATGTTTTAAACTAGTATATGTGAATATTGATGTATATACGTGAGTATATGTGAGAGTGAGAGTTTGGAAGAGTTCCTGTATAAATAAGTATGTGTTTCTATAAGTGATTGTTTAAGAGAGTTAGTATGTGTATATTTCTGTACAAATAAGTGTAGTAGTGTATGTATAACTATATATGCAAGCAAATGGATGTTTGAAAATTTATTTGCATGTGTGAGTATGTGTGTGAGTAACTCTATGGATGAGTGTCAGTGTGTAACAGGATGTATAGGTGTATGAGAACATATGATGAGTGAGTACATGTATGAGTGACTATATAGAATTGTTAGTGAATGAGTGGATATGTATGTAGATTTAGGAATTACTGAATAGGTTGTTGTAACTGATATTAGTATCTCCATTTTTTGAAAATTTTAGTTTCTATTTTTGAATGTCTGTATCAAGGGTTATATTACTCTGACAGGAGGTCTGCCACTCTTTCACAACGATGATGTCATCAGTGATGTAATGAGTGATGTCACTGACCATGTCATGAGTGATGTAATATGTGACATCATCAGTAGTGCATTGCGGGCGCGCGAGTTATAGTTAGCTGAGCTAACTATAACGGAGGAATTTTAATGGTTTTGTATGAGAGAAATGTCCAGCTAACTATAACATGGGTGAAACCTATGGTTTTTTTGTGAATATATATATATATATATAACCTGCTGGCCTGTCGCCAGTAGGTAGCTATAGTTTGGACCTAGCTCGGAAGAAAAGCATGGATACAGTAAAACCGGTAGTTTGATACTGACAGAAGGAGATAATCATTGGTTCAGAGATATAGTGACAACTGTTATGTATCTAACAGCCAGGAAGGTATTTTCTCAGTCAGTCAGGCAGTATTCAGGCTCCCATGGAACCACCCAGCAACTACTGAGGCAGTCATCAAATCAGTTTTTCAGTATCCATGGAGTTATTCAATTATTCAGAAACTATACATGTACTCTTGCAATCAGGCAGGCAGAAATGATATATTCATTGAAGTATGCAAACACTACATATTCATTCATTTAATCACCTAGGTACTATCTATTAAGTTATGTAATTAACAAGGCTGTAACTATGCAATCATTATAAAATGTGCGCAGAACCTATGCAGCCATCTAAACATCTACTTACAACCCATGCGGTCACTGAAACACTGAGGCACACGTGTGCACAGATGAAACACTCAGGTTCTACTCATGCACACATGTAATTATGTGGAGAGTACCACTGTAGTAAACCTATCACCCATCCAGTACCTATGCAATCATTTAATGCAGTCATTTAATTACTGAGCCAATAGTTTTGCACTAATACAATAATTCCAGCGTATACTTACTTTCATCCAATCTCTCAAGCTTTAACAATGGAATCATGCACTCATCTAATTAGGTTAAGCACTCATCTAATTAGGTAAGCACTACTGATGCACATATTCAATTCTCCGGGCACTACCCATGTGTGAGTGAGTGATTGTAAAAGTGACTGTATGAGTGAGTGTGTGCTTGTGTCAGTGAATTAATGGGTGAGTGAGCATGTGTTAGTATGTGTATGAAGAAGTGAGTTGATGTGGGTATAACTGTATAGGTGAGTAAGTGGAAGTATGATTGATTCTATGGGTGTGTGACTAGCTCTATGAGTGTCTGACAGAAATTTAATACAGACATGGATATGCTTTTGAATGTGTGGAGTAAAGTATCTAAAGACGTATCTTATTTGAAAGCAGCATGTTCCTTCTAGAATGTGCTGTGAACTTGTGACCTACTGGTTCCTCTGGGTTGCCAGTGCCTGCAATACTGGTTAAACATCAAATCCAAACATGAAATGGAAACGCGGAGCCTCCCCAGCAGTTTAAAAAATACCATCCAGCATCTCTGCATTGGGGAGAGAGGTCGCAGTATTTGACTGCGTGAAGAGGTCTTACCTGTGGATTGTGCCTAATTTTGGTATCTTGTACTCACCAGAAGCTGTAATGGATATGCAGCCCGCAGGCCGACATGGATTGGGACACCAGTGTGTATTGGAGCGTTAATTACTTAAAGGGCATTCCCAGCGGACTAGGCTTATTGTTACTGGCAGATGGTGGAGAGGCGTATGGTGAGGTCCCGGGATAGGACACTGTGACTTTAACCATCTAGGTGGGGTTTTCAACTGTGCTCCAATGTAAGTGGATATTCCAGCATTTAAACCCCTGGTTATATGACCCATTAGTGAGACAGGCATTGAGAAAAGCCGTAAGGCGGAAATGCGTGTGCCGCTGCGTTTCACGGTAACTGGCTGAGCTGTACAAATGAATTCAGGCATATTAAATTCACAGGTGATTCATCCGAGTTGTGTCAGCTCCATTCTTAATTCGGAGTGAAAGTTTGGATTTGATGTTTAGCCAGTATTGGGGACACTGGCAACTGACACGCCCACCCGGTCAGGAGCACCACGTTGGCCCGGCAACTTTGGACATTCTATGAAATGCAAATGCTAAGCCTCCTCCAGCAGTTTAAGGAATACCATCCAGCATCTCTGCATTGGGGAGAGAGGTTGCAGTATTTGACTTGCAGTATTTGACTGCGTGAAGGGGTCTTACAAGTGGATTGCGCCTAATTTAGGTATCTTGTTCTCACCGGATGCTGTAATGGATATGCAGCCCACGGGCCGACATGGATTGGGACGCCACTGTGTGTTGGAGCATTGATTACTGAATGGGCGTTCCCAGCGGACTAAGCTTGTTGTTACTGGCAGATGGTGGAGAGGCGTATGGTGAGGCCCCAGGATAGGACACTGTGACTTTAACCATCTAGGTGGGTTTTTAACTGTGCTCCAATGGGAGTGGATACTCCAGCATTTAACCCTTGGTGATATGACCCATTAGTGAGACAAGAGAAAAACACAAAAATGCCTAAACCACCATTATTTTGAACAAAAAAATGGGCCAAACAACCAATTGTCTAGTCTGACCAGGTAAATTTATTTATACCAATAATTTAAATCTATTTTTTCAAATTTGTATAGAAACATTTTAAGCAGATAAAACTACTGTACATTCATATATTTGCACTGTTGTACATTGCAATTTACAAACTTTGTTTCATGCTGGGGGAGGCAAGATGGCCGCAGACGGGTTGTGCTGAATGATCGCACTAAGACCTCTCTCCCGTCGATACCAAGATGCTGACTGCTTCATGATACGTTAATGACCACCCCGATGGCCCCTAAGTGGTGGTGGCATGCTCGATTAACATCCTATGCTTCGGTGCACCCTGTCAGTGTGGTACTTAAAAGACGATTCCTAACACAATTCCTGTGGTTAAAGGGAAGGCTCAGTAACCTTATGAGTTCCCTCGGTTCTAAGAGAGCTCTACATCAGCAGCAGCCGTCTAAAAGGCCCCCGCGTCCTGCCAAAGTCGACAAAGGGAAAGAAAAGACAAAAGAGCAAGCGGACACGGGGAAAAATGCCTCAACTGAAGAGGTAGCGTGTCCTGCCAAGAATCCAGGGGCAATCAGCAAAACGGTGGCCCCGCAGCAAAAGAAGAAGACTGAGCCACGGGGTAAGCCCAGCACGATTTCCAGCACTGATCGGAACAGCCCTGCTGAGACGCATTCTATGATGCCGGGGAAACTTACTGACAGAACGGAAAAAGGTAAGTCTAGGGAAATACCTCTCAGGCAGCCTACCTTATCAGAAGTTTTCACCGCACGATCTGCAGGACAAGGTGACGGAATGCCAAGCAAACTTGGCAAGAGCAGTCCTGGAGGTCTCGCGATGGTGGAGGCGTCCTCGAGGACGCTGCAGACGTGCTGAACGCTTGCTCGACCGTTGCTAGGCAACAGCCTAGTCAGAGCACCGTCAGCCGCGTGAGCAGCGTTTCTGGGACCCAGGATGCAGAATGGCCTCAGCAACAGAGTGACTTAGTCTCTGACTCATTATTGGGAGGCACGACGGTGGAACAGGTGGGAAGCGCATTCAAAGGTGAGACTGGAAGCGCGGACATGATGAGTGCTATTATGTTGCTGGAAGAGGAGCTGCGTGCTTCAAAAAATGCCAAGGCCACATGGGGGAGCTTTGTTAGCTTTGCAAACAAAGAAAGGTGTACCGATGGGGGCTCTAGAGGTCAGGAAGCATTAAAAAAGGGTGATGTGGGCTCTGTTGAAGGAGAGCACTTTTTCTCCCTAAATGAAGACTCTGACTCAGTGCAGCCTAGTGAGGAAACATCAGAGGAAGAGGAAGATGCTGACGAGGATTTATTGTCAGGCTCTAGTTCCTCAGGTACCGATATGGGCAACAATACTACTCAGAAGAAAAGACAGTCAAAATTGAGTAGACAGTTGGCAGGCTCCCCAGGGGGCACGGAGAAGCGGCTACTTTGGGATTACTCAGCAACCTCCCAGACATATCAGAAAGAGGATTCAGCTGGGTCCTCAAAGCACAGTGCTTCATTTGAACTTTTGTTCAACATGTTAAAGCAAATGCAAGTTGAGGCTAGATCAGTGAGCCGGAAAGCAAGGCAGGATTCTAAGAAAATACAATTGACTTTGAGGAAGACAAATAAGCTCTATGATGATCTTGTTGGTAGAGTCACGGAGGTGGAAGAGCGAACGGGCAAGCTTGAAGATGATCTTGGTAACTGGCAGTCCTTTAAAGCGACACAGGAAAAGATGTCAGAAGACCTCCAGGGGAAAATGGAGGATTTTGAAAATCGACAAAGACGTAACAATGTTAGACTTTTGGGTGTGGCTGAGGGGCTGGAAGGGCAGGATATCAGGCGCTATGTGATTAACTTACTCAAGGGTGCGTTCCCAGAGTCCCAGTGGCAGTGGGACAGGGAGATCCAGAGGGCCCATAGGTTCCCCTTCACTCAGAAGAAGGTCCATGGCGCAGAAGGAGGGGGTCAGGCATACTTTCCCAGAGCTATTCTAGTCTACGTAGGGAACTTTTTGTTACGGTAAGAAATCATCGATAAAGCGAGACCTGACAGTAAGAGATCTTTTGAGGGCACCACATTCTTTGCCAGGCCGGACTTTTGTCATGTGACGGTCAAGAGAAGGTGGAGATTGAGGCAGATGATTTTACAATTTCAGGCTCTGGGATCAGAGGCCTATCTATTGTTTCCTGCCAAGCTGAAAGTAGTCACGAAAGGGAGAGCCAGAATGTTTTTATCAGAGATTAAAGCACAGCAGTTTATGGAAGAGCTAAAAAAATAGGATGTACAAAGAATAAATTGAAGTGCTGGTTTGGTAGCGAAGTAGTAATACTAAGAGCCATGCGGGTCTTAAAAGGATCATCGGGGTTTGAGGGTTTTTGAGGGTGTTATTAGTTGGAGAGTGATGATGGGAGAGGGGTGTGACTGACGCAACCCAAAAACGGTCACGTATAGGTCATACCTGACCTATTTGTCTGTAGTGGGGGGGTGGGGATAGTAGGGGGGGGAAGGCAAGGGAGGGGGTAGGGGTTTTAAACACGGTCAAAATTGTTGGTCTTTTTGGTGTGATAACGCACATTTTCACCGGGTGTAGGGTACAGTACAGGCAGTACAGACAGCTTATAAAGAAGGCAGGATGTTGTTTTCATATTTTTTACATTTTTCCTGGTGTAGAATGGTTTATGGGAAGAGATTTGTTTGACGTCTTTTAAAGATTGCTTCAATTAATGTATGCTGCCTCAACGATTCTAATAAGAGATTGAAAGTAGCAGGCCTGCTGAGAGCTCTCCAACTAGACCTGGTATGTCTCCAGGAGACCCACATTGAAGCAACACATGTATACCTTTTGGATCAGTTGGGGGTTGCAGTATTAGCAGCTAGTAAACAAGGAACCAGGACCAGAGGGGTGGCAATTTTGGGGAGAAATATTGATGTAGTGGTTTCTAGGAAAAAGGAGGATCAATCGGGTAGGTGAGTTATAGTGGAAATATGCTTTAAAGGGGTAAGGTTTACCTTGGTTACAATATATGGCTCCACCGATGATGATCCTGATGTCTGGCAGTTCATGGATACGGAACTTGCACAGTGGCCAGAGCCCATTATATGTTGTGGGGACTTCAACATCCATGACCCAAAAAGTTCATTCACAGAACCGGGGGGAGATATGCAGGGAGAAAGAAAAAGTAATACAGTGCCCTGGCCAGTATGGTTCAGCACAACTCTTTAGTTGACTCGTGGGTGAAGCTACATCCCTTTTTGGATGGTAGTACCTTTTTGTCCGCCCCACATAAAATTTTATTCAGACTGGATTATTTTTTAATTTCTAAGTCTTTAATCCCTGGTGCACAAGTGGAAAAACAACCCAGGATTATCTCAGACCATAGCCCCCTGGTGTTAACATTTAGTATGCCTATGGCTCAGAGTAGGAACACGCAGTGGACATTTGAACGTATCCTATTAAAGGATATGGCTTATCAGAAGCATATGGAAGCTTGGATAAAATTCTTCTGGGATATCAATAGAGGCTCGGCATCTCCAGGGGTGGTATGGGACTGCTTCAAAGCTGGGGTAAGGGGGGAGACGCTGAGCTATGTGTTGGCAAGATGAAAAAGGGAAAGAATAAAATAGAAGAAATTCGGCAAAGGCTAATTGTAGAGGAAGAAAACCTAGCTACAGCTATAAGACAGAATCTCTCACTGGAGCCCTTTTTGCTTAAAATCATAGCTCTCAAAGGGGACGCTATAGAAGGTATTACCAGGAAAGTAGCCGAGAACTATCTGGCTAAAAAGCAGGATGTGTATGAATTGAGTGAGAGAGTCGGTCATATCCTGGCAGTGAGAACTAGGCAGCGTACAGCTGCGACTGATATCAAGGAGATTCTGGATCCGCAGGGAGATTCTGTTACAGATCCGGACTTGATACGAGAAGTTTTCAGGAATTTCTATGAGGAAATATATTCCTTGGGTGATGCAAGAGGCCAGGCTGAGATAGATAGATATCTTAGCGACATTCCTTCCCCTTCCTTGTCTCTAGAGGAGAGGGAGATATTAGATGCTCCACTGCATTTGGAGGAATTTATTGGGGCTTTGGGTAGCCTCCCCTCGGGGAAAGAGGCTGGGCCAGACCAAATCCCGGTTGAATTCTATAAAGTGTTCCAAAGTGTACTGTTGTTTGATATGTTTGATATTATGCTACACACACAACGGGGTCGTCCACCTCCAGAGTCTTGGGGCGGAGCAGATATTATAGTTATTGCAAAAAAAGGGAAGCCTCCAACACTCCCTGGCTCACATAGACCCATTACCCTGATGAATTCAGACGTTAAAATATATTAAAAAATGCTGGCGAAAAGGCTTGCAGGGAGTATTGAGCGTCTGGTAAGCCCATCACAACACGGCTTTATACCTGGCAAGGGCACTACTCAGCATGTCAGAATGGTGGTCACTATGTTTGACGCGGCAGGGGTCCTGGGCGATCCTATCGCGGCACTTTTTCTAGACGCCGAAAAGGCCTTTGATAGGGTTGCCTGGGAATTCCTTTGGGTAGTCCTGAGGTGGAGTGGCATAGGTAAAGGCTTTATAACAGCTATACAAGCCTTGTATAATGATCCAACTGCGAAGATCAGAGTGAATAGGGGGCATTCAGATGCAGTGAAAATTCAAAGGGGGACGAGGCAAGGGTGCCCGTCATCCCCACTGCTTTTTGCATTATACCTTGAGCCATTGCTACGAAGATTAGAAAGAAATGAAGGGATTTCACCAATGATATTGAATGGCTGCATAGTTAAATCTCTAGCTTATGCCGACGATGTGGCTATATTGACCCCTGATCCAGACACATCTATCAGGTGGGTTGAAGCGGAGGCTTATTCGTTAGGACAAGTATCAGGCTATAGTTTAAATAAGTCCAAGACCCAGATAGTTAGGAATCACTACACTAGGAGTATTGATACCAGGGCGGTTAGTTCAGCAACATATCTGGGGATATTAATTTCTGCGAACTTGGATACTGTGGTCGAGATCAACATGGCTCCGTTATTGGCTAAAGTTAAAAAAGATTTAGAGAGGATGAATAATCTACATCTTTCTTTGGTAGGGTGCACTTATGTTGTGAAAATGGTGATCTTACCAAAGTTACTTTATCTATTTAGATCGATTCCCCTATTTTTTGAAGCCAAATGGTTTAACGTGCTGGAAGGTATTCTAAATAGGTTCATATGGGCTCATGGAAGAACTCGGAGGGCGTATAGATTTATGTCTTTGCCAAGAGAAAGAGGGGGTTGGGGCGCGCCAGATTTTAGACTGTACTATCTTGCGGCAGCTCTGCAATATATGCAGGGATTGATTGGAGGGGGTGGTATCCTACAGAAAATAACAAATATGTCCACGGAAGTATATGCAGTAGTGTTAGGGCATGAGGCAGAAAATTGTTTCTTGTACCACACTGAGCTAGGATACTTTAGAAGGAAACCGTTTAAGACTATTAGTGCGGCCCTTAAAATATGGAATGCCTTTCTGAAAAAGCCGGGCCTGGGTAGGTACAACAGATATATTAAACTATATAATAATAAATCCTTTCCTCCAGAAATTTTCTCTGACCCAATAATGGCTGCCTGGGAGGATAAAGGAATTACGCAGATTGGTGATCTAAGGAATTCTGAGGGAGTAGTACAGTTTGGGGACCTTGTAAGTAGATATAACGTAGACAGAAGAGATTTTTTTTAAGTATCTACAGGTTAGGAGCTTCCTGAGCAACAAACAGGGGGGCCCAGCAGGGTACAATTGCAATGATTTTATGGAGAGTATAATTACTGGTGGGGAGTCTACGATTAGATCAGCATATGCGTTTTTAGCAAGTGGCAAACCGGACGATATGGATAAACATAAGAGTAAGTGGGTAGAGAAATTAGGGATTGAACCTGAAGCCTTCCAGGAGTCATTGGATTTGGGCCGCACTATCCTGTGTTCAGCTCCCCTACAATCCCAGCACTATAAGACCTTACATTCACTCTACCATACGCCAGCTAGGATTGCTAAATGGGGGGGCTCTGAGGGGACAACTTGCCCTAGATGTAATTCCCCTGAAGCAGATATTGTCCACATTTTCGCTACCTGTCCACAACTACACACCTTAATTAAAGACATAGAGGGCTTTTTGGATAGGTCATTAGGGATACAGATAATCTTAACTCCCATTTGGATTCTTTTGGGAATTGGATCAGACGGAAGCAATATTGTACAGAATGATTTTATGTTTTTGGTAATGGCAGTCTATAGATTAACTTTAGCCAGGGCTTGGCTTGACAAGACTCCCCCGCTTATGCAAATTTGGTTGGCGAATCTAATAGCTGCATATAATTTGGAGAAACCTATATATGCTAGGAAGGGAAGGGTAGGGAGAGCGCGGGGTGTAAGAATATGGGAGCCTTTAGCCCGATGGAGGGATGAGCTAGGGTAATGTGATTGTGTTTAATTTTGATTTTGGCTTAATATAGTGGGGTGTCAGAATAATCAAATTACAACGTTGTGGTAATAATTCAGGAATTGTTTGAAGTTGGAAAATGCTTGTACTGTATTGATATAATGATGTTTGTTTGTGGAGTAAACAAACTGCTGAATGTATAATGTGCGTGAAGAAAAGTATAATAAAAAAAAAATATATATAAAAAAAGCAATTTACAAACCAAAAATGACAAAACGAAAATCATTAGAAAAAATAAGTGAATTCTAACATCCTACATAAAACACAAAACAAATCAACAAGACAATACATCATATAATCATGTGCCTTGAAATTTGATACTTAAATCAATTCAAAACTAAAGGAGTTGTCAATAAATGGCCACTGTTTAGACCAGCAGTTGCTAATTTTAGTGCTTTGATTTAGCAAAGAAAATACTCCTTTTCTAAATGCCGACGCGTTTCGATTCCAGGACACCAGTTCCTGGGATCTCTTCAGGGCGTAGTGATTATATCTATGGAAGATGCAAAGAAAACATTAAAGTTTTATTCACAATTTTCCATGTTTGTCTCCATTCTGATCACACTCAGTCTTTAAAAAACATTCTATGTGGACCTACCAGGTGATTTCAAAAGGGGAGTGGGAGCTGCGGAATACATTCTTGTGATAACACGAGTCTCGTGAGGGAGCAGACTTGAGAATCTTCCTTGCCTGTTTGGTAGCTGCCTCTGCGTTACGTGCAATGAGCCATTCTGTTAAGAGAAATGGCTAATGTTGTTTCCATTCAATTGCTACTTTGTAACTTCTAACATTTGTAAAACTTGCTCTCTGACCTACCTTATTGTGCCGCTATGTTCAGGTTTCTGCTAGTTGAATTGAAATGCCTTTTTTAATTACAAATCCCCGGATGTTTTGTTCCAACGGCGTTACAGCTGTAAAGATGAAAGAGACTTTTATTGGTCTCTGTTCCTAAAACGGTAAGGTTAAACCTGTTTTGTGAGCCCCCAGTCGCCGCATACCTCAAATGTAGCGCGATGTCCTTTCGTGCGGTTCGAAAAGCGGTGATAGCGTTTCTGTTAAATTAATAGAAACGGTTAGCACGCACTGCTTTAAAATAAAAAGTTGAATAAGCCCCAAATGCATGCATTATTATTGCAAAAGTGCATACCTATCCCTCCGTGACTGCTGCTCCTCTCAAGATCGAGTCAAGATGGCTGCCACGTGGATTGTAGCTTATTAAAGCATCAAGGCTGCAAAAAGTGCATTGTGGGATATGTAGTCTGGCAAGTAATATGCGTCTTACACTGAAGTAAATTTTTGATTTTTGAACATATAACCGGATTCAAATCGATGATAGTGGCCAAGACTTTGCCACTCCACCGGCTCATGTCGCATCAGGAGGGGAAGGCCTGGGGGGGGGGGGGGGGGCGGGAGGGGCGAGGGGGGAGAGGAGCGCTGTTGATGATAGGGCTTGCAGGGAATATATCCCAGTGTAGTAACTGGCACCTATTGTTTGCCAAATATATTAAACGTTCTGGACTGCATCATACATTTAAACACTCGACTTCTAGGGGCTCAAAAAAATGGGAAAACTAACATGTTTACAGAGGAGTAAACCTGTATTTTGCTGAGGAATCTGAGGGAAGAAAAGGGGAAAGCTGCTTGGAGCGACTCCGATGCTCCGGCAGCTAATCTAAGGGCAAAGAAAGTGACGCGGAACCAGGAGGAGCGCGTTAATCTCCGAGCTAATGAGCGAGATAAGAATGCTGCTACTAACATGTGGGGGCATTAGCACGATCGAAAAGAAGAAAAAGGAGAAAAGCACGGAGAAAACGGCGTCCAGCAAAAAATACATTACAGGGGCTAAAACGGCTGAGCAGGCGACTATGAGGCAGCCTACAGTTTTCGAGGCGTTCCTACCTGCAAACTCCCGCGTGGCACCGGCAAACTCGGCGGGTCCCAGAGAGTGTGCAGCGGACATAGCACAGCCCCAGTTCCAGATTCAAACCCCACGATCCGGTGCAGCGCTGCAACAAAACTCGAGTAATGGCGAGGACCCAGCCGTAGCAGTACTACCGGCAGGTATGGAAGCAGCAGAAGCAGCAAACGAGCAGGGGGCGGGACAAGTTACTCCACAGCAGCTGGGGGAGGATTCGACATTGCCGACGCGGGATGCAGGAGGAGAAGAGAGCATAATGCCGGAGGGGAAAGGGCAAGATGGATTGTCGACCTCAGTGACCCCAGTGAATCCAGTGGCTCCAGGAACTCCATTGACCCCGGCAATAGTATGCTCTGAGCGGGAACAAGAGCAGGGGATATTAAATAATAATATTGCAGTTAAAGAGGGAGCAACGACTACACACACGGACATGGACACGGAGATAATAGTGGAAGAAAGAGCTGAAGCACAGGTTGTGGAGGGGGATGTGGATAAACTTGGTAATGACTTGGGAGTTACTCTGGTGGCTGGGGGTACTGAAGGGCTGATTAACTCCGGGACTGTTCAAACAATGAGCGATGTGGATACTGTAGACTGTGATTTAAAAAAAAGAGGACAATCTTGCACGCATCTTTTGGTTAGTCCAGGTTCACCTTCTGATGAATGTTTTTTTTCTGTTAATGAGGGTGAGGAGGAGGAGGAGGAGGAGGAAGAGGAAGAAGGGGGAGGGGGGGGGGGAAGCTCCTCTGCATCCTCCTCAAGTTTTGCAGAAACAGAGAATGATTTAATAATGTCTGGATTAGCGACAGAGGCATTGGCCACCTCAGATTCAGGAGAGGATACAGCCCAGAAATCCCCCTATAAGCATAAATCGAAAAATTTGACAAAAAAGCGGAGTAAATCAAAAAATGTTTTAAGTCCTCTACACACTGATGTAGTAAAGCGATTGGACTGGGATTACTCTGCAACATCGCAGCTATATCAAGAGACTGTTGGGGGGCAGGAGCTATAACTCTGCAAGAACAGGATCAAGAGCAAGCACAGAGGCAGAGTCAGTCCCAAGGGCAACCACCTAAGGGGTTTGAAATGATGTATTCGATGTTGAGACAGATTCAGGTGGAGGCGAGAGTGGAAAGCCATAGAGCCAGGCAGGAAAGTAAAAAGATACAGGGATCTCTCCGCAAAGTGAACAAATTGTATGCAGATCTGACAGGGAGAGTTACAGAAGTGGAAGAAAGAACCGGTATCTTGGAGGAGGAAGTGAAGAAATGGCAGGAGTTTAGGCAAGATCAAGAAAAGACCACATCAGATGTTTTATGGAAATTGGAAGATTTTGAAAATAGGCAGCGTAGGAACAACATAAGACTTTTGGGCATTGCAGAGGGAAAGGAGGGGCAGGACGTGAGGTCATACGTTATTGAGTTATTTAGAGGTGCGTTTCCCGAGATATCAAGCTGGGATTGGGAATCAGAAATACAGCGTGCACACAGATTCCCATTTATACAGAGAAAGGGGAACTCATCAAGTAAACCTAGAGCGATACTCATATATGTTGGCAACTATCTTTTGAGAGAAGAGATTATGGCAAAGGCAAAACCCCAGGCTAAATGCAGATACAAAGATGTTGAGTTCTTTGCTAGGCCTGACTTCTGCCACACAACAGTAGAAAGGAGGTGGAGAATGCAGGAGTTGATTGTGCCTTTTCAAAAGATAGGATGTGAGGCATACTTAATGTTTCCTAGTCGGCTGAAAGTGGTAAGGGATGGACAGTTTAAAATTTTCCACTCTGAGATTAAGGCTTAAGAATTTTTGATCTGGCTGAAAGAAAATACGACACAGGCTGATAAAGAGCGAGCGGTAGCTCTGGTTTCACAAGGAAATAAAAAGGCATAGAAGCGACAATAATGGAGGGGGAAAAAATGTATAATGATTTTTGAATAAAGTAGGGAAAGAGATGTGTATATCGGGGATTTTCTTGGTTTGTATAGGTATATATAATGGCAGGGGGAGGGGGAGGACACGAGATTCCCAGTCAGCCACAGTTGCCACATATAGGTCCTGCGGACCTATTTGCCAGTAGGGGGGGTGGGACCGACAGGGTGGGAACTCAGGGGTGGGGGAGGGTAGGGGGGGTGAGGAACACAAGGTTTGGAGATATTATAGAGGAACAAAACAAGTAAGTCAGAAGAGAATGACTAATAAAAGAGAATTGTATTATTTCTACATGGCTATCTGCTTATTATATATAAGTTTTGAGTTGAGCAATGTAACAAGGATTGTGGGTTCACTTAACAATTTAGAATGAATATTCGGATAATGACATGGAATGTGTGTGGGCTAAACGATAGACAAAAGAGACAAAAGGTGTCTATTCTAATAAAAAGCTTGAGATTGGATTTTCTAATACTGCAAGAAACTCATATTCAGGCGTCTGAAGCACACTTGCTTGAACAATTGGGACTCTCAGTTTTAGCCTACTCACGGCAGGGTTCTAGGAATAGGGGAGTTGCAATATTAGCAAGACAGAGGGGTATTAACACCAGGAAGAAATGGGAAGATGCTTGGGGGAGATGGGCTTTGGTAGAATGCCTGGTAGGGGAGCAATGGATAACTCTTGGTTCCATATATGGATCTACTGGGGACGATGCTGAAATTTTTGAACAGATAGATATAGAGTTGGCAACTTGGGCCCCCTGTGTTGTGTTAGGAGGAGATTTTAACATTAATGGCGCAGGGGGATTGGGATTAGGGTTAAGACCTCCTGTTAGATATCAAGGAAGAAAAAGAAGAGTATTTCAAGCAGTCTGCTCTCTAGCAAGGAACAACGGTCTACTAGATGTCTGGGATGCTTTCAAACCAGGAGAGAAGGGATACACGTACTACTCTGCGCCGCATAGAGTGAGTGCGAGATTAGATTTTGTTTTGGTTAGTAGTTATTGTATTTCTGGTGTGAATATTGAAAGGTTGCCAAGATTATTGGCAGATCATAACCCCTTGATTATTAATCTAACAGGAATATCAGAGTCAAGGGAGGGTTCAGTCTGGACCTTTGAGAGAGCACTTTTAGAAGATGAGGTATATATCCAACATATGAAGCGATGGATCGTGGAATACCTGACAATAAATAGGGGCACAGCAACCGAAGGTATGGCTTGGGATAGCTTCAAGGCTGGAGTGATGGGAGAGACTCTAAGTTATGGTGTAAATAAAAGGAAGCAGGAGCAACAGAGAAATCAAGCTCTAAGAAGAGAGATATTATTAGCCGAGGAAGAAGTGAGTTAGAGTGCAGTAAACCAGGCAAATATACCCAATGGTAATGGTAATGTACTAGAACCTGCTATAATTAAATTAGCGAAGCTGAGAATGGAGGCAGAGGAATATATAGCATCTAAGGCAGCAAAAACATATGTGACCAATAGGGAGAAATGCTATGAGTTGAGTGACTGAGTAGGTCGAATGTTAGCTGTTAGAGCAAGGCAAAAGTCAGCGCTTGGGGAGATAACTGCAATTAAGGATAGCTGTGGGAAGGTGGTAACGGGCACACAACAAATTAGAGAAGTTTTCAGAAAATTCTATACAAATCTATATGAAGAAAGTCAAGGAAAAGATTTAGGGGAAATAGCAACATATCTGAATGAATCCCCAAGGGTAGAGATGGATGACCAAGAAAGAAGGAGATTAGATAATCTAATAGACCAGCAGGAGATTGAAATGGCTCTCAAGAGCCTTCCTTCTGGTAAAGCAGCTGGACCAGATAAGATACAGTTAGAATTTTATAAGGTTTTTTGGAAAGAACTAGGGAAGGATATGGTACGTGCTATGTAACAGGCGCAGAGGGGTGCATCAACACCAAATTCCTGGTCCGGCGCAGAAATTGTGGTCATTTTAAAGAAAGGAAAGGCACCTACAGACCCTAGTTCTTACAGACCAATAACACTCATGAATACCGACACAAAGATTTATTCGAAAACACTAGCAATAAGATTTGCCAGTGTGATAACACCATTAGTTACCATCAGCCAGCATGGATTTATACCCGGGCGAGGAACCACTCATCACACACGGAAATTAATAACTCTTTTTGATAAAATGGAAGTCAAAGGGGAACCAATAGCGGTATTGCTTTTAGATGCTGAGAAAGCATTTGATCGAGTCTCCTGGGACTATATGTGGAGTGTTTTAAAAAGGGCAGGATTTGGGGATGGCTTTGTCACTGCGATAAAGACACTATACAGGCATCCGGTGGCTGCAATAAGAATAAATTCAGGAATAACCGAACAAGTGCAAATTAATAGGGGTACCAGACAGGGATGTCCGTGCTCCCCTTTGCTCTTTGCCATGTATCTGGGCCCATTAATTCGTAGAATGGAAAGGAATGAGAATATACCTTCAGTTATTACACCTAGGGGGGACTGCAAGATACTCGCATATGCCGATGACGTGGCTGTTGTAACATCAGTACCCACAGAGGCTATTAGATATGTGGAAATGGAGGCTAAAAAATTTGGGAAAGTATCAGGATACTCCCTAAACACCAGTAAAACACAAATAATTAAAAATGACAAGGCAATATGTCAGGACCCGCGGGTGGTGCAGACAGGAACATATCTTGGAATAACAATTACTGCAGAATTGGAAAAGATAGTAGAACTGAATATAGGCCCTATTATAATGAAAGTGGGTAAAGATTTAGATAGGCTCCACAATTTACATCTTACGATAGTTGGTAGAGTTAACATTATTAAGATGCTAGTTTTACCAAAATTTTTATATATCTTTAGGACAATCCCTTTATGATTCGAAAATTCTTGGTTCAAAAAAGTAGAAGGTATGATTAATAGATTTATCTGGTCTAAAGGGAAAACTAGGAGAGCAGCAAGATTTATGGTGCTACCAAGGGAGAGAGGAGGGTGGGCATTACCAGATATGAAATTTTACTATTGGGCTGCCGCCCTACAATATATGGCTGGACTGATAGGCGGAGCAGAAGCGGAGGGGGAAGATGATTTAGGATCATTAGCAATATATGGCCTCTTGATGGGGGAAGAGGTAAAGAATATATTTTTAAGACACTTTGACACAGCTTATTTTAAAAGGACCCGATTCAAGACTATTATGGGAGCTCATAATATTTGGAAAGCCTTCACTAAAAAGTATGGTCTGGGGAAAATTAATAGATATACTAGAATAAGAAACAACTTAGCATTCCCCGAGGATATTTTCTCCGATACAATCTACACAGAATGGCACAGGAAGGGAATTACAAGGGTGGGAGATTTGATGGACCCGCAGGGGATGAAGCAGTTTGCAGAAATACAGGGGAAATATGATTTGGCAACAAGGCACTTTTTTAAGTACCTCCAAGTAAGAAGTTTTCTGGCAAATAAAAGGGGGGGGGGTTTGAGCGGATTTGAGAAAAACCCCATACTAGAGGTGATACAAAAGGGAGTAACTTGCACTATTAAAAGGTTTTATGCTGAGTTAATTGAAACAAAACAAGATGATATGGATAAGTGGGGGGAAAGTTGGTCGAATAAGTTGGAGGCAGAAATGGAATGCTTTAAATTATCACTAGAATTAGGTCAAAATATTTTGTGTTCTGCAGCACTACAGGCACAGCACTATAAAACCTTATATCGCCTTTATTATACTCCGGCAAAACTCGCACAATGGGGGGCGGTTACTGGAATTAACTGTCCCAGATGTGGAAGTTTGCAGGCCGATATAATTCATATATTTGCAACCTGTCCGCATTTATCGACGATACTGAAAGAAATAAAGAACGTTGTACAAGGAGCATTGAAAATAACAGTTAACTTAACCCCTACGATAGTGATATTGGGGGTGAATTCAGATAGCACCCAGGGAGAAGGTTGTTATTTTATTTTTGTGGCAATGGCTGTATTGAGACTATGTATTGCTTCAGCGTGGCTCGATCAGTCACCACCAATATTCCAACAGTGGTTAGCCAGGATCTTAAATATCTACAGTCTGGAGAAAGCGATATATGCTAGAAAAGGAAAAAAGGGGAGGAAACTGGGTTTAAAAATATGGGAGCCAATAACCAACTGGAAGGAAGAAATATAACGTACCACGATGTATAGGCGATGTAATGTTTATTGCGATAGGAGGTAGGGTCCTTAAGCGTGTAGTAGAAAATGGTGTCTTGAATTGTCTTTCCCCACTCCCTTTTTTTCTTTTTTTTCTCTTTTTCTTTTTTGTTTCTCTTCGAATATAGTTTAAACCTTATATATAATGTATATGTTTCTCTGTTGGAAATGTAATAGTGGATTTGTTTTGTTTAGAAAATATGACTGAATGTATATAGTAATCTGTTCCTCATCCCCGGTTAAGGGGGTACAAAAAATGTGTTAAAAACTTCAATAAAAATTATTTAAAAATAAATAAATAAATAAATAAATTCAGGCTTATTAAATTCACAGATGATTTATCTGGGTTGTGTCAGCTCCATTCTTGATTCAGAGTGGAAGTTTGGATTTGATGTTTAGCCAGTATTGCGGGCACTGTCAACTGACACACCCTCCCTCAGGAGCGCCGCGTTGGCCGGCAACTTTGGGCATTGTATGAAAAGCAAACGCGGAGCCCCCCTGCAGTTTAAAGAATAACATCCAGCATGCTGCTTTGGGGAGAGAGGTTGCAGTATTTGACTGCGTGGAGGGGTCTTACCTGTGGATTGTGCCTAATTTTTTTCACCAGGTGGAATAGTGAGAAATTTCCACACAATGCTTTCCTTTTTGGTGTTTTCCTTTTCACATTGAAATGGCTTCTTCTACTCCTGTGCTGGATATTCCATCGGAAGAAGAAGAATCCGACATTCCATTGAAGAAGGCAAGTATTGTGTGGACATTTTTCACTATTCCGCCTGGTGAAAAAAAAGTGAATGCTCGAAAGGTCAGCTGTACTCTTTGTTCAAGAGTACTCTAGAGGGGGAGTGATAAGAAATACTCCTGCGGAACATCTAGCATGTTCAAACATCTGCAGACAATTCTCCCTCGACCATTGGCACGGCAACAACTACAATGTGTGGAGAAGTGTGGCTCAATGGTTAGAGCGGCAGACCCTGATGCGGAGGTCTGGCCCGGGACCAGGGTTCAATTCCCGCATCGGCGGGTCTTGGGCTCAATTTCCTCGGACCTGATAATTCTCGCCTCGGTGCCTATTCTAATCATGGGCCCCACTCTGCAACTCTGGGCAATAGCTTGCTTAATCTCCACAACGTCCCCCCCCCCCCCCAACAGTGCTAGGATGCCTGGCTGCACCTTGGGGGTGCCCAGGAGTGGGCGCCTCACAGGGAAAAAGCCAGGAAGGGTTCCACAGCGGTATTCGTACAAGCGCCGAAGAGACCCCATCTGGGATGATTCGGGTGCTATACAAATAATACAACATTTACATTTATATTTATTTACGTGCGCAAAACAAATGCAGCAGCATGACTAGGGAGCTGGTCCTAGTACTTCAGGAGCCTCAAGCTCCTCACCTCGAGGCCCGGACATTCGTCCGAAATTTGCCAATCTTAAACAACTTTTCGTAAAGTGCAACAATGTGGTTTGCTATGGGGAGCAATCCGTAGATGCTGTGGTTTTTGCAGCAAGAAATCACCACTGTTCATTCTTTTTTTGTTGCAATGACTGTTTAATTGCCAAAGTTCAAACTTAGTTCTTTTGTTTTTCCGTTTTTTGAAAAAAACACCAAAGAAATATACAAAATAGTTTAAAAAATACAAAAAAATTATAAAACCAAAATAAGAAGAAAAAAAGAGTTCTTTTCAGAACTACCTTATCTGGTTAAAAAAGAGAAATAACTGCATGCTAATGCGTGGGAGATTGCATGAGTAGATCTGTAGATGCTGATTGATTCAAACAGTGCATGGGTAGTGCATGGGTGATTGTATGACTGCATGAGTAGTACCTATTTAACGTGATGATTAGAGTACTGCAAAGAGAGTGCATGATGAATTTGCAAGTGCGTGTGTATTGACAGAGTGATTGGATAAGTACATGGTACTGGCTGGGTGATTGGAGGAGTGCACGGGGAGTGACAGTGTGATTGATGGACTGCATGGGTACTACCTGGGAAAATGAAGGTGTGAATGAGTAGTGTGTAAGTTGTTAGACGACTGCATGGGTAGTGCACTTGTGATTGTAGAACTGCATGTGTTAGTGTCTGGTCATTGTACAAGTATGTGGATAGTTATTGCATACTTAGAGTGCTGCACGTTGACAGCATGGTGAATTTATAAGTGCTTGGGTTTTGGCGCAGTGATTAGATAAGGAATGGTACTGGCTGAGTGATTGCAGGAGTGCACGGAGAGTGACAGTGTGAATGCTGTACTGCATGGTTACTTCCTCGGTAGCTGGAGGAGTGAATCAGTAGTGTGGAGGTGGTTAGGGGACTGCATGGATAGAGCACATTTGATTGTAGCACTGCATGTGTTAATACCTGAGTCATTGTACAAGTACATGGATAGTGACTGGATACTTAGAGTGCTGCAAGTTGACAGCATGGTGAATCTATAAGTGCTTGGGTTTTGGTGCAGTGATTAGATAAGTGCATACTGGCTGGATGATTCGAGGGGTGGACGGAGAGTAACAGTGTGATTGCTGGACTGCATGAGTACCACCAGGGTAATTGGAGGAGTGAATCAGTACTGTGGAAGTGGCTAGGGGCTGCATGGCTAGTGCACAACTGATAGTAGCACTACATGTGTTAGTGCCTGGGTCATTGCATGAGTATATGGATAGTGACTGGATGCTTAGAGTGTTGCAAGGAGAGTGCATGTTGAATTTATAGGTGCTTGGGTTTTGGCAGAGTGATTGGATACGAACATGGGACTGGCTAGGTGATTGCAGGAGTGCATACGTAGTAACAGGGAGATTATTAAACTGTATAGGTAGCACTCAAAGGATTGCAGCAGTCCATGTATTTGTGACTGGGTCATTGCATGACTACATGGGTAGTGACTGAATGATTAGAGTACTGCAAGGAGAGCGCCTGTGTGAATTTATAAGTCCTTGGGTATTGGCAGAGGGATTGGATTAGTACATGGTACTGGCTGGGTGACTCAAGGAGTGCATTGGCAGTGACAGGGTGATTGCTGGACTGCATGGATAGTACCTGGGGAATTTAAGATGTTAATGAGGAGTGTCTAGGTGGTTAGAGGACTGTGTGGATAGTGCCGAGGTGAATGTAGTAGTGCATGATAGTGTTTGGGTCACTTAATCTTAACTTTACAATAGTAGATATCGAAGTATTTGAAATAATTTTTGCAGTTGTGTTTTATCATTTACATTTTTAAAACTTTCAAACTTTAGAATTAGGGTCTGTAAAAGAGAAGAAAAAATACAGTTATAACATATAATATTATCATTTTAAGAACACAACATAATTTTACCATTATTTAACATAATTAGTTTGCCTTTTTTGCTGTTCTCAGAATCTATTGAATTTCACCATAGACAGTAATTTCAATGTTACTCATCATATAACAGCGAGCAAAAAAATACAATCAATAGGATTGTTAAAAAAAATAATCTGTGTCCAAAATATTTACAACAAAGTCAACTATCTCTTCACATTCCCTAAAATAAACATCCTCAATAACATTGCATATAATACAAATATCAAATGTATAAAATGCTTCTTTCTAAGAGAATTTTCTAAATACAATATCAAAGAACAGCAACGATAATTGAATCAGCAATTTTTCATAACTTCCCTATAGTCTAAATGATGTTCTTTAAAACATTTTCAGTGAGAATATCCAAAATAAACTTCTTAATTCATATCAATATCCTCCCACTAGGCCGAATGATATTCCTGAAATCCTTTATATTGAAATTATCCAAAATAAATTCATTAATTCATATTGACATATTCCCAATAGGCCGAATTATGTTCTCAGAACTTTGGCATTAAGAATATTAGGTATGAATATGGGTCTTTGTTAGGCAAACAATATTTGAAAACGAAATGGGCATCATTACAATATGTCCATCCTTTATTGCACTTTAAATAGACAGTGTAGTGTCCAGATGTTGTTGAAGGTCCATTGTGGAAAATAATTGCCACTGCTACGAAAGTTCTTCCTGATATTGATAGTTGACTTGCTACAACATTTTTAATTACATTTTTCAATTTTCTTCCATCTGCTCTACAACGTTGTATCATTAAAATTATATATTGTCCAAATCTTTGTATTAAATAATGTTGATAACATTTCTGATTTGCAGTGGCTACACTCCATATTTTGAATAGCTGATTTAACTAATTTGTTAAAAGACACTGTTTTACAATCTGGTATTGTCAAATATAAGAATCTTTCAGTTTCTATCTTAATGCTAGAAGTAAATGTACAATTTTCATATTCATGTTTCCATGTATAACAAAGTCCAAACAGATTCAATTTGTATTCCTTCATCTTCTAATACTGCAAGCATATACATAAGAAATTCCTGAGCATCTTGTTGCACATTCTGTGTAACTTGTGAAGAACCAGAACATATATCCGGAAGATTTCGAATACCAGAAACACTTTGGATTTTAGTTTTATCAATTCTCAATTTTTCAAAAATAGAATGCAACAAGGAGCAAAACTTTTTTTCTCGATTCTCCATGATTTGCTGTTGGAGATTTTCTAGAAAAAATACGATGTTCACCACTACATTAGCATAGCAGTTGATACCTGAAGTATTTTCTAACTGATATCTAACATTCTCTTCAACACTGTCCCTTTTCTATTTGTTTGGCATCTCAACATTGTCTTGATTTTTTTTCTTCTTTCCAACTTCGCTACAGAGATTCTCATAAATTTGTTTTTGATCTACTACACGCTTTTCATATATAGGATATTCACCTAAATTGGGAGCATACAGTCTTCTTAACAGATTATACCCTCTTACACAATTTGCATCTGCACTAATCTTTCTCTCATCAAAATCAATCAAATACAATCCAGGTAAAGTTCTGACTCGGGACAATGCAACATACGCCATTCCCTCTTTAAACAGGGTATTTCCAATGTTTGTTACAACAATGGAGGAGTATCCCCTCAGCAAAGAAGGCAGAGAAAATTCTCTGTTTCTAGGGCTTAGCGCTCGAGTCAGCACATTATGCCCCAACCCCGTGGTTCCCAAACTGTGCGCCGCAGCGCCCTGGTGCGCCGTTATGACTTGCCAGGGGCGCCGCAGCACGATGTGGGCAACATGCAGAGTGGAGCTGCAGGGGCTCTTAGACAGCGTGAAAAAACAGCAAGGCCTCATTAGCACGCAAATGGTCTTTTAAAGACCTGTGAAGCCTTCGGGTGCGGCTGTGTGTGCACCCGGGATGCTGTCTCATCCTGGGCTGCCACACACGAAGGGGAGGCGGAGGTAGGGCGGGGGGGGAAGGGGAGCAAGGGGCCTTGTTGCTCCTCGCCAATGTCACAGTGATTGTTCCTTTCTTGTGCAACATCACACAAACCAGCATGCCAACCCCACCGCCAACGAGCTCAGCGACAAAATGCGTGTTTTAGTCCAAGTTATCCTTCCTGTTTCTTTTCCCGGGTCATCTTAAAGCTCCTCATCTGATTTTTTTTTAATGCGTATTTCACACCAGGTTTGAGGCTTTCATCCCACCCCAGTATTAACGTAACTCAGCTTTTCCAACCTCCAACACGTCCCTCTCTCCTTTGTGTGGCCAACGTTGAAGTCCCTTCTGGGTACACCTGCCAGGTGCCTCTTTCCTTGGCATCGCAGTTACCCTTCCCACCCCATCTGACACTGCATTTGCTCCTCTCATCCCAGGGTCATTTACCCCCTGTGCTGGTAGGTCTCCGTTCTCCACAACCTCTATATTAGCTTCAGCCCCCGACTGCGCACCTGAGTCTGAGGGCACAAAGACAACAGGCATGGAATAATGGATAGAGGGCACAAACACGAAGGGAGCAGACATGGAGGAAAGGGGCAGTCTCATGGCACGAAGGGAGCAGGCATGGAGGAAAGGGGCAGTATCAGGGCATGAAGGGAGCAGACATGGAGGAACGGGGCAGTCTCAGGGCACGAAGGGAGCAGGCATGGAGGAAAGGGGCAGTCTCAGGGCACGAAGGGAGCAGGCATGGAGGAAAGGGGCAGTCTCAGGGCACGAAGGGAGCAGGCATGGAGGAAAGGGGCAGTCTCAGGGAACAAAGGGAGCAGGCTTGGAAGAAAGGGGCAGTATCAGGGCACGAAGGGAGCAGACATGGAGGAAAGGGGCAGTCTCAGGGCACGAAGGGAGCAGGCATGGAGGAAAGGGGCAGTCTCAGGGCACGAAGGGAGCAGGCATGGAGGAAAGGGGAAGTCTCAGGGCACGAAGGGAGCAGGCATGGAGGAAAGGGCCAGTATCAGGGCACGAAGGGAGCAGGCATGGAGGAAAGGGGCAGTCTCAGGGCACGAAGGGAGCAGACATGGAGGAAAGGGGCAGTCTCAGGGCACGAAGGGAGCAGGCATGGAGGAAAGGGGCAGTCTCAGGGCACGAAGGGAGCAGACATAGAGGAAAGGGGCAGTCTCAGAGCACGAAGGGAGCAGGCATGGAGGAAAGGGGCAGTCTCAGGGCACGAAGGGAGCAGGCATGGAGGAAAGGGGCAGTCTCAGGGCACAAAGGGAGCAGGCATAGAGGAAAGGGGCAGTCTCAGCGCATGAAGGGAGAAGGCATGGAAAAAAAGGGATGGACATACGAGGTAGTCTGAGAGCACGAAGGGGGCTGGGATGGACAGAAGGGGAAGTCTGAAAGCACAGTGGGAGCAGGCATTGCCAGACTGGTCAATCAGGGGTACAAATGGAGCAGCCATGGACACAAGGAGCAGACTGAGTGCACGAAGAAAGGAGGCATGCACAGAAGGGGCAGTCTGAGGACGCGGCGGCTGGCATGGACAGAGGGGGCAGTCAGAGTGCACGGGGGCAGGTATGGACAGAAGGGGTAGTCAGGGGTATGGGGGCAGGCACGGACAGAAGGGTAGTCTGAGGGCACAACGGAAGCAGGCAAAACAACAGGAAGTACTCCCGAGGTCGGGCTTACATCCCCACCCACCCACCCGTCCACAGGTAAAAAAATGGCGGGGAGCCACGGCCAACTGCCAATTAGATCAAGAGAGCCACGGGTCAAAAAAGTTTGGGAACCACTGCCCCAACCCGTTGTCGGACAATGCATATCCTTATAAAAGACCCCTCACTCACCAACCTAGTTGGTGACATGCTTCATCATCGGGGTCCCACCCCATAGGCCCAGTGCCCACAGGGTGTGCTGCAACACCTGACTACAGTGGAGCTGGTTAGTTTTTCTTTTATATGTGCATAACTATAAAAATGACAAGTGTGTTAAAAAGGGCCAAAACTACTCACTTCAAGTATTTATTCTTGAGTGCTTGGACCCCTATAAAAACAGTGTGGCACCTGTGTCTAATTAGGTAGGTTTTGGTGTCTCAAGAAGTTTAGTGTGTTAAAAATAGCGAAGTGTGCTATGTGAGATTTAACAAGAAAAAATATTACTAATAAGGTCTACATGTTTCAACCATTGACTTGATTCTTTGGTTTTCGTCAGGACCGTGGTGATTAAACTGGGTGGTCCGCACACTCTAAGGTGCGCCCTGCCCTCGTTCAATTAGGAGACTGCAAAATTGCGATCTCATGTAAAAAGGTGTGTCTTTTCCTTATTCGGGTGAAAAACCTGTAAGACAAATGGGGGGAGAAGGTTGGGATCACGTACCAGGGTAGACAAAACAATGAAGTACACTTAACATATATTTTGCTGGTCGTAGTCACAACCGAAGGATCGATAGATGGAATCATGCCAACGTCATGTTAAAATGGTAGGGTCCATCTACTGCGATCAGTATAAGAGTGCTCCAGTGCTAGTTACCGGAACGTGCTTGAATTAAAACCAGCGCCCAGATGAGGTGTCGGTCTGGCTTGGCAACTGGGTATCTAGTGAGAAGGGGCCGATGTGAGGGAGAGTGATCTCTATCGTGCTGCGTTGTAGAGCGTTGTGATATCGTTATCAGAGACAACCCGGGTGGGCGGCTACATATACACAGCGTAGGTGGGTTTTTACGTGTAGTGCTAACGTCGCTATAGTGAATCACAACAGCGACAAAGTAAAGCTTACACTTGAGGCGATAACTACCGCTTCATGGGCATCTGCATTTCCAAGACGGCAAGTGTCCGTCACCTGTATCAGTTTGGAAACAGAGGCAGTGAATGAGCAGGGTTCTGCCCGTATCAGATAGAAAAATAATAAAACAATAGAAAAATAATAGATGCAAGGGTATAATGCGGCGGATTGCTGTCCCGCACGCAGGTCAGCGTGATTACACTTACTTGCGACTTCTGTTCGTCTCGCGGTAAACCTACTTGGTTACTACTAAGGGTGCCCCGTGGAATGACCGGCTGTCTGCGAGATGCCGAAAAAGTAAGCCGTTCCGCATTTCCTGGTTGGGCGTGGCATTGGCTCGTGACCCTGAGCGAGCCGATCGGAGTGCGTTACGGGGGAGGGAACTGTTTCCTATCCCGATCGCATAATGACTAGAGCGTGACACAGTGCGGTCTCGTTACCATGGCAATCATGCTAGCCAGTTTTTTATACGGGAGGAAATTATTACTTTGGGAAATTCAGGCACGTTGGTGCAAGGGCTCCTTCCCTGAAGGTGAATTAATTAAGTCTGTGGTTTTTTTTTGACAGAATGGTAAAGGAAAGGGGAATGGCAGGTAAATCACAAGGGACTTCGATCAGTCTTTCTTGGTATTTTTTTTGAAATTGTGGCGCAGAGTGGCCAACTGGTTCATGAGAGCACGCTCTGCTTGTATGCCAAATCTGTAGGAGAAAAAGTTTACCCCATCACTGTGTTCCACGGGATATTATCGTTCAAACCAGTCTTGTGGGTAGAAAGTCTGTACACCCACCTCTGTTCCTTCTCGAGCAGGCGTTGACTATGATTGGCTCCAGGTTTGATCTGCTCGATAATTGTCCTCTGCAAATCGTCAGGTGTATGCCCAACCGACAAATAATGTTCAGTGAGCCTTGTGTTGTTTTTTTTGCACCTAATGGTGCTCCTGTGCTCTCCAATGCGTAATTTGACTTTTCTACTAGTCATTCCTACATAGTGTAGGTTACAAGGACATGTTAATCTGTAGATGACGTTCTCACTGTTACAGTTAGTTTGCCCTCTAATTGTCCAGGTCTTATTGGGTTCCAACTGTAGTGTCTTAGTGTTGTTGGTGAATGGGCAGACGCTACAGCTTCCACATTTATAGTGGCCTGTCACTTTCTGTAAACCCCATAAATTGGTTATTGTTTCTCTCTCTGGCGTCTCTTTCTTTGGTCTGGTGTTGACTATTGCATCTTTGATGCTTCGTGCCTTCCTGTACGAGAAAAGGGGTTTCTCCCATCTCAGGGTACCTGTGTTAAGTATGTTCCAGTGTTTCCCTATCATTCTGGTAACTTCATTGGAAATGGTGTTATACGTGGTAACACAGGTCAAGGGGGTTTCATCTATTGATTTTGTTACGTTCTCCAGTAAAGCCGCTCGCGGCTGGTTTCATGCTCGTTTCTGGCTTTTGTGCAGGATCTTTTCTGGGTACCCCCGGTACCGCAATTTTTGGGTGAGGTCTTGGGCTTGCTTCTTATAGTCGTCAAGTTCGCTGCAATTTCTGCGGATCCTCAGAAATTGGCCTTAGGGTAGGTTTTCACGCAAAGGTCTCGGGTGAAAACTTTCAAACCGTAGTAGGTTGTTTTTAGCAGTGGGTTTGTAATGAGTGACCGTTGTCAACTTCCCGTTCTCTTTTGTTATCGTCAGATCTAGGAAGACCAACGTATTCATATCCTTCTCATACGTGAACCTTAGGTGGTCGTCACATGTGTTAATCCAGTTGAAGAAGGACACTAAAATTTCTTCTGTACCCTTCCATATGGTCAGCACATCTTCGATGTACCTTCTCCATAATAAAATGTTGGAACTATAGGGGTTGGTATTGCTGAGGATGTACTTCTCCTCAAAATCATGGACATAGAGACCCGCCAAGCTCGGCGCAAATGTACTGCCCATAGAAGTGCCCCCAGTCTGCAAGAATATCTTGTCCTCATACTCAAAATAGTTTCTTTTGAGGGCCAATCTGGCACACTCCAGAATAAATTGTCTTGGGGTTCTCGAAGTCCACTCCTCCTTTTCTAGGGCCTTCCTAAGTACCTCCAGTGTGGCATCCTGGGGGATACTGGTGTAGAGGCTCTCAATATCGAAACTCACCAGGATAGTGTCATTATCCACGGTGAGGTGATCCAGAATTTGCAGTAAGCTTTTGGTGTCCTGTAGGTACGTGCTGGTTTTCTGTACCAAAGTCTTAAAAAACACATCACAGAATCGTGCTTACATCACAGAATCGTGACAATGGTTCCAAAAGGGAACCCAAACCGGAAACAATAGGTCTGCCAGGAGGGGGCATTTTGTTTTTGTGTATTTTCTGGAGTGTATAAAAGTATGGTATCCTCCCCTCACTCTTACATAAGAAATCGGCCTCCTGTTTTGATATGTATCCTTCTGTTTCACCGTACTCCACAAGTGATTTTATCTCGCTTTTCAGATCTTCCGTTGGGTCCACCGGTAGTCTCCGGTAGTTGTTGTGGTCTGCCAGTAGTCTGAGACATTCATTCTGATAAGCTGCTCTATCTTGCATGACAATCCCTCCGCCTTTATCTGCGGGTTTGATTATGATGGTATCAGAATTTCGTAAATTGTCCAGTGCAATTCTCTCCTGTTTCGTGAGATTCATGAACGGTTTTTTAGGTGTAGCATTTTCAACATCATTGAAGACGGCTTGCTCGAAAGTAGAGATTTCCACCGGAGTCATATGTGGTGGTGGCATAAAAGTAGATTTATTCCGTAGCCCTGTCTCATTAGGGTCTACGTTCTCCTCGGTGTTGGTTTTCTTCTCAAAGAAAGCTTTCAGTCTCAGTTTCCGGAAGAACGATGAAAGTTCAAAGTGAAGTTTCAATTTGTCTAGGTTCGCTGTGGGCACAAAGCCCAGACCCTTATTAAGGACTGATTCCTCGTCACTACTTAAAGGTCTGGTAGAAAGATTGGTCACTAAGTTCCTTTTTACATGAGATCGCAATTTTGCAGTCTCCTAATTGAACGAGGGCAGGGCGCACCTTAGCGTGCGCGGACCACCCAGTTCAATCACCACGGTCCTGACGAAAACCAAAGAATCAAGTCAATGGTTGAAACATGTAGACCTTATTAGTAATATTGTTTCTTGTTAAATCTCACATAGCACACTTCGCTATTTTTAACACACCAAACTTCTTGAGACACCAAAGCCTACCTAACTAGGCACGGGTGCCACACTGTTTTTACAGGGGTTCAAGCACTCAAGAATAAATACTTGAAGTGAGTAGTTTTGGCCCTTTTTAACACACTTGTCATTTTTATAGTTATGCACATATAAAAGAAAAACTAACCAGCTCCACTGTAGTCAGGTGTCACAGCACACCCTGTGGGCACTCGGCCTATGGGGTGGGACCCCGATGATGAAGCATGTCACCAACTAGGTTGGTGAGTGAGGGGTCTTCTATAAGGATATGCATTGTCCGACAACGGGTTGGGGCATAATGTGCTGACTCTAGCGCTAAGCCCTAGAAACAGAGAATTTTCTCTGCCTTCTTTGCTGAGGGGATACTCCTCCATTGTTGTAACAATTTATTCCGGGGACCAGGAGTTCCCACCTCACATAGTTTATGTAATTTCCCTGACTCTCTCCTTCTGTTATATATATTTCCAATGTTTACCAAAGCTGTGTCTACACTTAAACCTTGAGATTATGAATGGTCACCGCATATGCTAAAGAAAGAGTAAACTGTTTTCTACGAACATACAAATCTTTAACAAGCAAAAAATGAACAGAACAACGTCCAATCTGTTTTACTTCTTCAATCTGAACAAATGTAATCTTTAAAAATTCAATATCATCGCTATTTTGATAATTGACAAAATCAACAACTTTTCCTATTGCTCCATTTACTAAACCTGTTTCTACATCCAAATTATGCAGTCAAATTACCCGTAGTTTCCACATACATATACATTATTTTCTAAACCAGCAGTTTTAGATATACAATTTTCCAATGAATCCAATGTTGTTTTTAATTTTTCTGTCAAAATATTAGTAATACCTTTGTGCTCTATTTTATCAATGGCTTTCATTTTTATTATTTGTTGTTTTTCCATTGAATGTAGAATACTCTTGCAGTGTTGGCATTAGGCAGAATATAGATTTATTTTCTACAATTTTGTTGTATATTATTTCCGGAGCAACATCTTCATTTGGAAACAAGTTTGTAAGTAGACGACTTTGCAAAGCTTCTTTACCATGTTCTGTCAATACACCAATTCTTATATCTTGAAGAATACTTCCATAGTCTTGATCACTTGCCTGTCGCATATTTTTTATAAGTTATTTGTATTCAAAATATGACCAAATGTTCACATTTCCAATACTTCCCAAAGACTTTCGGGTGTCTTCATGCACAAGTGTTTTAAATACTGGTTGCCCTTTTATAGGAGTAAGTTGCAGTAGATCGCCAAAAACGATCACATGTTTTCCTCCAAATACGACATCGTATTCTGTTTTTAAAATTTGCTGCATTCTTGAATGCACAAAGGCAAGCATTAAGTTTGAGACCATGCTCACCTCATCAATAATCAGAAGTTTCATTTTCTTTAGCACTCTTGAAACTTCATAACAAGCATCTCCAGATAGCTTGTGATATTCCAATTTATTTTCATGTTCTACAGATAACATTAGTAAGCGATGTAATGTAATTACTTTAATGTTGTGTGCTGCTAACCCAGTTGGAGTAGTTACAACACAAGATACATGTGATTAAGTGGTTTTCTATAGATAACTGGTCAAAACTTTAATTAAAAAACTTTTCCTATATCAGCTTGACCACTGACATACATTCGGATAGGTTCAAATGATGTGCATGTGCATTCCTTCTTTTCATGAAGAACACCATGGTCAATCTGTTCTCTCACTTGCTGATATATTTCTTTCTGTTCAATATTTAGTTGTTCTTCCAAGTTTCCTAAGCCCATAATATCTTGTTGAGCTTGATGCATTGATGTTTCCACTTCACTCATGGCGATTGCTGCTTCATTTTCAAGAACTGGTTGTCCTAGTGGATCTTGACTCAGTGTAGAAGAACTTTTGTTTGTCTTGAGAACTGTCTCTAGCAATCTCAGCTGCAGTAGTAGCTTCTTAATCAATTTATTCATTCAACATTTTGAGATAATTTGGAAAAACTGTACATTCAATGCTATCTTTACATGCATTAAAAGAATCTTCATAGCACTGAAAATCTCCAGGTAATTCCAGTTCCGTACTCCAAGGCTTGAAGAGTTGCAGAAGTGCTAAATAGTAAAATTCTCTTTTATCAGGAGTATCACGACTCAGTTTCCTATGATTAATCAGATTTCCTTTACTATGTTTCACAAAACATCCTTCTGAACCAATCACTGCATATTTTTCTTCATTTATGTTCTCTGTAATATTTCAGTTATAACTGTAATATTGCAGTACTTCATACACACATATGTTTTCAAGATGAGGACTTCTATTTGGATGGTACGTATCCAACATGTTTGTTTTAACAATACCAGTGCTTTCCGGTTCTTTTAATGCTAAATATTCGATTTCTTGTATAGATTTAAGTACTCGATTTCATGTTGCAGCAAGACCTAGACTAATCCAAATTATTCCTCTTGACTTTGAATATAAACCAGCAGAGGACAACCAATCTGAGCATTTTTAGGATCCAATCTCTGAGAGGCAGCATCTTCAAACTAAAGCTGTACAATTTCTTACTAAGACTCTTCTCATGGGAAATTTCTTCCCACATTTCGTTCAACTCCGTCTTTTCTGATTTTGTTATGTATGACGTTACATACCAAGCAACAGCAATGGAATTATCCGCAACATACTGGACATCCATATTAGCATTCTACATCGACAAAATAACTGGATTATAATCATTGATATATTTTGATTGTTCACTTCTTTTTAAATTGTAAGTATTTTTCAGAGGTTTTCTAGTGTTGGTATGTGTCGCAATCACACAGCGTGGACATGCACTCACTCACCAGGCTTCCATTCTCTGTGTGCATGATGCCCGAATTGGATGTAGCAGGCGCCCAGTGCTCTACATATCCCAGAAGCCACTGAATCACTGCATGAGAATCCAGATCTGGCATTTTCCTGTGCTCCGCCCCTATAAATGACCTCCTCTACCAGGAAGAGGTGCTTGACAATCTCACCAGTTTTCTGAGTTTCCTTGTGGGTGGATGGTGTTTCCCGCCGGATTATCTGATTTCTTGTTTACGGACCCGGATGACCTCCACGCTACTCCGGTATCCCAACTGGTTGCCTGCCTGAGGACAGGAGCACCTCTGCAGCTGCGTTGCTGTCTCGCCACTCCCCCATCTGCCGGCGCTGGAAGCTACAGGTATCTTGCGTAGCGGTCCGGAGAGAGAGACGTCGGATCGCGCCTCCCTCACCCGAGACTTTGTTTGCTTTCCCACGCCTGGTGATTCCAGCGCCAACTGTGTGCCGGCACTCTCGCTGTGAACGGAAACAGCGATCTGAGTGCTTGTGAGTCCACGACCCCATTTAACCTTATTCTCGCCACCCTCTCGTTGTGTCTCTGAACAGCAAAAGGGCGCACCAACATTTTTACTGTACTATTGTTTTCCCTGCTGTGGCATACATTAACAGCGCTGGGATACACTATTGTTTTCTTTCACTTTTTAATTGAAATAGGGATTTACCTATTTCTTCTTCGTTCGGGCCCAGCTTCGTCCCTGAGTCAGGATTGGTACGAGGGCTGATTGCAGACATCTTCTACCTTTTGGATTATTATACTGTGGATCACAGCAAGTCCTGATTATTTGTGAGAGCTTCATGGTGTGAGACTCTCTCTCCCCAGGAGTGGTGCTCTCTGCTCGATATGTGCTTATTGCTTCCCTTTACATTGTGAGTGTCCAAAGGTATTAAGGTCGCCTGTGTATGTTTGGTCTTTTTTGTACTTGCTCTCATACATCTCTCTCTTCTTGCATGCACAGTAGTCCTTCTGAAGAGAGCGTTGATGACTTCCAAGACCCTAGACCAGACGTAGGTAAACGAGGAACCGTCCTTGCAGCAGTATTTTTTTTTATTTAATTCCCTTTTCCCCGGGGTGCTCCCTTACACAGTAGTGTATATTGCTCTGTGGGAGGTTGCACACAGGGGAGGCGGGGGGCTCCTCCCCAGCCATCGTACCCGCTGGCCGATACTTGAGGTTAGTGGCATTTTCTTATCTTGCGCTGATGACACATCGCGACAGATTGCAAAGCCCAAGTTGTCACCGGGTCCGGATGATGGATACCAATACGGTATTATCCTCCCTATTGGAGAGTCTTTCGTCTCTTCAGCAGGAGGTACATACCTCTCGATTAGAAAACCAGGAACTGAGAAAAGAAATGGGTACTTTACGTAGGGAGGTAGCTGGCCTATCCAGAAAATGTAGTACTGATGGCAGGGGAACAGGTTCCTACATTAAGGAGTGGACTCTTCCCCCTCCAGCGCAGGCCATCCATACACCCTTGGCTAACACCACACAGGGGACAGGGTTCTTTTCCACTATCCCCACTCCCTCACAGACCACAGATTCCACTCCCACTGTCCATGTAATACAAAACACTGGAATCCCATTGGCTTCGCCTGAACGTTTCTATGGGGATCCAAAGAAATTCGAGACATTCCCAAACCAATGCCGGCTGCATTTCTTGTGCAAACCTGCAGTCTTTCAAGACGAAGCGGACAAAACAGCATTCATGATGTCCTACATTAGGAGGGAACGCAGCCAGCTGGACTATACCATTGATGGAGTGAAACAACCCCGTTTTGCACAGGTTTACAGACTTTTGCTTGGAAATGAGGAAGGGATATATGATGTTACAACGCGGACTATTACAACGCATACCGTTACAACGCGGATTTTACAACGCGGATACTGTAACAACGCATGTATTTACAACGCATTTTTTTACAACGCAGGTACCTTTACAACGCAGACCATTACAACGTAAGTATTGGTAAGTATATATTAATATTAGTATTATAATAGTAACTTAATTTTTAAAAATATAATTTAATGTAATTTTAATTAATTTAATTTCCGTTAATTAATTTAAATTAAAATTAATATTACTTTATTTTTACCCTGTACCCCTGTACCCCAGAAACTCAAAACTGACCCTCAACCCCAAAAATAAATTAAAGTAATTTTATTAAATTTAATTTAAATTAATTATTGTAAATTAAAAAAAAATTAACTTTATTTTTACCCTGTACCCCTGTACCCCAAAAACTCAAAACTGACCCTCAACCCCAAAAATAATGTAATGTAATTTAATTTATTTTCTATTAAATAATTTAATTTAAAATTAATTTTAATTTATTTTTACCCTGTACCCCAAAAACTGAAAACTGACCCTGAACCCTAAAAATACCCCTTTACCCAAAAACTGAAAACTGACCCTGAACCCTAAAAATACCCCTTTACCCAAAAACTGAAAACTGACCCTGAACCCTAAAAATACCCCTTTACCCAAAAACTGAAAACTGACCCTGAACCCTAAAAATACCCCTTTACCCAAAAACTGAAAACTGACCCTGAACCCTAAAAATACCCCTTTACCCAAAAACTGAAAACTGACCCTAAACCCTAAAAATACCCCTTTACCCAAAAACTGAAAACTGACCCTGAACCCTAAAAATACCCCTTTACCCAAAAACTGTAAACTGACCCTAAACCCTAAAAATACCCCTTTACCCAAAAACTGAAAACTGACCCTGAACCCTAAAAATACCCCTTTACCCAAAAACTGAAAACTGACCCTAAACCCTAAAAATACCCCTTTTCCCAAAAACTAAAAACTGACCCTGAACACTAAAAATACCCCTTTACCCTAAAACCCAAAACTGACCCTAAACCCTAAAAATACCCCTTTACCCCAAACATATAACATTTAAAATATAACTATATACTTACCAATACTTACGTTGTAATGGTATGCGTTGTAAAGGTACCTGCGTTGTAAAAAAATGCGTTGTAAAAACATGAGTTGTAACAGTATCTGCGTTGTAATAGATGCGTTGTAACAGTAGTGCGTTGTAAAAAATGCGTTGTAACAGGTGCATACCATGAGGAAGCCATTTGATCGGAAGTCCCATATGATGACATTGGATCGGGAGCTGATTACCCTTCGACAAGGATCTCAGGATTTATTGACCTATATAACCACGTTCAGTCGTCTCATAGTAGAAACCGACTGGCCCCAGGGGAAGCGAAGCACTCTGTTTTACCAGGGACTATGCGGAGAACTCAAAGACGTCTTGTCACAGGTGGTACAGGTGCCCCAGACTTGTGAAGAAATTATCAATCTTACCGTACAACTGGACCACTGTCTACAAGAAAGAAAAGGGGACCTTAACAGGAGGGAAAACCGTTTTATTTTCCCTAGACCCAAACCTGCCCTTGAGGAACATGCCAAACTCCAAGAAGGACCCGAACCCATGCAGAAAGGGGGTATTCGAGGTCCCCTCACCACAGAAGAAAAAGAAAAAAGACGGAAAATGAAGCTCTGCCTATGTTGTGGAAAGAGTGGGCACTTCATCAGGGAGTGCAGAGCCCGGACAAAACTCCCAGACCGACCCAACTCTCCACGGCTGCAAGCAACGGTATTCCAGCAAGAGGCAAGAGCAGAGTTGTCCGAAAACTGAAGAGCCCGAGTCAGGACGAGATCACTGATTCGGGTACTAGATAGGAAATTATCTTTTCAGTCATAGCCAACACCATACAAACCACAGTGGCACATTTGAACGTATGTAAAAAAAGAAAACGCCTTGGAAATATCTGCTTTACTAGACTCCGGAGCTACCGGAAACTTCATAGACCAGAAGTACGCCCAGAACATCGGAGTGTTATGGGAGAAAAGGAAAACCCCATAAACAGTGAAGGCAGTTGACGGGACAGCTCTGACTTCTGGACCAGTACGGTATCACACCATTCCCCTCATGATGCAGTTCGGTGCAGACCACTTTGAGATTATCCAGTTTGACCTCATTGATGCCCGGCATTCCCGTCTTATCCTAGGCATGCCATGGCTAACTCTGCATGATCCAGTCGTTCGATGATCAGCCCGCACTGTATCTCTGAGTTCCAAGTTTTGTAGAGAGCATTGCACCGAACAAGTGATACGACAGGAAGGAACCGGCGATACATAGGCAGGTTTTCTGGCTTCTGGATGTGAGAGGGACCTCTATTGCTGTTCCACCACCTTATCGGGAGTCTACAAAGAATACCTACCTGTATTGGATAAACAGTAGGCTACTCAACTCCCCCGCACCGAGTATATGAGTGCCGTATTGACTTAGTACCCGGAGCCGTGATCTACGCTCTCACCGAACCGGAGACACATTACCCGAAGAACTATCTGGAGGAAAACTTGCTGTCTGGTTTCATCAGACATTCCTCCTCACCCGCCTCTTCCCCTCTCTTCTGCATCCCTAAGAAATACAGCAACGAACTACGGATCTGTATAAATTACACAGCGATCAACAGAGTCACCATAAGTGGGTGACTCTGGCTCAGCACTCCTTTCCTCTGCTTCCAGCTTCATCTTTGCCAACTGCAATTTGAGCTCCCTCTCTGCCTTTCTGTCCTTCAGCTTCTATGGGGGTAAGCCCCTGACTGACACACTGCTCCCTACCTCATACTGGGCATCTGCTGGGTTTGAGTTGGGCTCTCCTTGCAGCTCAGGACCCTGGCCTGGGTCCACAAACTCCTCATCCTCTGGAAGTGCTTCCCTCTTATCATCATCATCATCATCTTCTGAGGTGGATTGCCACCTCTGCTCTTCCTACCTAGAGATCCAGTTTGGTAGCATTCTTGTCTGCCATCAGCTTCTTTTGTTTGTAAAGCTTCAGCAGCCCAGCCTTGCTGATAGTGTCAGAGTTGAACAACTTGATCTCCATGGTGAAAAAAGAAAGATGGGCCACTTAAATTTAGAAAATGGATAAAACAGCCAATAGAAAACGGAGACAAATTTAAAAAGAGGTAAACACTTGTGTCAAATTATTTATCTGGGATTTCTAGGTAACACTGGTCACTGTATGGTACTGCACAAACACAAGTCCTGATCCACACCGCTGAACACCGATGTGAAAAATTGGGCTGGTGGTTGACTGGGGTGTGAGCCCTGGTCAAATTACATTCACAATCCTTGGCAGGGTGAACCACAAAAAGTCAAAAATTATTTTGTGCTTACCTAAGGTAGCCTGGCACAACAAGCAGCCAGGCTTAACTCAGAGGCAATGTGTAAAGTATTTATGCAGCTCACAAACAGTAATAAAGTGAAAACACAACACAAGAAAAATATATATAGAAAAAAGTACATGTTAATACATTATTTTACACCACAACGATAAAAATCCAATCAGTAGAACCTGAGTTATGAATTGTTAAAGTTTTAAGTGAAAATAGTGCCAAAAAGCACAAAACGCCACTCGTTGCTATCTGGTCATGCAAGACCAAATGAAAGTTACAAGTTTGGGCCGACCTCAAAGGAGCACAGACCACGTACAAGGACCAGGTTTGTCCAGCTGAAAGAGTTACCTTCACAGTTGAGCACAAATAATTCTGTTTGTGGTAGAGGGGGACGCAAGGAGCAGGGAGAGAGCTGCGAATGGCCATCGGAGTAGTGCTAAGAGAAGTCTATGCATCATCGATGGTTGTTGCTGAAGCGCGAAGATCCTGTCAGTGTTGCAGACAGTTGGTGATGGAGCTTCGTGTTGGTGGTCACCGCAAATGGTCGAGGCTGTAGTGTGCTGGTTCACTGGAACTTTGCATTTGTAGCTGGCGTTGGCTGCAGGAGTTCAGCAGCAATGGACCCGTTCGTGTTCAGGGCTTGCCCAAAAACTTCAGGAGAGCTCAACTGACCTATGGGGCACCACTTGGGGGTCAGGCTCTCACTCCAGCCAGGTCCAGGTGGCAAACGGCTTACACTTTCTCAGTAAAACTGTGCGTTTGTTGGACAGCATAAACATCAAAACTGTGCAAGACTGATTCTACTCAAACCCTCAGGATATATTGGCCTTAGTCCTGCTACTTCACAGAGCATCATCTGTACCCCTAACCAGGTAAGGTCACAGGTCTGCTGTGCAACCTTAGAACACGGCAAACTCGTCTCCTCAAATCGTTGTAACAGATCTAGACCCTTTTCGTTTGATTACTCATGCATACCCAAAGAGATGGCCAAAAAATATACAACGTAGCGTTTCAATATTTATTGAAGCACCGTGATTCTTAAGTAAAATATGTGCGCTGCAAATATCAATAGAAGGAAACAAAATAATGTGATTAGCATTATGAGAATGGTGAAGAAGATGAACAGTGCAACCATTCTGTTGTTACAAATTACTGTAACATATGGTACTACCTAGCGCTACCTAGTGTGCCTAGGGTGGGTAAATCTGCCAAATCCCTGTAGTGTGATCTCACTCCCCATTACCTGTGGGTAAGTGTCATCAGGGTGCCCATCTTGGTGGAGAGCTGGGCTCCATCCCTCTCAGGAGGTAAAGAGGAATGAGCTGGGCTAGAATTCCAGCATGGGGCGACGTCTCATTGCCAGAGAAATGCTCCTCTCTCTAAAAAAGGGAGTGTTGGAAAGTGGTTTATTAATAGGTGCAGGAAGGGAGCTACCACTAGTAATAAAGCCACAATCACAATATAAGGTCCAGTCAAGGTCCCAATAAGTTATTCTCTTGCTCAACACTTGGTAGCTGGCAATGAGCAGGCAAACTTAACTTAGGAGACAGGTGTGTAAAGCATTTGAAAACACCAATACATTCAATAAGTAAGACACAACACACAATAAAAATCTAACGGATCACTGACATAATATCGAGCCCATTAATATCGAGTTACAAAAATATCGATGACAAAATATCGAGGGACAAAATATCGAGTTTCTATCTTCATATAGGTAAGTACAAAAATATCGACTCTAAAATATCGACTCTAAATAATTTAGACTGTCAAAATATCGTTTTTTTATATGTCTTTAAATTAAGTTAAAACTAATATAATAATAAATATATTTAATATAAACTTAGTTAAAATGATTAAATAAATGTAATATTAATAAATAATTAATGTAAATTACAAAAATATTTAACAAAAATAATAAATATATATATATATATATATATATATATATATATATATATACATATTATTAACTAAACATATATAATATTTTTACCGTAGCATAGCAAAATGGTTAAAATTTATTGTAACAACTATAGTGAATTCAACAGTAGAAAAACGCTGGATAGCGTAGGGGTAAAAATTACTATTCCCACTCCAGTGGGTGCAACAGTAGAGAAAACGTTGGATAGCGTAGGGGTAAAAATTACTATTCCCACTCCAGTGGGTGCAACAGTAGGGAAAGCGCTGGATAGCGTAGAGGTAAAAATTACTATTCCCACTCCAAAGAGTGCAACAGTAGGGAAAACATTGGATAGCGGAGGGATTAAAATTACTATTCCCACTCAAGTGGGTGCAACAGTAGGGAAAGCGTTGGATAGCGTAGGGGTAAAAATTACTATTCCCACTCCAGTGGGTGCAACAGTAGGGAAAGCGTTGGATAGCGTAGGGGTTAAAATTACTATTCCCACTCCAGTGGGTGCAACAGTAGGGAAAGCGTTGGATAGCGTAGGGGTAAAAATTACTATTCCCACTCCAGTGGGTGCAACAGTAGGGAAAGCGCTGGATAGCGTAGAGGTAAAAATTACTATTCCCACTCCAAAGAGTGTAACTGTAGGGAAAGCTCTGGATAGCATAGGGGTAAAAATTACTATTCCCACTCCAAAGAGTGCAACAGTAGGGAAGACATTGGAAAGCGTAAGGGTTAAAATTACTATTCCCACTCCAGTGGGTGCAACAGTAGGGAAAGCGTTGGATAGCGTAGGGGTAAAAATTACTATTCCCACTCCAGTGGGTGCAACAGTAGGGAAAGCGTTGGATAGCGTAGGGGTTAAAATTACTATTCCCACTCCAGGGGGTGCAACAGTAGGGAAAGCGCTGGATAGCGTAGGGTTTAAAATGATTATTAATAATTAACAATTAACAATTTTAATTAATTTACATAATTAATTAATTATTATTAAATTACTTCCCACCCTATCCCCCTATAAACTCACAACCCACTACAAAAAATAATTTACTAAATATTAATTATTCATCAATTAAATATGTATAATTAATTACCAATTATATTTTAATTAATAACCAATTAATATTTAATTAACAATTATTATTAATTTACATAATTAATTAATTATTATTAAATTACTTCCCACCCTATCCCCCTATAAACCCACAACCCGCTACAGAAAATAATTTACTAAATATTAATTATTTATCAATTAAATATTTATAATTAATTACCAATTATATTTTAATTAATTACTGATTAATAATTAATGAACAATTAATATTAATTTACATAATTAATGAATTATAATAAAATTACTTCCCACCCTATTCCCCTATAAACCCACAACCCGCTACAGAAAATAATTTACAAAAAATTAATTATTAATCAATTATTATTTTTTACCAATTATATTTTAATTATTTGCCAATTAATAATTAATTAACAATTATTATTAATTTACATAATTAATTAATTATAATTAAATTACTTCCCACCCTATTCCCCTATAAACCCACAACCCGCTACAGATTTATATTACACAATTATTAAAAAATATGAAAAACTACCTTATTTTCGATTTTTTTTGTCTATATTCTATCTAGTCGATATTATGTCTAGTCTATATTTTTGATTCGATATTTTGGCTATTAATATCGATATTACTCGATAATTTTGTAGTCTATATTATGTCTGGTCGATATTTTGGCTAGTCTATATTTTTTACTCGATATTTTGTCCAAACGATATTTTGGAATCGATATTATGTCTGTTTACCAAATCTAACACCATGTTATAAAAATAGATTATAAGTTTGGTTTAAAACTGTTTTATTAAGTTTTAAAGTGAATAGTGCATAGAGCCCACATTTACTTCCACTAGTGGGGCAAATCCTGCATGATTATGAAGGAAGGGCAAAATGATGGGATCAAAGGAGAAAAGGGAACAACAACAACAGTGACGTACATACTGCTATTGGTAAAAAATGATCATATAAAACATAATACAGTTAGGGAGTAGGAGTGTTGCGTCCTGATGTATCAGTGGTGAGGAGTGGGAAATGAAGTCTACGCAAATAAGTTGGTCAAGGTAGTTCCCTACACTTCTGAGAAAGATACCAAATACATCTCCCCATGTTTTATCAAATTTAGGTAATGTACAATTGAGTGTTGCAGTCAGTTTTGTTAATGAGCCCTCATTTTTTGTAGCCATTCTAGCTTTGTTGGAATAAAATCCTATTTAGCCAAGATAGATTGTTTAGCAGCACTGAGAGCCAATGTGATAGCCTGACCACGTGCAGATCATAATTGGTATGTGAGAGCACTGGGGAGGCCTGGTAGTAGATAACTAGGGAAACTGGGTATGTCCGTATCGTAAATTTCATTCATTTCGGAAAGTAGATCAGGCTAGAAGGTTTGAAGTGCAGGGCAAAGCCACAAAATGTGTGTTAATGTTGCCTGCTGTGTGCAATGTCTCCAAAATTGAACAGTCATGCCTAGTTTCCATTAGTCAAGCGGGTGGGGGTATAATACCAATGGTGAATTATTTATAGAAGTGTCTCTTGGTTTCCAGCACAACTAGCAGAGATGCGGGCACGGTGTACAATATCAGCCCACTCCTTAAGTGTAAAGGGGCGCTCACATTACACTTCCCAACGTCTTTGTGCTTAAGACACTGACTTAATGGAGGTGGTATTAAGGAAAGCATAAATATCTGCTAACATCTTCCTATCCGATGCCCAGGGCAAAAACCATCTCTCAAAGGGAGTGAGGTGATGACTGGCATGCAGTCTAATATGTGGTTGCATGATCCAATGTATGGAAAGATGTAGCCAATGTGCAGAGATGGGAATCGCATAATCTGTGTGTATTCATGAAAATTTCAGGATACCATCCTGATCGAAAAAATCTCCCACCCTCATGCAGCCCTCAGCCTGCCAGTGTGCGAATGCTGGTCCCTGTAGAGCAGGGGGAAAGTCTGGATTGCCAAGAGAGGAGTCAATGGTGAGATGATAAGAGAGGACAATTCCTTTGCATACTGCACTCTAACCCAAACACTCACTGTAACTCGGAGAACTGGAAAGATATAAACCACCAGTGGTCTTTGCATCCTTGGAAGCCAGGAGATCTTCCAAATATAAATTCCGGTAATAGCCTGAGAAATTAAACACCAATTCTTCTGCGATTTAGGCCTGGACCACTCCACCATATATCGCAATTGTACTGCCTGCTAGTAATGGTTCAAATGAGAAACGCCCAGTCCTCACTCCTTCAAGGGCCAATAAATTGGATGCTACGATATACATAACTGTTTGCCAATCCAGACGTAGGACTCCATAAGAAGTTGCATTCGGCTAATCACATGCAGGGGCAGCTGCAGTGGCAAGGTCTGCATAAAATATATAGTGTATTTGGCACTAAAGTAGATTTCACCACCGCCAAGTGTCTAATCCAGGTAAGAGTCTTGCCCTTCCATGACTGTAAATGTGGCCTTATCGTATCTAGTATTGTGTTATAATTTCTTTCTGCCTCGGCTGCAAGGGTGGAGCAAATTTGTAAACCTAAATAGAGAATCCCCTTTGATACTCATAAGAAAGGGAATTGATTTCCAATAAGAGCTCTGCCTGTGTGAGAGATAGTAAGGTTCAGGAGCCGTCTTATTTAGATTGACCTTGAATCCCAATATTCCCCCAAATATATCTAGTTCATGCATCAGATGTGTAAGTGAAGTGAGCATTTGTGTGATAGCAACCATCACATTGTCGACATACATAGCCAGTTTATGTTCCTTACCTCCCACATGGACCCTCTGCAAAGGGTTCCATATAAAACGCAAAAAGGGGCGGTGAGAGGGGCAGCCTTTTCTAGTGCCATGAGTAACAAGGAAAGGGTCAGATGAAGTCCCATTTACTCTCAAACACGCCATAGGGACATTGTAATTACACCATAACCATTTCTGAAATCGAGCTACAAGCCCAACCTTGTCGAGCACCAGGCATAGAAATGACCAGTGGACCCAGTCAAATGCTTTCTCAGCATCCACAGAGAGGATGAGGACCAGCGCATGTGTGCGGTGAACTTTATCAATAAGATAGCATAAGCGTTTGGTGAAATCAGCACCCCCCCCCATTCAGAGATAAAACCTGATTCATCCGGATCAATCAGGCTGTGCATATAGCAGGATAGTCTCACAGCTAGAATGCTAGGGGGCCAGTCTTGCACTTATGCTAGTTAAAGTTTGGCATCTAGGTTTAACAGGAAGATGGGACAATAAGATGTGCAGTGTTTAGGGGTCTGTAATGGCCGGATTTTCTGACCAGCCCCTGGGGGCCCCTCTAACCCAGCCAGAACGTAACCACCTCCCTCCTTAGAACGTATTAACAATGGGTATAGATATATATATATATATACAGGTCGTACCTAAGGATGGGGAAATAGCAATAAACATGCATAGGTTTTCTACCATATCTTATTCACATCAGTTAGTCTCGCGGCCACTCAGACCCAGACTGATCTACCCCAGGGCAGATATGACACACAATCCGGTGTGTCTACACACGGGCCTGCAGAACCCAATGCTCTCTTTTTCCAAACGGTCTACAATCCGGCAGACCTACACGCTGGTAATCCCCCCCAGCGCTCTCACTTACACACGGCCCGCAATCCGGCAGACCTACACGCTGGTAATCCTCCCCAGCGCTCTCATTAACGCCGTATATCAACGACGACCACTTTCCTATGAACACCTATGGGAACAATTTCTCATTTGTCTACTTGGGATAAAACTATGATAATGGAAATTAGTATGGTTTCCGAATGGTATGATGTACCTTCTATTCTTGGCATCAAAGGTCCACACGCTCCCTATTTATTTGATCACTACTTACCTGATCGGGATTTCACATCCGTTCACGCAAACAACTCTCAACTAGGAACTCCATTTACCCGGATTGAACAAGAATACAAGGCACATTTCAGTTCACTAGGAACTAGGGCTGTTTTTATTTAACAATATAAACACCTACACAGATCTGTATTGTAATGGACACATCCACATGTAACTGACAAAGACTATAGATAGAACACACCGCTGCAAGGAAAAGGATTAGCAATACAATAGCCTAGGGAATAAAGACAAGATTAAGATGTAAGTGTAAAGTAAACTAATATGACAGGACCGATATCACCTGATTAGTGTGAAGTCTTGTTCTAGCTGTCATCTGGGTTCCTCTCTCGTCTGTGCCTTGGCTCATCTCAGACTCTCTCTCTCCTGCACTCTTGGATACACCTCTGCGCTGATCACTTTGCACTGGACTTCTCTCCCCCACGGACTCTCTCCACCTTCCAGCTTCAGCCTAATGGTTTCTGCCGCTCTGACTCGTTCGCTCCACTAGCTTGTTCACTCTGTTTTAAATGTCTCTGTGCCAATGTCCAATTAACTCCAGCTGCTCCCACAGGTTAATCCACGATCTCTCCTCAGTCTCTTCTAAAAGACATTACTTCAGACTCCAGCTATTCACACCTCCTCCTGATAAGTAACTGCTTCTGACTGCTTCCTTCAGTTCCAGCTCACTGACTGTCTGTTTGTCTTCTCTCTGTTCCAAGCATGTCCTGTCTCTTCTCCTCTTGCAATTTCACTCCTCCAACTCTACCAACACTCTCTGCTCCTCCAATTCAACTCAGCTCTCTCTAGCTTGAACCCTCTCTCTCTCCTACTCCAACAGCTCCTCACTCTCCTACCACTCCAGCTTGACTCCTCTCCGCTCCTCCAATTCCACTCGACTCCCTGACTCCGCCTCTGCACTTCACTGATATAGAATGCTGTTTCCTCATGGAAAGTTCCAGCCAGCAGCTTCCTCCCACCAATCCCATGCACCAGGCTCCTTGCGCTAGACGCTCCCACAGTGACCAGTCTGCTTGTTTCGTCTAGAGACCTGAGCCCGGGAACAATTCCTGATTAGATTCAGCTCTGGCCGGTTCTCTCCGGTTCGCTTAGGGCGAACAACAGCTTTAACTATAAACTTTACCTTTACTCTAAAAAGCCTCTCAGCTCCATCAAGATGGAGTCCCTCTAGTTCTAGGCCTGTAGGCCTGAAAGGGATGAAATACCCCTTAGCTCTGTCAGAATACCTACATAAACCATACCAATGTGTAATATAAAGTTAGGACCACAGGATCCAACCTCTACTATAAGCAAGTATGTCAAAGCCAATAGGCAATAGACAGATTAGAGTCAAGAATAAGGGATCTATCATCATATTAAGCAGCTATCCTCTTCTAGGTCTGGAAAAAAGGGCTTAAAAGGGCCAACACAAGCTAAGAATACCTATCCTAGATGTGAGCAAGATTAAAGTCTATATCACTGCTAAATAGAGCCAAAAACCCTGCCAAGACATTCCACCCGTAGACTTTATTTTGCGAACATCTATAAACAACAACATCCATATAAAAAAACATCAACACAATCTATCAACAAATCAAAAACCAAAAAACTCTCTAAAATGAATGACAACTTAAGGAAATTCCACCTGAAACGTAATGTAGGGAATAGGAATCCAACAACCAACTAAAAACAAATCAAAGCACCCTTGACTTGAATGCTGAAACATATCTAAGATGTGAACTGATAAGAACAGAAACTATCCAAAGCATCCTCAAACTAAATGTGCCTCAACTTCTAATGATAACTGGTGAAATCTAGTGATGTAGGGACTTATGTGTTGAATGAAAACAGCAAGGGGCCTAAATGGGGCCTACCTACTTCGGACAACTTAAGAACTAATGATGACTCATGAAATCTATTGGTGTAGGGGCTTGTTTGTGGAATAAAAATAACAATGGGCCTAAATGAGGCCTACCTACTATGGTCAACTTAAGCTAATGATGACTCATGAAATCTATTGGTGTAGGGGCTTGTTTGTGGAATAAAAAATAACAATGGGCCTAAATGAGGCCTACTGACATTGGTCAACTTAAGGAAACATTTGGTGAAATCTGAGAAGTAAACATGACAAACGGTTCTCAAGGTCTGGGCAAACATTAATACATAATCATACTAAAAGACACACCTCCCAGGACAACCTAAAGTCTAGGGTAACCACCCTTTGATCAATCAAAGTGAAAGTGTAATAACGGGAAAATAAAGACAACCCCATTCCTACAAAATAGCTGGTGTAGCACTATGCATATCTAAACGTGATGCATACATAAAAGCACAAAACAGTTAGCACCTAGTTTTCATCACACCGTGGAACACATGTGTGCACCACCATTCTTTTTTTTTTCATCCCTCCATACTGCTTTGCAGAAAACAGGAAAACTATAATAGGTGACTGCATCCTAAAAAGCAAAGATAGTACTACATAAACATCCAAACCATGAAGACATTTCTTTTTTTTTTTTTAAAGTGGGGCCTGTTCGTAGTGATTGCAAAGAAAAACATGGGAATAATGCAGGCCAAGGAATTACATAACAAAATCCTTTTGCGGGAAATCGTATCATGATGGATTCTGTCACAAATAAAACATTGTATTGGTTTTGTCAAAAATATATCCAATGTTATTTTATGGCTTTTAAACCTGACCGCCAAGGCAGCCAACATAGAACCCCTTCCATGCTCATGACGAGCTTAGCCAATCGCAGGTTGTGAGTCGAATGTCCTATTATTGGGGTTCAAGGCAGTCAATTTTGGGACATCAGTGTAGGTCACCACCCTGCATCTTCTGTGTCCGGTCACTTCCTCCGATGCGGCCATCTACCACCAATCCCGTCTGGTCTGGTCTGGTTCCATCTTCCAAAAATAATAAACTAACATAAAAACATGAAAGTAAAAAACTAAAATAATAATGGGAGTGGGAGGGGGGTGGGCCGACGCACGCACCAACACCACAACCCAGCAACCTAGGACAAGAAAACAAGTATCATTAATCTTGCAGGATAAAATTTTCCATTTAAAAAGCACCCCAAGTGCTTTTCATTGTTGAAAAGAGAATATCCTAATTAATTAAAAACATTATTCTGAAATCAAGAAATAATTAAAACCATATACTTTGAAATTTGTTTGGGCAAAATCTAATTTTTAAACACATCCAGAAGGGCCTAGTAATACCCTAATCCTCTGTGAGACAGCCCCTCCCTTCAGAAGGATGTTCGTGCTCAGAGTTTTGAATCTGCTCCAAAAAATACGCAGAAGCCAGGCTACAGTGTGAAGTAATTTGAATCACTGCCAAGTGATGATCTCATAGCAGGAGCAGGGCGCTGCCAAGCACTTGGTTTAAGCCTCTCTTTCTCTAATCAGGGAAGCCTGCCCAGGCCTACTGTATCTAACTAACTCCAAGGGCCAAGAGTCTGCCAACTACTCTGCATGTACGAGGATCCCTTATCTGGAGGCAATGAAGCTGTCTGCGCCGACAGCAAGGAAGAGCGAGTTCACCCCTCCCTTACATAAACACTCCGTCCGCGGAACAAAATTGGATGTTGGCCAATCATAACAAGACAGGCAGTGTTCAGAGCCTCTAGAGGAAAAGCCCCCCTTTACAAGACATCTGGTCTGCAAGGTCAAACATATTTCCTGGAAGCCAAAACAATTCTGTTCCCAGACCAGATTCTCTAACTAACGAAAGCAAATTCAAATGTGGGAAAAAAACAGATTAATCTGTCTACTTAAAAGCTCCACTTTCTAAAAAGACTTTTGTCTAACTAATTCAGCTAAAAGGCAAGACATTTGAAACATGGGCATTTATTTAGCATGCAGATCAACACACAAAAAGGGGCAATTTACTTCTGCACACAAGACTATGCATTCTGCATTTGAAAAAACAAATTATCATGGAAGGGACACATAGCAATGCGTTAAGATGGTAGTGTATTATAGTTATCATTTTTAACAATATATTCTGCTCCACCCTAACTATACACACTAGCATCCAAAAAATAAAATATATACTGTCAGCTGTTGAAAGGGAAATAATTTTAAAACAACATAAAATGCAGACACATTTCACCATTGTATTTTGTTCAACCAGGGGCAACATGTAAATTTGCAATGCAGCATAATTTATAGCGCAAACCTTTCAATTCAACCTAATAAAAGGGCTATATTCATATATTATCAAACAGCCATTTATTTCCTAACTGAGTGGGTTAACTTACATTTGCATATTAAAACATCTACATTTGAAAAAAGGTTCAGCTTGCATCAGGGAAAATAATAATGAGAGTACATTTATTTTTAAAAGCACACGGTTGCCTTTCACTAATTAAAAGCACATGTTACCATGCACTGTCGGGCAAGATTCATTATTCTCAACCTGTGATCATTGCAAAACACCGGCCAGCACATTCCTTTCTAGATGGAAAACCCTCAAAGAAATAATTAATGAAAACAGCCCGTAGCATGCATTCTAACCGGGCCATCTCCTTAATATTTCACTCATTTCAAACATGCATTCAAAAATAATTCTCCACATGTCTGTGGATGCATATTAAGTAGCACATTTAAAAGAACACAGCTCTCTCCGTGCAAACCCTTATCTCAATCCGACTGGCTGATTTATAACTTACCGACCTCTAAGGGCCAGACACATGAAGTCATCAGTTCCAAGGCAAACCCACACAAATTCGTAGACGCATTTCAAAAAGAATGTTAAATGAACAGAGCCCTACGCTCAGCACAAGATGTTACCTTTCCATCAAGAAGCTGACAAAGCACGTAGGCAGACCCAGGAACCAAGAAAAGTCATCAAAATATTCACTGACTTTTAGACTCAGCTCAAATAACCATGCATGTTAAACAGCATGTTAAAATAAATACTGCCATCACAATTCAAGATATTAACCCTTTGGCAGCTCAAGCACAATCATACCCCAATGACTTCAGTACATGGGAAAGTCATGAACTCATCTCTCCACGTTTACAAATAATATGCGCGCACATCTACAAAACATTATCCCCCAAGCATTTGAAAGAGAACCAGCTCTCTCCTACCTAATGCAACAATAACATGCTCTATCCAAGTCATGACCACATGGCGCTATTCACAAGCCATATTTACAAGGAGCTATATACAAAGAACACCACAAATCATATTACATTGAATACATTTCACATTGCACAGCATAAGCAGATGCAGCAAGCAAGTTAATGGACAATTTTAAAGCATTTTATACACACATTTATACAATTGGACCATCACAAAGATGTTACTGGCTCCCTCATGTAATGCCATCCTTCAACCCTGACAGTTCAAACACCAAGATGAAAAGCATTTCTTCCACCCTGAATAAACCAAATGCCATGATGCACTGCAATCTCATCACACAGCAACTGTTCAAGCCCATAGGTCACATAGGCTACATAAACTGCAATATTACGCCAGATGGAACCGGCGCTCAGGGCACTCCCTCACAACACATGGGAAACTATCCAAGCACATGGCCAGGTCACACAGGATTCGTAAGATGACGACTACGCCAGATGTAATGTCTGGCGCTCAGGGCACTCCCTCACAACGCATGGGAACCTTTCCAAGCACATGGCCAGGTCACACAGGATTCGTAAGATGCCGACTACGCCAGATGTAATGTCTGGCGCTCAGGGCACTCCCTCACAACACATGGGAAACAATCTAAGCACATGGCCAGGTCACACAGGATTCGTAAGATGCCGACTACGCCAGATGTAATGTCTGGCGCTCAGGGCACTCCCTCACAACACATGGGAAACAATCTAAGCACATGGCCAGGTCACACAGGATTCGTAAGATGCCGACTACGCCAGATGTAATGGCCGGATTTTCTGCTTAGATGGGATCAGCCCCTAGGGGCCCCTCTAACCCAGCCAGAACGTACCCACATCCCTCCTCAGGACCATCTATCCAGGCACCTGGGTACCTACCTGAGGATGGGGAACTCGCAATATACAAGCTCATATTATCAGAAACACCACTAAATCTATAGGGATACTAAGAATACTCACTGATTACTAAGGATATCCATGCCTTACACCACACTCATACCTTATAGTCTTGCGGCCACTAAGACCCAGACTGATCTACCCCAGGGCAGATATGACACACAATCCGGTGTGTCTACACACGGGCCTGCAGAACCCAATGCTCTCTTTTTCCAAACGGTCTACAATCCGGCAGACCTACACGCTGGTAATCCCCCCCAGCGCTCTCACTTACACACGGCCCGCAATCCGGCAGACCTACACGCTGGTAATCCTCCCCAGCGCTCTCATTAACGCCGTATATCAACGACGACCACTTTCCTATGAACACCTATGGGAACAATTTCTCATTTGTCTACTTGGGATAAAACTATGATAATGGAAATTAGTATGGTTTCCGAATGGTATGATGTACCTTCTATTCTTGGCATCAAAGGTCCACTCGCTCCCTATTTATTTGATCACTACTTACCTGATCGGGATTTCACATCCGTTCACGCAAACAACTCTCAACTAGGAACTCCATTTACCCGGATTGAACAAGAATACAAGGCACATTTCAGTTCACTAAGAACTAGGGCTGTTTTTATTTAACAATATAAACACCTACACAGATCTGTATTGTAATGGACACATCCACATGTAACTGACAAAGACTATAGATAGAACACACCGCTGCAAGGAAAAGGATTAGCAATACAATAGCCTAGGGAATAAAGACAAGATTAAGATGTAAGTGTAAAGTAAACTAATATGACAGGACCGATATCACCTGATTAGTGTGAAGTCTTGTTCTAGCTGTCATCTGGGTTCTTCTCTCGTCTGTGCCTTGGCTCATCTTCAGACTCTCTCTCTCTCCTGCACTCTTGGATACACCTCTGCGCTGATCACTTTGCACTGGACTTCTCTCCCCCACGGACTCTCTCCACCTTCCAGCTTCAGCCTAATGGTTTCTGCCGCTCTGACTCGTTCGCTCCACCAGCTTGTTCACTCTGTTTTAAATGTCTCTGTGCCAATGTCCAATTAACTCCAGCTGCTCCCACAGGTTAATCCACAATCTCTCCTCAGTCTCTTCTAAAAGGCATTACTTCAGACTCCAGCTATTCACACCTCCTCCTGATAAGTAACTGCTTCTGACTGCTTCCTTCAGTTCCAGCTCACTGAATGTCTGTTTGTCTTCTCTCTGTTCCAAGCATGTCCTGTCTCTTCTCCTCTTGCAATTCCACTCCTCCAACTCTACCAACACTCTCTGCTCCTCCAATTCAACTCAGCTCTCTCTAGCTTGAACCCTCTCTCTCTCCTACTCCAACAGCTCCTCACTCTTCTACCACTCCAGCTTGACTCCTCACCGCTCCTCCAATTCCACTCGACTCCCTGACTCCGCCTCTGCACTTCACTGATATAGAATGCTGTTTCCTCATGGAAAGTTCCAGCCAGCAGCTTCCTCCCACCAATCCCATGCACCAGGCTCCTTGCGCTAGACGCTCCCACAGTGACCAGTCTGCTTGTTTCGTCTAGAGACCTGAGCCCGGGAACAATTCCTGATTAGATTCAGCTCTGGCCGGTTCTCTCCGGTTCGCTTAGGGCGAACAACAGCTTTAACTATAAACTTTACCTTTACTCTAAAAAGCCTCTCAGCTCCATCAAGATGGAGTCCCTCTAGTTCTAGGCCTGTAGGCCTGAAAGGGATGAAATACCCCTTAGCTCTGTCAGAATACCTACATAAACCATACCAATGTGTAATATAAAGTTAGGACCACAGGATCCAACCTCTACTATAAGCAAGTATGTCAAAGCCAATAGGCAATAGACAGATTAGAGTCAAGAATAAGGGATCTATCATCATATTAAGCAGCTATCCTCTTCTAGGTCTGGAAAAAAGGGCTTAAAAGGGCCAACACAAGCTAAGAATACCTATCCTAGATGTGAGCAAGATTAAAGTCTATATCACTGCTAAATAGAGCCAAAAACCCTGCCAAGACAGGGTCCTTCCCAGGTTTAGAGAGAACTGTAATAACAGCTTCTTCCATAGTGTCAGTGAGTGTTCTAGGTGCACTGAATGAATGAGGCGAGTGAGAATAGTTAGTTTAGTGGCAAATAATCTTATAGAAATCGGCTGTGTAGCCATCCTAGCCAAGCACCTTCCCAGGTTTCAGCCGTGAGATCGCTGCCAAAACCTGCTCAACTCAAATGTCAGGATCCATCTGTAGTGATGCAGCATAGGGTATATGATGCATATGTATTGTATCAAGATAGTGCTGAGCCCGTGGTGAGGTCAAGTGAGTCAGCAGTGTATAGTTTTGAATGAAACCGTTCACATTTGTGTGTGATTTGTGAGTCCTGATAAACCATTTCCCCATGAGAAGTTTCTAAAGCAGTAATCCTAAGTGAGATGGTTTGAATGTGCAGAGAGTGCACCAAAAGGCACCCGCCTTACTGCCACCTATGTAATAATGTTTGTTAGTGCAAAGCTATTCATATTCAGCTCTGTCTTTATCAAGTACCTGAAGTTCTTTCCGGGCTGTCGTCAGCTGTCTCCTTACCCTATGAGAGCCTGTGTGTCGATGTTCCCCCTCAAGTTCCCTCACACGCTCCTCCAAGACCCTTCTCTTCTTTCGTCTTTCCATTATGCTTAGCCGATATTCTTATAAAAGTCCCTCTAAGTGTAGCTTTGAGGGAGTCCCACAATAGTGCAAAGGGGGTGTTAGAACTATTGTTAAATTCAAGAAAGGAGGTCAGTGCCTCCTCTACTATGTGTCTCCTGGATTCATATTGTAGTAGAAGTGCCAACTTGAGTAGGTGACAGTGGAATACGCAGGGCCAATGCAATGGGTGAGTGATCAGATAGAGTTTCAATACCTGTCCCAGCATCCTCCACTGCAGCAGTCAAACAAGGTCATGTGATAAAAAGTCTATTCTGTTTTAAGTCTGATGGACAGCAGAGAAACAGGTATATGCCCTATCAGCAGGCCGATGCAAGTGGCAAACAACGGTCAGCCCCTTATCAGCCCACCACTGCAGGCTCGCTTCTGTAGAGGCACCGGTCTGTCGCATTCTCTGCAGTGATCTGTCTAAGTGCATGGTAGGCGCTAAATTAAAGTCTCCACCAATCAAGATATCCTAGTCAGGAGAAGCTATCACCTGCCCCACTGCATGTAGTATGATGGACTCCTGATAGTCATTTGGAGCATATATCATAGCTATTATTATTATTTGAGAAAGTAAGGAGATAAACAATGACAATAATCTGCCCGCAATCTTAGTCTGTACCTGCAGCATCTTCCCTGGGAAGTGTGAAGCCAAGAGAATGGCGACCCATGCTTGCTTATGATGAAGCGAGGAAAAGAATACCATTGGGATTGCAACCAAATCTAATCCCTCTGGAGCAAATGTGTCTCCTGTAAAAAAACGAATATCACATTTGGATTCCCTAATCAGAGAGGGGAGGGCCAAGCATTTTGCCGGGGCATTAAATCCTCAAAGATTGAGACTGAATGGTTTAAGCATTTGACAAAGTGATTATGAAAGCTGTACCACCCACCGGAGCAATCAAATTCAAATGTAAGAGAACTACCTCCATACCATGTGAATGACTGTTGTGAATGCAATAAATGTACTGAGAAGTGTTGTGTGAAAGAAAGAAAAACAAAATTGTCAACAAATCAACATGGAACTTATGCTCCCTTACCTGGGAGTCAACCATTTTAAACAGTGAGGTTAGGAGCTTGTGGCATTGGCCCATCACCATAGCAGATCGTCCTAGCAGTGGGAGATCCCCAACCTGGTTCACCAGTAGACCAACGTGTCCATGGGCAAGTGAACATTCTACATGGGTACTGCGTCATGATGGTGTCTTTTTGTTTATTGAGTGCAAACAGGTAAGAATATATTGGGGCGCCCCCTAGGGACTTAGCCGGGCAGCCCGCCGATAGGTATTTTCAAGAACAATATCCTCAGCCAGGAGGTCTGGCGCCACATGACGAAACAAGCAAACTGCGTAGTACTCCAATTTCCCAGATTCCGCGTGCACAGCCAAACCTATAATGCATATATTGGAGTGGCTGGAACGATTTTCTAAGTCCTCCAGGCGGTAGTATAAGTATAGTGGTTTATTTTTATCTAGCATCTCCAGTAGTTCGCTTTGATGAGCAGTAAGTTCTTCCTCCCTCTGATCGTTTGCATTTTCTAATGTGTCTAACCACTGTCCCATTTCAGATATGTCACTTTTAATGTCTTTCACATCCATTGCCATATCTTTTTTTAAGGTCGCAATGTCATCTCCCAGTGTTCCAAATAAGGCTTGTAGAAATGTGAGAGTGACTAGTTACTTGGGAGGTGAGGCCGCCCATTTGCACCCGTTATCCCTGTAGATCGCTATTCCCAAACCCCCACAGGAGTGACCAGTGGTTCGTTGCAGCCTCACTCTTCCGTCCTCCTCACTGTAGTAACTCAGTGGATGCCATCATGGGCTCACAGCTACTGCCTCAGAAGCAGCCACGGACTGCAGCATGGGTGTCCAACCACACAATAGTCGCATGCTGGTGTCTCTGCACTCCGCCGCTCACACCAGGACAGCAAAGGTAAGGTACCAAAATAAGCTGCGGTAGAGTACCGCAGACGGCTATTACATATTTCAGACGGTGGAGCTCAGTAAGCTTGCAGCAACTCGGTCGCCACACCCTATAGATTATATTTTTAGGATTAAAATGATACCAAAATAACAAAAATCCAATGTAGGGAAGCAGAGATAGGAATTTTTAAAGATTTAAAGTAAAACTAGCACTTAAAAAAAGGGTAAAGAGTTCTTTATATTTACTTCCAGAAGTGTTTCTTGATGCAGGAAAATGGTCAACAGCAGCAGCCAAGGGTTCATATGCTCTGGTTTGCCTCCTGGGGTTTGGGACAACAACTCCCACAATGCACCTGGTCAACTTATGGAGTTTTACAGAAGCTCCAAACGTCTGGAACTTCTTCCAGAAGGTCTCCTTGGGAGTTCAAAGTGTACACAACACCAATCCAGAAGTCTAGAAGCTCTGAGATGGCCCTTGGAATGTTAGGACTACAATTCCCATGATGCACCAGGCCAGATCCTTAAAAGTCTACTGGACGCACTCCAGAATGGGGGACGTTTTGGTGGAGATGATGCAGGTGGGCTTAATTAACCTGTAGCTTGCAGGGGGTCCACTCCTTAATCCTTGTGAAGCCAGGCAAACTTCTAAGGGCTGTAGTACCAGATTGTGCTGCAGGTGCAGTCGTTCACTGTGCAATCTTTTGGGTGCAGATCAGGGTTACAGCAGGGCAGTCCTTTCATTGTTTCAGGCAGTAGATCTGAGTTGCTTGAGAACTCTTCCATTTTGATGCAGTGATCATGGGTGTCAAGCAGGATGGCACCCCTGACCAATGGCATTCAGGGTGCCATCCAGGTGTATGACCACTTCCTCCAAAGTCTGGCATACTCTTGTCCCAGAAAGCACGATTCTTCCAAAATTAAAGATGGATAACATTTCTCCTGAAGGATAAGATCGGGCTAAGCTGTCCCAGTGGTATGGCTAAGTTTCCCTAACAGTCCTCTTCCTGCCCTTTCCCTAATCTAATTACAGGGGCTGCTATGTGGCTGGGGGTGCAGGATGTTCGGGTGAGCCTGTGCTGTCCCAAAATGTAATTCCCCATTTGAAAACTAGTTTGGCCACTCCACCCCACCCTCATCCTGTTTTCTGCTTCTGTAGTTTCAGTTCTCCTCCCACAGGAAATCCTTTGTCTCTCAGCAGGCCACTTTGCATCTCATTAAGACAGCTTGGCTCCACCTGGCAGAGGCTAGCCAATCTGGAGAGGGCAGCTGGAAGGCTGGATTTTGGCTCACAGAAAGAAGAGTTCTATAACTTACTTTCTGTAATAGTTATAAATCTAAAACAGCAGCAAGTTGTTAGATTTATTGTAACTACCAGTTTGAGTCCTTGGATTACATTTCTAGTTCACTACTGTCAATATTTATATTTAAATAAAATATTCCAATGTTAGCCTATGGATCTGATTATCTACAATGGGAAGAGAAGAAATTGGCAGTTTTTCCCTCACCAGGGCATATAAAACATATTTTGTGATGTCCCTGTTTATAGTTACATGGCACCCTATCCCTGAGGCACAGAGGGGAAACCTTAGGGGTGACTAATTTATAATAATAAGCTACCTTTAATTCCAAAGTCGAATTTGCATATAATCCAACTTTCAAAGCAGGGCTGACTTTTAAAATGACAGAAAGCACCGCAGTAGTGTACACTTAAGTACATTAAGTCATTAAGTACATTAAGTCTATTGGGCTTCTAAACCTATATGCCATACCATATACTAGACACTTACAGGTAGGTTGTCAGTACCAATGGTAATTATACCTAATTACCATGCCCTTTTAATCAGAGCAGAGACTAGTTAGCAGAGTCCATGGCACAACCAGAGTCAGTAAACCGGGATCTAGTAGGCAAAAGGATGGCAAAAAGTGGGGGGACACTGCAAACAGGTCCTGGTTTCTCACAGGTAGTAATGTTGTTTAAATAATAAACATTACCCATGTTGCCATGCCAAAGTCCCAGTCAGGCCGTTATTGTTGATTGTGTTGTGATAGCTCAGTCACTGAACAGACAATAACAAACATTAACTTTCTGTGCAGTGAACTTAGCCTTGTACAGAATGTTCTAGGCATTTTATAATATACCTACGCAGTGGAAATGTAAGCAACGCTATTTCAGAGAGTATTATCCTGCACAGACACGAATGCAAATGTGTGTCAAATGTATTGACCAGCCATCCACCATAGACAGGTTTCTGACCACCTGAGGTGATATCCTTCGCTCTTTGAGGTCAGGAACAAAGCTTGCTCTGGGCAGAGATGTTAACACCTCCTCCAAGCAGGATGGTCCAGAGTGGGAAGCTTCCAAGACCCTGCCACCTTTGTTATGCAACCCGGGCTTCTCCAGATAGTGGAGGTGCCCACCCCCCTGTCCTGATCCTATATTTTGCTGGCAAGACAGGCGGCAAAATTAATAAGATTAGGAGTTGTGCCCACATTCAGCCAGCAACACCCCTAGGACAAGCCAGCTGATGTGAACTTTACTTTTCAGATTCCTCTATATTGCTTAGGACGGAAGTAGCATTCTAGGCTCAGGGTTAGGCCGCTTTTCCCACAGGAAGCGGTCATATTGTATTGTATTGTATTTATATAGCGCTTACTATCCAAGACGCGCAGTCAAAGCGCTTTTTTAGCAAGTAGCACGCTTCTCTGGAACCATATAGGATTAGTGGTGAATTAGTATAGTGAAATATGAAAGTAATTTTAGTGGTGGATATGTTAGTCAGTTATTTGGATTGAGAAGGATAGCGGAGAGCTAGAAGAGGGAAAAAGGGTTGTATTTCTATAGCCCTTGCTACCCCTGATGATGTATTGAAGCGTTTTTTTTGGCATGTAGCGCATTACTCCGGAACCCATAAAGGATTAGTAGTGAATTAGTATAGTGAAATATGAAATTAATTTGAGAAGTGAACATGTTAGTCTGTTATTTGGATTGAACGGATAGGGGAGGGATAGAATAAGGAAGAATTTCGACTTTTGTTGTTTTTTTGTTGTTTTTATTTGTTTGTTCTGGAGGTTATAGCAGTAGGAGAAGGCTTGGGATGAGTAAAAGAAATGTAGATTGGGAAGAGTCAGAGGGAAGGGTTTAGAAAGGCTTGTTTTGGGGGATCAGAATAGTAAAAGATGCTGACACATACACACAGAATCACACATACACACACTCTACCTAGTCGGATGCACACAACATACATTTAAAAGCATTTTGTATTATCTCTAATGCCAGAGAGAACCATATTCCATGTATATTACATTAACAGTGAAAAATAGGGGTATTTGGGTGGCTGGGGTATTTTTAGGGTTTCGGCGGGTAAGGGTATTTGGGTGGCATCGGTGTTTTTTAAGGTTTACGTTTGGTAAAGGTATTTGGGTGGTAAGGGTGTTTTAGGGTGGTTAAGTCTATTTGGATGGAAAGGTTTTTTTGGGGTTTAGGGTGGGTAGGGGTTTTGAGTGGCAAGGGTATTTTTAGTGTTTAAGATGGGTAGGGGTATTTGGGTATTTCTAGGGTTTAGGGTGAGTAAGGGTATCTGGTTAGTAATGGTGTTTAAAGGTTTAGGGTGGATGAGGATATTTGGGTGGTAGAGTATTTTAGCGTTTAGTGTGGGTAAGGGTATTTGGTAGGGGTGGGCGGAATTTGCGTAGTCGTGCTACGCAAATCTCTGCGAAACCGCACAAAATATCTGCAAGCATGCGAAAATTTCACGAACATGCGTAATTGCTTGGCCCGCCTGCTTGCGATGTGTTTTTTGCATGATCGCTTTGAAATATGTCGCCAACTTACCTATGCGGTCGCTAATGGGTAAGTATTTCCTGTTCGGGATCGCGTATTAGGTGTTAGCGATGCTTTTTGCGTGTTGGGGGGGAAATATCGCGCAAACTTGCCCACGCAGTCACAACAGGCGCGGCCATCTTGTTTTTCACTCTATTCTATGCTTTTGTAGTTTGTCTATTGAGTGGGGGTAATACGTATTATCACTAGCAGAACATCAGCAGGAACCAACTGAATCTAAAATTTGGTGTATGCAAAAATGTATGCATGTGTCCTCCATTGCATTTTTGCAGACTTAGTAAACAATTGGCCCGTCTGGAATAGGTGGGCTAGGTAAGGTCAGGTGGTACTTAGGCTTAGTTAGTATTTTGGAATCAGAATAGTGTTCATAAATATATTAAATAATAACAAGACAGACCACGAATCCCACAATTCTAGTCAACCAGATTTAGAAAGAGGCGATCCCCCTGGCCCGGCCCTAAAGCCCTGGTTCCACCCCACCATCTCTAGAGACAATGACACTGGCAGCGGGGGCACTCGGCTGCACACATTGGGGGCGCCCAGTTCCATGTGCAGACCACCCCCATTGGACCCTCTTGTCCTGCATCTACTGGGTCCATGGGCCCGTCTTGCTGAGGCCGGGGCTGGGGTTCCGGATTGGCCCCCTCCCCGCATTGCTACTCATCAGGGTTGAGGCCTAGGGAGGTGGAACCGGCCGCAGGCCTCAAGCGGCGCAGGGCCCACGGGGGCGTCTCTTCAGCCGGCCCTTCCGGCTTCTCTGCTGCCGCCCTGCCTGAGTGACACCTGGAATAATCTGCTGGCCTTGCGGGCAGGAGCCTCCCTGCGGCATTGGTCCGGAATTCTCTCCCCCCACTTTTTGTTGCTGGAGGACCATCCTGCCTGAGGAAGTAGAATCGTCCGCGCATACCGAGCGGCGGAGGGTCTGAGTGGGCTTCGTCCTTTGCTCTGGCTGCCCCCCTACTTGATCTTGGCCCATCCGGGAAGGACTACTGGCCCCCTGCTGCAAGGCCCATCTGTAGAGACTCTCGGAGTCCCCCTGTCACGATTCACTCCCTGTGCTCTCATGCCCACCACCAGAGGGCCGAATTGTGGGGCTTTCCAGCGTTCTAGTATGCCTCCAGACACTCCCCTGTATGCATATCCTGACTTTCAGGCATTTGGACGTCATGTAGGCATTGACATCCATTCCCAATCCATGCCGGGTTTTGAGGAAGCCAGTCTGCTTATGCTGGAAACTCTATTACCTAGAATTCCCTGCTCTCTGCTTCGTCTCCACCCCTGCAGGACAAGGATGGGTGGAGGAATTCAGCTCATCTGTGGCTGGCTGCTGCTAGCCTTCTCACACCTGATGCATATGATTACTGTGAGCTCTTTTAAGCCCCAGCTCCCTTCAAGCCAAGGTTGGTCATTGTAGCTGTTTACCGGTGAGACCGATCCTTGTTTCCAGTGTTGCCTGAGCTTTTGCTATTCTTGTTTCCAGTGTTTAGTGAGCTTTAGTAATGCCTTGTTCCTGACCTGCTGCTGTTTTCCTTGTTCCTGAATTAGCACTTCCTGCAGTGCTACCTTGACCCCTGAGCCTTAGTATTCCTTGTTCCTGAACTGCAGCAGTTTCCCTTCTCCGGAATTAGCACTGCTTGCAGTGCTACCTTGTTTCCAGAGTTCCTGAGCTATAGCTATTCCTTGTATCTGAATTAGCACTGCCTGCAGTGCTCCTGTTTCCTGAGTTCCTGAGCTATAGTTATTCTTTGTTCCTGTTCCTGGGCTTCGGCTATTTCTTGTTCCTGATTTGCACCGCTTGCAGTGCTACCTTGACTCCTAAAGCTTTAGTAATTCCCTATTCCTGAACCAGCACTGCCTGCAGTGCTACCTTGACTCCTGAGTTTTAGTAATTCCCTGTTCCTGTACTAGCACTGCCTGCAGTGCTGCCTAGACTCCTGAGCTTTAGCTCAGTTCTTGTTCCTGCCCCAGCTCTGCCTTCTATGCTACTTTGTTTTCTTAATTCCTTAACCTGCACTATTCTGTTATACTCTTGTAGCTTCCCCTTCTGTATATCCATTTCCAGTCCCTGCCTTTCTTCCCACTTCCTTGGTTCCAGTTCCTAGTTTGCTGTCTTTCTATTGTGCTGTCTTGCTTCTGTTGCCTTGTATGATTGTTACCTGCTTTCTGCCAAGTGTGCCCTGTGATTTCCTTCCTTTCCTGTTAAGAACTCCTCCTTGCTAGCTCCTTGTCTATTGTGCTTGTGTTTAGTTCTACCCCCTTGCTGTTACTGCCTTGCGTGTTCCTGTTTGATCGCCAGGATCCGTGGGCACAGCTGATTACCTAGGTGGTGTTTCTTGTTCACCGTGAGTATTGTCTTTGAGTTACATTTATAACATCACCATATGTATAAGCTCCACAGACCCAATCTTTGCATGCATATCCTACATGTGGGTATCTGCAGTCAGTATCTGTAACAGCAATTGTGGGTAAGAAACTTACTGAGCTTCAGTCTTACCATGTGGAGCTCCTGAGTGCTTTACCCCACACCCCCTTTATTGTTAATGTTGTTTCATATATAATCTTGCACATATATATACCTGGGTGTAGTTATTCTGAATGCTAAATTGCCTTGTGAGTTCCCTTCCTTTCTGAGTCTTACCCATCTTGTTCACTTGTACAGGCTTCCCCTTTGGATCCCTTTTTAGGTCGAGGACCATAGGCTGCGCTTGCGCAGTTCGGTCCGAAGATTTTATGTTTTTAGGTTAGGGGGCTTGAACCCGCCCCTCTTCTCCATTGGCTGGCCTCGTAAATGCTGGCCAGCCATTGGAGGAGAGGGGCATCACTCCCTTTAAGCCCAGTCTTTTTCGGATTCGGGGCGTGTTTTTTGCGTTCTTTCTATCTGTGACGTAATCCGTCACTCAGCAAAAAACACGCCCCGATTCCGAAAATTTCGGAGCTTTGCGGCCACCATTTTTTTTCCTTGTTTCTCTCCTGCTCAGCAACCTCTAATGAAATGTTTAGTGCGTGGTGAATGCAGCCGGTGATCTGTGGGGAGTCGTGCCGAGAGCTCGGGCTTGACGCCGGGCCCTCTCGCCCTCACACTCATTCTCTTTCTCCCTTCATTCTTCCTTTCCGTCTCGTCTTTCTCCCTTCATTCTTCCTTTCCGTCTCTTATTTTCTTCGCTGGTCTTCAACACTTGTCTGGCCACTCTTTCCTCTGCATCTTTCCTCACCCACTTTTTCTTCCCCCCCCGCCTCCCACTCCTAGTCTCTCTTAAATCTTTTCCTCTACCTGCGCTTGGCACCTTTGCACTAGAGAGGCACCATGTCTGCCCGCCAGCGGCCCCGGCGCCTGCCTCCCGTCCCTCCTTGTCGGCGTTCATCGAAGGCGCTCATGGACCTCTCTTGTTCCTCGTCGCAGATTTCAACTACGGCCCGAGGGTTACGACGCAGATGGGCGAGAGGAGCAGAAGCTGGAGCAGGAAGGGTCGGAGGCCATGCCCTACATCGACGAGTCGCCCACCATGTCGCCACAGCTCAGCGCCCGCAGCCAGGACAGCGGCGACGGGGGAGTGTCACCCCCCCATCAGAGGTCCTGCTACCTGGGGTAAGTGTGCATCTTCTTAAAACCTGGAAGAGAAACCCCACTTCCATAATAGGAAATAAATGTACATGTGTGTTCGTGCCTGGGCTAAATATACATTGTATCTGAGTCATTTGGCTTTTGAAACTATTTACTCAGATGAACCCCTTGGTTTCCAAAAGCATGGAGAATCGAATTCATACATTCTATTTGTGAACATTGCTAGCTCTGCCTAGCAACAGCGGAATGACCCAGGGTGTGCTGTTTTTTCCCCTGGGATAAAAAAAGCCTTACTTTTCCCTCCTACAGTTATGCCCCTCCATCACAAATTGAATAGATTGCCATCCTTCTTGACAATTGCATAGTCGCAACTGTGCCAAAAGCGTTGTTTTATCATCAACTTCCCACTATTTTCCCCACATTGCCTGCAGCCTCTAGGATGGCAAAGCACATTTTTTGCAGTGACAACAGAATTGGTAGAAAATCCTGCACATTTCCGACTTGTTGAGCTTCTTGCATGATGTTAGTAGGTTGTTTTTTACGCAGGATTTAAGAGGATGCTGGTGCTACGAGGGTAGGTACTGCTGCTAAAGGCTAGTATGATTTCTGATAAACTGGCAAGAAGTTTGGGTTGAACTCATCCCAATTACAAATTGTTTTTAATCCTAGGTCTCAGCTTGCCTGATCTCTCTGTAGACATTGACAGTGTTCTTGTGATTGGTAAAAAAAATGTGTGGGTTCTACATAGGAGAGGTGTTTCCGGACCAGTGAAAGTTTTGTAAGGCTGTTTGACTGGGGTTTCCGTCTCAGTAAATTGTAGAAATAGGCAGTACTCACTCAATCGATCTTTTTTCTAACAGTTGAAAAAGAGCAGGTCCTTAAGTCAGATGGGGTTCTTGGTCTAGACAATGCATTAGAGTGAACAGCTGCTGTAAGAGGCTTTGCTTGCTGTCCAGTCTGTTAGTCAGCAGTGAGAAGAGGGCGTGGGCTGCTAGACTCCTGTAGTAGCCCTTTACAAGGACCTTGCTGCAGAAGTGGCTCAATTTTGTAACAGGAAATGGCAGTGTGTAGTGCAGATTTTCCATTAATTATTGCATTACTGATGATGGGCATCTCTCAGTTGGTCATATATTGCTGGAAGCTGTCATTAAAATGCTAAATATAAGACCATTGCTATGCACGTTTTACTAAATGGATTTGGATATTAATTAAAAACATCAAAACCACTGCCTTGTTAAAGTGAATAAACGATAAACTGGTTTAAAATGATTTACTAAATATATTTGTGATGGAATGTAGGCATCCGGCATTGTTTTCCCCACAAAAATCCTCAGTATTTGCTCGCTGACTGTCCTAGTAAGTTCCTTGGTGAAACAAAACACTTCTGAGTTGGTTGTTCTGCTCACACATATTTATGGATCATTTAGAAACTTGACTTATGCATGAGCACACACTATGGACACTCACTTCACACAGTGGCCACCCCCACACACACACGCACGCTCCTTTCACACAAACACACACCTTGGATATAAGCCCCAGACACACTTCACATACACAGCACAAAACAGGTGCTCTCAGCCAGACGCAGACTACAGCTTCCTCTTCAGCCGTATTCGCCCAAAAACAAGCCTCTCCCTTAAAACAAATAGCTCATCCGGCGGAATTAATAAACATGCTAATTTCCGTCTGCTTTTGTTAACGGACTGGCAGGCTCTCAGCAATAAATATTTCATGCCCTTCCCGCACGCCCCTGGGTGCCCAGTCTCACCGCTTCCTCTGGACCATTAGTTTCGAAGCTCTCTCTTAGGGGCAACTTTAACCCCCGGCATAGGGTCGCCCCAGGCCGCGTGCACTAATTGAACCCAAACCTACCGCCTTAAAAACAGCGAGGTGAGTGGTCCCCCCCCCCATTGTGGACGTACCATAGGAAATCACACCACACATTATGAGCACACACTTTTGACACTCACTTCACGCAGTGGCCACCCCCACACACACACGCACGCTCCTTGCACACAAACACACACCTTGGATATAAGCCCCAGACACACTTCACATACACAGCACAAAACAGGTGCTCTCAGCCAGACGCAGACTACAGCTTCCTCTTCAGCCGTATTCGCCCAAAAACAAGCCTCTCCCTTAAAACAAATAGCTCATCCGGCGGAATTAATAAACATGCTAATTTCCGTCTGCTTTTGTTAACGGACTGGCAGGCTCTCAGCAATAAATATTTCATGCCCTTCCCGCACGCCCCTGGGTGCCCAGTCTCACCGCTTCCTCTGGACCATTAGTTTCGAAGCTCTCTCTTAGGGGCAACTTTAACCCCCGGCATAGGGTCGCCCCAGGCCGCGTGCACTAATTGAACCCAAACCTACCGCCTTAAAAACAGCGAGGTGAGTGGTCCCCCCCCCCATTGTGGACGTACCATAGGAAATCACACCACACATTATGAGCACACACTTTTGACACTCACTTCACGCAGTGGCCACCCCCACACACACACGCACGCTCCTTGCACACAAACACACACCTTGGATATAAGCCCCAGACACAATGCACATACATGTACTAACGTAAGACATGGTCTAGTGTCTCAGAATGATGTCAGCACTCCTAACACCCACCCACCACCAGGAGTCATTGGTCAGATGACCCTGGAGAATAAAAGGGACTGAGTGCATGTGCTCGGGGCCCATTACCTAACCCACTATCCTTGTGTCCGTGTCTGATTGTCCACCAGCATAATGAGGGCCTAGCGCCCGTCATCACATTGGCGACGAGGTCGGAGCTGTGCCCAGCGTGCCACAGCTACCAGGAAAAATCATGGGGAAAGGGGAGAGAAGTGCAGGGCGACGTCGCCCCCCCCTCCCCTGCAGGGTCGGCGCCGGCCACCGAGAGGCCCGCGGGGCATGTGGCGAGACCCGGGCCTGGACGAGAATGAGAAGGTGACCGGGAGCCCACCCGCACCTCTCAAGCCTGTGTGAAAGAGGCCCAGCGGCCTGCGGGGCATGCCAAGAGCCCCGGGGAGAAGATACGACAACCGGGTGCACACCCCGTTAATGCCTGCCGCCCTATCTGCCAGGCGAGGTCCGGAAAAGGAGGAACCTGCGTGCGGGCCGGACTGGCGATTAGCCGGCCACCGCCACCCCCGGCAGAAAAGCAGCAGGCCGTCGCGATACCGCGGGCCCACCCGCGTGGCAGAAGAGGCCCGTCGGCCGAAGGTAAGCCCGGGCACTGGAGAGGCCTGAGGGGCTGCGCAAGACTGAAGCGATCCCCCCCCAGCAATAAGGCCAGCAGGTGCCCACCCCGCGGGTGTGGCCGACGCTAAACACTGCCCTAACCTGAGGAAACCAAAGCGGAGCCCACCCGCAACCGGCCAATAGCGACTACACCAAACCGCCCCCCCCCCCCCCCCCCGCCGCGCAGCTGTGAAGGCGAGGCGAGCTGCGGCGGTGGGGTTAAAGACTGTGAAGACGGGGGGTGAATGAGAGCCAATGAAGAGCCCGCAGTGTGTGGAGAGCTGCTGGGCGTTAGGGGACAAAGCGGAGCCCACCGGCTGTAGGGAAAGACACTGCCCAGCCTGGTAAAGAGAAGCGGTGAGCGACCGACAGCGTGTGGAGAGCTGCCGGGCGCTGTGAACTACAGCGGAGCCCACCAGCGCAGTAGGAGAGGCCGACGGCTGCGAGTGCCCACCTCGCAGAAAGAGGAGCGGTATGTAGCGAGAAACGGCGGCGGCGCTAATCCCCGCCCCGGGCAGCCCGTGAGTGATGAAGCTGCTGCAGGGGGGGGAGAGAGGGAAAGTGCAGAGGAGCAAGCTTGTGGTCCGGAAAGCAGGGGCCAAGCGAAGGACTGGCGGCCCCAGTAACGCGGGCGATTGAAGCGGCCACTGTGTGAGTGTGGCCCGGAGGACAGGGACAACGCCCCTCCCCCGCAGTGGGTAAAAGGTGAGGCTGCGGGGGTGATAGAGAGCCGGGAGACATAAGAAAAGGGCAGTGCGGCCCGTGGCTGCAGAGAAGGAAAATAAAAACAAGACAGGCAAAGCAAAGAGGGACATTCACCAAGATGAAGGCAGCAGTCCCTGGGAGCCGCGCTGTCTTCTCACCGCCCCAGTGCAGCGGGTGCAGCACGAGGCAGGACAGGAGCAGCTCTCCACGGGTCCCAGGAAGCGCGAGGCCCACAGCATTAAGATCCTACAGAGACTCACGAGCTGGGAAAGAACGAGACACTGCCACCTAGTGGCCGGACGCTGAAATTGCACCCAGCAACAAGGATTAGCTGTGCAGGTACAGCAACACCGACCATGAGGTCCCGGAGACGCAAGGAGTCTGCCACTACCACATCTAACAAGACAGCATAGCAGACAAGAGCAACAAACCCAAGGAGGGAGGCCTGCGACCAGGTGCCACCACAAGCAGAGACTGCCAGAATGTACAGTGGCTGCAGAGGCAGCTCCATCTGGTTGTTTGTGTGGAGACGCAAACACGCAGCCCCGGAGGATGGTGTGACAAGGCGCAGAAGCGCGCCAGGAGTGAAGGAACTCCACACACTAGGACAGCACAGCACTGCGAAGGATGGGGCAAGGAGTGAAGAAACTCCCCGCACCAGGAGAAGGACGACGGAGCAGTAGCGCAGACCGCCGGACGCACTGAGCCAAACGGAGACCTACCACCGAAGGTGGAGCGGCACCTGATGGCCACAGGTCGTCGTTGCACAGCACGAAGAGAAAGGAGCACCACCACGCGAAGATACAGTGGTCCAGAGACTTCCCACCAGGCAAGTGCGACACAGTGAGGAAGCGCGACAACCGCCAACACTGCTCCAGGGGGGTCCCAGAAAGAAAGCAAGCACACCCCGCGAAGTAACGGGGAGCGACCTGAACACGAAGAAGCAAGAAGGAGTGGTGATGTAACCCTCCACACCCAACGAAGCACAGGAAGAGCGCGGACAGAAGCGCGCTAACGCTACAGCACCACGAAGCCGACCAACCAGATGGTCGCACGAAGAACCCATATGACTGCACGGCGTGACGCGTCCAAGAAGCCGGCCAGCCAGATGGCCGCACCAAAAGCCGACCCACCGGGGGTCGCGAAAGGAAGTGACCGAAGCAAGGGTCAACAAAAAATGACATAGCAAGTATCCAGCAGGAGAACCAAAGATGGCCTGCCAGCATCGGCAGAGTGGACCGGCAAGAGGTCCAAGAAGTTCGAACACCAAGACACAGTCCACGAACATGGACAAGCAAACTTCGACAACCACAATTCAACATCCAGAGTTAAGGGAGAAGATCGCAACGACCGGTCCAGTCACAGACGAGAAGGAGACCGTGTCTGAGAACCAGGACAAGACCAGGGGGAAACAGGCGGAGTGCACGCTGCCTGGAGAAGTCTGGTCAGGGAGATGAAGACAGCAGGACGACCAGACCGCGTTGCGATAAGGAAGGTGGAAAAGGAGTGGCACGACGCCACAAAGGAGAAGAAGATGTCTGAGTGGCACGTTTGCCACCACAACAAAAAAAAAAAGAGAAGAGGTCTGAGTGGCACGTTTGCCACCACCAAAGAGAAGAAAGGAGAAGATGTGCGAACAGCACGACGACAGGAAGACAAGAGAAAGGAGCAGAGCAAAAAGGAGTGTGGACCAAGACACTACAACACAACAGAAGGGGAAACACTGAGGAGATTGTGAGAAGTGCACGACAGTCCACACGCACGACCGGTACACATGTAACATCACTGGAAGTAAGCATCCACGTGCAAACCCGACAGTCACCCAGGAAGGACAGAAGCGAGCAGGCCGGTCTGTTGGCAACAACCACCTCTGGGATGGAACGGACACAGGGCCGCGGAAATCCAGGGGCAGAGGCCTCTGGGACACCGGTGGCAGCGGATCCCACAACTTGAGACGACTGTTGCAGCTCGCGCTGAAGATCCTGGAAGACCGAAGGTCGCACACAAAGGAACCAGTGCCAACAACACCCTTTCAGGTGGAGCTTTGGACACGGAGAGAGGACCCTTAGCGACGTCCTTCAACACGTTGGAGCGGCAAGGCGGCATGTCCTACGGTCCAGTGGGAGCCTGGCAGAAAAGGGCCTCCGGGTCGTCCAGTGAGAAGGGACACCCACGAGAGAGGGGTATCCGTGAGAGGGATAACCTGCAGCTGAAGATCCCGTCAGGAACAAACACCAGTTTGAACCGAACACCTTGACCAGGATGGTCCAGCGGAAAGCAACACACTTGGGACCTGCTATTCCTACCTCTACACGTTCGCAGGATGTGAAACAGAGCGAGAGAGACTGTACAGCCCACCTACAAGCTGCAAGTCTGCCAAGGCAAGAAGAGACACCATTTCCAGTAATTGAGGTGGCCAGCAGTGGAGAAGACTACGTGGGAGTCATCATGATTGAGTTATGGGTTTTGTGTGAACTATATTCTTTCCCACTGGTTGGACTTTAGTTAGTTTAATTTTCTTAACTAAGGTTGGGAGGGATGTACTAACGTAAGACACGGTCTAGTGTCTCAGCATGATGTCAGCACACCTAACACCCACCCACCACCAGGCGTCATTGGTCAGATGACCCTGGCGAATAAAAGGGACTGAGTGCACGTGCTCAGGGCCCATTACCTAACCCACTATCCTTGTGTCCGTGTCAGATTGTCCACCAGCATAATGAGGTCATAGCGCCCGTCATCACAATACACAGCACAAAACAGGTGCTCTCAGCCAGACGCAGACTACAGCTTCCTCTTGAGCCGTATTCGCCCAAAAACAAGCCTCCCCCTTAAAACAAATAGCTCATCCGGCGTAATTAATAAACATGCAAATTTACGTCTGCTTTTGTTAACGGACTGGCAGGCTCTCGACAATAAATATTTGATGCCCTTCCCGCACGCCCCTGGGTGCCCAGTCTCACCGCTTCCTCTGGGCCATTAGTTTCGAAGCTCTCTCAGGGGCAACTTTAACCCCCGGCATAGGGTCGCCCACAGGCCGTGTGCACTAATTGAACCCGTACCTACCGCCTTCAAAACAGACATTTCAATCAAACAATGTGCTCGAATTGCTGCAGGATTAGAAAATTACATCACCGATTTTTGCCAAATTACCTTTTTATTGCATATTGCACACCTGTATGACGGTCTTACCATGTATTGAAAATCTATCCATGAATGAAGTAATTCGGATGTATATGGAAGCAATCCTGTGTTAATTTATATAATACAATGCTTTGACCCTATGACTTTGTTTTTGGTTTTTTGAGCATTTACTTCTCTAAAAACGTACGTCCTTGTATCAGAGAGCTGATTTGTTTTCATTTGCTTCTATGAGCATCCTTCAAATAATCTGTCTTACCCGACAGAACCAATCTTTTGTTTAACTGTGTGTGTGTGGCTCTGTGTGTGTGTGTGTGGCTCTGTGTAGATAGCTTTTTTTGTAGGTGGCTCTATGTGTCTGGGCGGCTCTGTCTGTGTGGGTGGCTCTATGTGAATGACTCTGTGTGGGTGGCTCTGTTTGTGTGTGTGTGGCTCTGTGTGTGTGTGTGTGTGGCTCTGTGTGGGTGTAAATGCAATAGGTCATGCACATGCGAGCGATTAAGCTATTGACATTGTAAATGACAATGCCATTTATTTAACGATTAAGCTATTGGCAATGTAAATGACAATGCTATTTATTTATGATTTAAAAAATAAAAAAACAAAAAAATAAAAATGTCATGAGCAATGCCAATAGCTCTAGCTTTAATAATGCCGAGACCATGGCATTGTAAATGCTTGTTATCCTCTGACTCCCTGTATGATTCTGGGCAGCACTGTACTCCTCTTCCTGTGTAAGTTTTCTACCCAGTTCTCAGTCCTTGACCAAGTCCCTGACTGTGTTTCCCACATAGTCCCGGACAGTCCCTGACAGAATAACCAGCCCACATTTTCAGGGTCACTTGTGAGGTTTCTTTGCATTCAGTTAGCTACCATTCTTCTGTTACATTTCTGTTTGAACATCTTGAAGGTGTGTCATAATGAGAGGTTTAAGAAACAAACACACCAGTGCATCATTTAAGTTTATGCAGGGCAGTTTGCCAGTGCCCGAAAAAGAGAGGCATTTAGTGTCCACTTTACAATTTGAGGATGTTAACCCTAGTCTTGAAATTATAAATCCTCTTATGAGAAATGGACATTTGCGTTCCGAATATTTTACTCATTGGCTCTCAAACACCTCTTTGCCAGACCCTGACTTGCTCTTCTGTTCTAGTCCAGATTCAATGTCTGTGTCAGCATTGCAAAAGGAGAATGATACCATACTCTGTTTGCTAAACAAGAATTCTGATTCTCGCATATCTGCTAACAGTGGTTGTAAAATACAATGTTCAACCACACAACCAAAGAAAAAGCAGATGCATTTCATAACCTCTGTTTTCTGTTCAAAAACTGTTAACCAGTCTTGTAGTCCAGTAAAGATCACAGTCCCAGATAGTAAATGTAGGAAGGTGGAACCTGACTATATGGTTACCCCCACTTTTTGCCTGGTGTTTTTCTGGTTTTCGACTTAGTTGGACTGGGATCCTGCTATTCAGGGCCCCAGTCTATCTGCTTTCTCTATAAAATGGATTCCCTGTATTTTAGGTACATACCAGATTGGTTACTGGGTTACCCTTGTGAGTCCCTGTATAAGGTACCTTAGGTACCAAGGGCATAGGTACCCCAGAGGCCTACCAGGGGCTGAAGCATGTATTATGCCACCCCTGGGCAGCCTTCCAAAATGGCACCACAGGTCTGCACTTGCAGCCTGGGTAAGGTGGTGTAAGCACCCCTTAGTTAGATATAGGTATACTATATCTACCTTTACATATAGACACATATTAACCTATGTCACTCCTATGGCGGGTCTTAACAATCCTGAAGGCAGAGTGCGTGGTTTTGTGTGAGAGGGTGCCCTAGCATGAGCTGAGCCCCTCTGCAGCTTTCGGAAATATCCCCTTATAGCTGTTCTATGATATAGCCATACCATATACTCTTAAGTGCATTATAATCCTTGCGGTTAATGCTAACTTTGGTTTGGCTTTATCAAAACATGTCGTGTTTGGTGTCAAACACTTTGGAATACTACCCCTCCACCAGTTCTGGCGGTGGGGGTAGCATTCCACCCTTCTAGAGTGAGAAGACATGTACACACTGGTATACCCTGTTAAAGTTTAAAAGAGCCCCAGCATCACAAAATGGATTGTGTAGACCAAGATAGAGGGTTTGACTTAATGGACAGGAAGCTGTGGCGCTCATGCGTGTGTGATTAGTTGGTAAAGATGTAAATACAATTGAGTCACGGTGCAAAACAGGTCAGGGGAAACAAACCCTGGTACAGGAGACCTATACCTAACAATAAGAACAAAGTCCTGTGCACACGTCTTGTGGTAGTATAGGTTCTGATGTCAAAATCCTACCATAAATGCAATATTCTTTCGAAAAAATGAGGGGCTAACTCCAGGTTTTGCAAGTAATAAAGATTTATCATACAATCTTGATCAGTACAATAGGTAATCGCCAGCCGACACGTGTTTCGTCACACCGTGTACTTGATGTGATTTATCAGGGCTGTATATTGTCATGTAAAAGAATCGCAAAGCAGATAGAGAATCTGGCTGCGTGCGCAGTGTGGAAACAAAATGCGGGGTAGTTCCCTGCTCGTGGTAGGGGGTTCTGTAAAGGACAGATGCGTCTCGGTACAAACAGTGACCTGTATTCAAAATTAGATGGCCGCACGGATGTGTGTGTGGATGTCACCGGTAGTGGCACCAGGTAGCGCAGGTTACTTGCAAAACCTGGAGTTAGACCCTTATTTTTTGGAAAGAATATTGCATTTATGGTAGGATTCTGACAACAGAACCTACACTACCACAAGACGTGTGCACAGGACTTTGTTCTTATCACAAAATGGATGTTGCTGCCACAGACACGAGTCTGACCTCCTGCTGCTGGACGAAACTCCGGCAGGTGAGGCCTGGACAATAGGTTTCCTGTCCAGGGAGGTGCCAGCACCTCCCCAGACAGGCTTTAGTGTATTGGGGCAGGGTGGGTTGCATTCAGTGAATGCTTTTCAGACACTGCCTGGGGCACACAAGGTGCTCCATGCATTTCCCAGTTCAAAACGGTTGCTGGGGCACTCTGCCCCAGCTCTGGCGTGAAACTGGACAAAGGGGAAGGGGTGTAACCACCCCTCCCCAGGTCCTCCCATAGGTGGGACCCCAGAGTTAGCCCAGCCCCTAAACTTATTTTTTTAATGCTTTATTTTTAGAAAGTGCATGCAGTATGACGTAATAAAAGTTACATTTACTAGTACAGCCGATCATTGAAATGTGAGTGAAAATGTAATACATATAATGATGTGTTCATCAGTGTAATGTACAATACATTAATATTGTCGTTGCTACAAGCCTCTGCCCAGTCCAGCAGGAACCGTTATGTGAATGGTAGAAAAATAAAAAATAAACCCTTACAACAGCCAGCACATTTGTCCCATATCGTGTCTCTAGCCAACCCCTTCAGGCACAATACCACTAGTTGTCGGTGATTTATGTTCAGTTTGCTTCTTGGTAATGTAAGTCCTGTATGGACCCCAAATGTCCAGCGGTCTCGAAGAGCAAGGGACTAGCTTGGAATACTCCTCGCAGTTGATATTGCAGAATGCTAAACTACGGAGCCATGCCTGTATTGAAGGGGACCTCTTACTACCCTATAGTAGAGCAATCTCCCGTTTAGCTAACAGGAAACCCAACGCTGCTAATTTCCTGACCTTCTTAGGGAAATTCGCGACGTAGCCCAACAGTGCGATCTCAGGAGTGGGTAGCAACTGCATGGAGAGTATGTCCCCTAACGTGGTGTGTACCTGCGTCCAGTATTGATGTATTTTGGGACATGTCCGGGAGAGGTGGGCAAAGTCAGAAAATGGAGCCGAAAATTTCAGGCAATGGTGGGCCTGGTAGTGTCTATCCTATGGGATCGTGCAGGTGTGTGATACATTCTACGGAGGAACTTAAAATGGAGCAGCTTATGCCTGCTATTCAAGGAGACCTCCTTAGTAGCCCTGCAGCAGTGTTCCCACTGGTCGTTCGTGATAGGTCTGCCCTAATCAACCTCCCAAGCCATTCGAACCTTAGCGTCCGAGAAAGCTCTGGACGTACCACATTGTTTATAGAGTTTTGAGATCAAGTGTGAGCCTGTCGGGCTGTTGGTAATCAGTGTCAGTGGTGGGGCCGGCTCAGGGGATGACGGAAAGGAAGGGAACGTGGCCCGAAGCATGGAGTGCATGCGCTTCAGAGCAAAGGTGTCCATAAAGGAACGATCATCGAACCTAGCTTCCTCTGTCACCGAGAAGACATGCCCATCAAGGAACAGGTCGCCGATCTTGTAAATATGGAATTTCTCAAGTGTGCGTTGAATCAAGACTTCTCCTGTTATGGGGAGCATTGAAGGATTTGGCACGGGTAATTCCAGTGAATATAACTGAACCTGGCCTAACAATCTACACAGTCTGTCCCATGCCCAGCAAGTGGTGGAGACTGTTTGAATGTCACGGGCGTCTCTAGGGAAGCCCGTGGGAACGATAGTGGAAAGTTTCCGAGGGAGTACTAGGTCAGCCTCAGGCTTCAAATACGGGACACACGCGTCTGGGTGGAACCAGGAATATGCATAACAACATTGTGCTGTCAGGAAATCCAAATACATGTCCGGCACCCCAAAGCCCCCTCTCTCATACGGCAGGGTCAAGGTCTGCCAGTTCACACGTGGGGTCCTGTCACCCCAAACGAGACACAGGAGGAGTGTACGCAGCTGAAGAAATTAAGTCTGAGTGAGAGGAATGGGAATATTGTTGAAAAGATATAAAAAACGGGGGAGGACCACCATTTTAATTATAGCCACTCTCCCAGCCAGTGATAAAGGCAACCGCAGCCATTTCACAATCTGCGATTCCAGGGAGCTAATAGCCCTACCATAGTTCAGTCTGATCATAGTGGCAGTGTCTAAATGGATATCAATTCTGAAATACTTGACTGTATCTTGGCACCACTCCAGTGGGAATTTGCATTCCCAGGAAGTCGTGCCAGCCATCAGCGGAAAAATAACCGACTTGTGCCAATTGACGCTGAGACCAGAAAACCTACAGAATCGTATGATCTCCTGAATTAGAGGTTCATGGTTAAGATGGGGCAGCCTGACATACAAAACGGTATCATCCGCATATAGTGAGACCAAAGGGGGCCCAGTGCGGAATTGTAGGCCACGGTGTAAATGTTGTCTTGAAAGTGTCGAACCAATGGGTCCATTGCCAAGATAACAAGCATTTGCAATGCAATAGGTCTCGCATTAGGAAAGTTTGAGGTATTGGTATTGTAAATGACAAATTTTTTATTTATGTGTTGGTTTTGAAAATAGCAAAATTAATAGCTTTGTCATTTACAATGCCAATAGTTTTAACTTTTGCAAACGTGACACCTATAGCATTTGTAATGCAATATGTGTTGTATTTACATGACTTAGATGTATCAATATTACAAATAACAATGCTTTTATTTTTTTTAATAATTAATACTTAAATAAAAGTTATTGTAATTTAGGTTTAAAGCATTTTTTATTAATATGAAAAAAAAACATGGGGAAGGGGGTAGGAGGTCAAGGTTACATACAGTACAATGAAAAGAAAAAGAGACATGTTGCAGCAGGTCTGGTCGAAAGGGGGAGGGTCGGTGGTCCAGGAGGGGAAGGGAAGGCATCAGCTGTAAGGCAGTAAGGTAGTGCACACAACCCTCCTATATTCCCCGACCTCCCAACCAAAGCTAAGAGCGAGTAGCTTCCTGCAACACAGCAAAACACAACGCAGTCCCTCCAAGCCCCCCGCCCCCAGAAAAAGAAAAGAGAAGAAAACAATACCCCAACATCCCCGTCCAATAGCCCGCGACAGAAGCATCCGCCCCAAACAGCCTACCCCCAACCCCTAATCCCCCCCAGCCCCATCCCTCCTAATCCACCGGGGCCGCCGGTGGCGTCAGCCTAAGAAGGCGCAGGTACCTCGGACATGTGAGCTCCCGGAATTCTGTGGACAGCAGTGCCAGGAAGGGGTGCCAGAGCTCCTCGAACTGATCTACATTTCCAGCCACTGTGAGCGACATCTTCTCCATACCCAGTACCTGCCAGAGTCTATGTAGCCAACCAGTGATGGAGGGGGCAGTGGAGGTGCGCCAGTGGACAAGGATATTTTGGACCGCTGAGCCTAGCGCAATAGCAATCTGCCTACCCCTGCGGGACTTCAGCGGGTACATTAAGTCGTTGGGAAGGCCTAGCAAGACATACGCCGGGAAGCGCAGCAGCTCAATCTCAAAGTGTCTATCCACCTCATCCAGAACCTCTTTCCAGTAAGCAGTCAGTACCGGGCAATCCCAAAGAATGTGCGATAGAGTACCCTCCTGTCCGCAGCCCCGCCAACATCCCTTGTCGGTGAGCTTGTGCATCTCATAGAGCCTCTCCGGGGTGTAATACTAGCATTACGTCTGCCGATTCATTCCGCCACGGCAACGCTTTACTGCCAGTGACTCTTGCACCGGAACCCCACCCGATCAAGACGCCTGTTTATTTAATCCCAGTGTCCGACTGATCACCTTGGACATCTTGCCCAACTTCAGTGACACCTTACCAAGTGTGATAATACCGCGCCCAGATTTCACTCTGTATGTTCCACTTCTGATCAGATCGACCATCTGTCGGCAGAGCAATTACTACACTGAACCCCACCTTATCAAGGTGTCCACACGTGGACCACAGATGCAGTTACTTTCTGAATTCTGCTGAGAGTGCCTGCACCCTATCGTGCCTCTCTTTACAACTACAGTTTCCTTGCCCCATCCTCTTCGTTCCACCGTCCTGATGAAGACCCTCTAGCAAGGTCAAAATCACACCTGCATCCATTTGGGTCGAAACGTCGACACTCCCTCCTTTGTTCAGCCTCTTCCCAGATATATCATTTGTGATTTTAGTGTTTTTGAGGCATGTTCATTTAACTGACTGATGAATTTGTTGCTATTGTGTTCACCAATTATGATGTTTGGTTTATTTAGATCCAATTGACTTGTATTATAATTCCTATACCTTCACTATCCCACCACTACCCTTCCCTGTCCTACCCTCTAGGGGCATTGTATATGATTGAATTGTGTATCTACTTTTATGAACAATTTTATATGACACGTTGTGATTAAAAAACAATGTTGCTATAACTTTCATTGAATTCATTGAAGTAATTTTGCTTATCTTACTTTCTGGGACCATTTTGATCCTGAAAGAGCCAGTGCTTGTCAGATTCCCACCTGCTCCATTCCACCAAGTATCGGAGTTGCGCCGCCTGAAAATACTTCCGGAGATCCGGGATACCAAGACCCCCCGCCTCCGGAGCAAGCGTGGAGAGAACTCTCTTCATCCGAGGCCTGCGGCCTTGCCACACGAAACGGGAGATGTCAGCCTGCACTTGCTGTATCCAACCCACAGGGGGCTGGAGAGGTAGAGCGCGAAAGAGGTACAAGATCTGAGGCAGCACCGTCATCTTCACCGCTGCGATACGGCCCAGCCACGAGAGCAGGCCCTTGTTCCATCGGCCGAGTTCCTCCTTAATCTTCTTGCTAAGGGAAGAGTAATTTTCTTTGACCATTTCAGGCAGCGAAGGCGCCAGTAGGATCCCCAGGTATGGCACCGTGGATGAGGACCACTGCATGGGGAAGAGACGCTGAAGGTCTCTCCTGGTGTCCGCGGCAAGCGACACGTCCAGGGCAGCCGATTTGGCCATATTCATTTTAAAGCCGGCCACGCGTGCAAAGGCGTTCAGTTCCTGGACGCAAGCAGGGAGTGACCTCCTGGGGTCATCCAGGGTCAACAGGACATCGTCCGCATAAGGGCTAACAGTATGGGTATACTGACCCATCTTAACCCCAATAGCGTCCGGATTATCGCGTATCCTCTGGGCAAACGGCTCCATGTAGAGGGCGAACAAAATCGGCGAGAGGGGGCAGCCCTGTCTCGTACCGCGCTCAATGACAAAACTACTAGAGCTGTGCCCATTGACCCGTACCGATGCTGATGGTCTTTTATAGCAATTGAAGACCATGGTGCGGAACTTCTCGCCGATTCCCAGTTTCCCGAGAACCAGCTCAAGGTACGGCCAATGAACTCTATCAAAGGCCTTCTCCGCATCAACCGACAGTAACATCCGCTCCCCCGGGACGCGCGAGGCCTTTTCTAGTATGTGCGTCACCCTCTTGGTGTTGTCAACTGTCTGTCTACCGGGTACAAAGCCAGCCTGGTCCACCTCCACCAGGCCCGGTAGGTGCAGTCCAAGTCTGGCCGCTAGAATCCCCGTGTAGAGCTCCCTGTTCTCGGCCGAGGAGATGGAGATAAATTCCCCCCTGAGGACCGCCTTCAAGGCCGCCCACTGCGTCGCTTGAGACGTGTCGGAGTTGCCATTGTGGACCAGATAGTCCTGAATGACCTCCTCCACTCGCTTCACGACTGACTTCTTATGCAGAAGAGTATCCCGAAGCCGCCACAACCCTCTGGAGGGGGAGGCCGCCGGCCATGCAAAGACGCCAGAAACCGGTGCATGATCGGACAGGGACAGGACCCCGATGTCCGCCGCCGTGGCGGCCGTGCGTAGCGGTCCACTCACCAGGAGGTAGTCCAACCGCGAATAAGTGCGGTTGCGCGTGGGAGAAATAGGAATAGTCCCTGTCGGTGGGGTGCATAGCGCGCCAGAGGTCATGCAGATCCATCTCTGCAATCCGGTCTTGCACCACGCGGGAAAGCTCCCCCGTCTGTGGGGAGCGCTGGGCAGACCTATCCATAGCCGAGTCGAAGACAATGTTCAGGTCTCCCCCCAAGACAACATGGCGATCGGGCGAGGCAGTGACGTCCACCAACACTGATTCCCGGAAACGATCCTGGTGATCATTCGGGCTGTAAACGGAGCCAACCGTGAAGGCAATACCCCCAAGCCGCATGCGATACGCAAGGAGCCTCCCCTTTTGCTCTGCATATTTGTACAATACCTCGCCCCTGAAAGAGCTAGCTAAAAGAATGGCTACGCCTGCAGTCTTGGTCGCTGCCGAAGAGAAAAATTGAGTGGGGAACTTGGCAGAGCGCAGCCTATGACAATCTTTGGGTAGCAGATGAGTTTCCTGCAAAAGGCATATGTCCGCCTGCGTCCCTTCTAGTAAGGATAGGATCGCTCTGCGCTTCACTGGATTGTTCAGACCCTTAACATTAAGGGTCACCACTTTCAAGGATGGCATCTCCCCCAGGGACTCGAAGCGCTGTGCAGCAAGCGAGGGATCAGCGGAGGGGGCGCGCGGGGCAGGCGCGCAGGGAAGGCCAAGACCGGCCTCACGCGTGCTTGGGCAATATCGGACGGGACCCCACCAACAACAAAACAACTCTTAAGCCCTCCCAGAACCAACCCATGGCAACTAGCCAAAACCACAAACAAATAAAAACACCCCATTGTCTCAGTGCAGCCCAAACGGCGGAAGGGGTGACCCCAGGAGTAGGGCGTCTCGTGCTCCTGCAGAAAGTCTGTAGCAATCCGGAAGGACCTGCGCTTCTGCAGCGTGATGGCGGACAGGTCCTGGTAGAGCGCCACAGGCCGCTCTCTAAAAGTTAAAGGCTGCTTCCTGCGGGCCTCTGCCATGATGCGCTCCTTCAAGGGGAAATCAGGCAGGAACGCCAGGATGTCCGGTGGGGGTGCTGATGACTGGCGCTGACGGCCCACTCTATGCGCTCTATCTATGCGGACCGGGAATTCTGCATCTTCTCCCAAAATCTCCCGGAACAAGTCCTGTAGATAGGCCACTAGATCCGTCCCCTCGTCCGTGGATGGGACACCCCGCACCCGGATGTTGTTCCGTCTGGACCTGTTCTCGAGGTCCTCAGAGTGGGCCTGGAGCTCGACACACTGCTCTCGGAGACGGAGAACGTCCTGCTGGAGATGGACTATCTCCTCATCCCGGCGCTGGGCCGCCGTTTCCACCGTGTCAACACGCTCGCCAAGGCCCTCCACCTCCCTGCGCACTTCTCGGACCTCGCTGGCTACTTCCTTCTTTAGCGTCTGGAAGTCGTCCTTGAGGGAGCTAAATAAGTCCTCCATAAAGGACCTCGTGACCGGCGGTTTGCCTCCAGTTGCTTCTGCCGAGGCCCGGGAGGACCCCGGCGACGGCTGCGTCCTGTCCCTCAGCTGCTGGGCCCTGCTGAGCATGTCCGGCAGAGTGCGGTCACCCCTTTTCGAGCCCCCTCTCCCAGTCATCGTGGCCGCTGCAGTAGGCAAGGTTCAGGGCCGGCCGCCGTAGGCGCGTCCAGTCGCTCGTGGGCACCAGATGTGAGACCCTGCCGAAGACAAAGGTGCTGCGTCACAAGCGACAAAATGGCGGCTCAGGCCGGGGCGAGACAGTCATTGTACCGACCAGGGTGGCAATCGGGGGCCAGAGTCAGGGTCTCTCAGCAGCGCACCCCTGGGGAAATTAGGTCAGGAGCCAAGGCGTAAGTGGGCACCCGCCCGCCAAAGGCACGGGTGGAGGTCGCCAGCTCCAGCTCCTCAGGGAGAAGATGGCGGCAGGGCGGGGCCCGGGAAAGCGGCCCGGGCTGGCGAGATCGCCGGCGACCCCCGGGGCACAATAAGCAAGGAAAGTCCACAGCCAGTGTCTCACTGTTTCGCCAGCGGGTCCACCCAGGTCAGCTGCCACGCAGATGCCTCCGTCCCCCGCCACCAGGTCCGGGGTCCACGCCACACCATGCACCGTCGTCGGTAGCGAGGGGCCAAAGCGCCAGCTAAGGTCCAGGGTCCACTGCGTGTCGGTGGCACCGGTCACGTAGGCTTCGGCCGGGGGGTGCCGTTATTCTCCGGAGCACGTCGGGGCCGAACACTCGGGATCACCAGCTTTCAGCACCAGGCCCAGCCGAGGCGCCTGGACAGCACTGCAATACGCTCCGCCTCCCAGGCTCTCCTCCGTGCTCCGAACTTTGAGCAAACTTTCGGGGTACTTCCCCCGGGGCGATAGGAGTCAAAGTAGTATCAATAGGTGCACCAGGAACTCCGGCACAGCCCTCTCACCCGCAAAGCAGCTGCAGGGGGAGAGAAGCGCAGAAATCGGGGCTCGAGCTGAGCCGGGCCGGAGGAGCTACGGGAGGAAGCGTCCGCTCACCCCGCCATCTTGGCCACGCCCCCAGTTATTGTAATTTATAATGGCAATAGCTTAAACTTTTGTAAATAACTTTTGGGAAGATTATGTTCAGTGTATTTTATTGTGATGAAAATCCAAGAACAGAAGTGAAATATTAACATCTTTTTGTGACATTTGTAATAAAGCTTGAAACATTGAGAGAACATATTAGAACCAGTTGTTGTTGAATGGTTGCACAGAGTGAT